>NW_027176361.1:3592019-3909519 GCF_023349555.1 Cebidichthys violaceus
GTTGCTTTTGATAAACTAGCGTTATTGTAAATATGAAAAACTCACCAAAGCCATGCTTTCCCACTGAATCAAGGGAATATGATTCTTTATTGGAGACTTCAAAATGAATGTACCTCATTGGTATATCTGGCATCTTCCTCTGAAAATGACAAGTCACTCTTTAACTTTAGATTTCATCACCATTACCGACCTCAGTTCTTTGTTCCATTTAAGTGTACCCAAATCTATAAAGTTCCTCAAACATGCAAGGTGAACTGATTTGACTTGAGTGAGTAGGAACAGTTTGTGCTTACCTGCAGGTGTCTGAATATGTGCAGGCAGATCCAGTCACAGTCGGAGTACGCGATGAGGCACAGGCCCATGTTGGCCGTGGTGTTGTGGAGGTCGCAAACAAGATCCACTGCCCCAGAACTTCCTTTGGGGCCCAGCGTGGCGTTCAGTTCCCGGGATCTGATCAGCTCGTAGGGGACAGCGCCTGATGTGGGACCACTGGGAGACAGAGAAACAATCTGATCATCGTCGCCACAACAGTAACCGCGAGCAGCGTCACCTCTCCTCGCCTTACTTGAGGGTGGCGTGAGTGAAGCAGCGGTTGAGGTCGGTGTCGACGTATCTGCGGCACTGCTGCACGGCCCGCGGGTTCGACAGCACCATAAACACCGACAGAGGCTCTTCCTCCTCCTTCTCCATCACTTCCTTCTTCACCTTCAGCAGCTCTCTCACCAAGTACACCCCAGACAGCTCATTGCCATGGGTGCCGCCGCACACGGCGACCCGGGACAACCTTGGCAAACACACCACTTCGTCCACCTCCATCTGAGCGAGAGCAGGCAGAGATCTTGTAATCCTCCTCTATTACTGTATATGCTGCATCCAGTTTTGACCGGCACTCGCACAGACCGGTTTCGCATTTTCTCTGCTCGTACACTATTTGTATCTCTTTTTATTCCGCATGCATCAATATCAAATGATGTAAAATTACACATGCATTTTTGATTTCCCTGGTTTCACTCAGTGGGAGGTATAACTTACTCCAGTGTTGATGTCACTGGGCACATTGTAGACAACAACTGCAACACAAAGCAGATACATTGATTTTTTTTAACCTTACCTCGCTGTTCTGGCTCGCTGCAAACTGTTAAGGGGCAGTTCCGGCTTTACTGTACTCTAAAGCAGCACTGAGATTAAAAGTCTATTTAAAGTCTCTTGACTCAAGGTAAAACAGAGTTAACGGCCAGCTCCACATTCACAAATAAGAGGTGAAATGAATGAAGAGGATTCGTACTGTACATCTTACCCAGTCTAGCCTATCCCTACCCTCTCTCTTCCCTCTCCCTCTGCCGTTTACCCTCTCCCAGGCTTTCATGCAGTTTCACTGATTCAGCATTCCCATCCCTCCCTCTGTACAGGCCGTATAGCTGCCTGTTATGCAAACTCTCACCGTCTCTCTACCACCTCTTGTCCACTGCACTGCACTGTACTATACTCTATGGTAGGCAGGGTGTGTCCTGAGTGTGATGTGGCGCATCAGTCGCTTCCTTTGGTCCCAGCAACTGTGTGGTCTGCCAAACTGTGAGCCCCCCCTCCCCTCCCAATTCTCTCTGCGCCATGTATAGGATGGTAGGTTCCAGTCTACCTTTCAGAGATATATTGGCTAAAAATAAATCTGCTGGCATGACAGCAGGAGAGGCGCCTGTGATGTGTACAGTGAAAGTAACCGCTCCTCTCACAGGGAAAATAAACACGGATTAAATCTTAAACTGTAGATACAGACACAAGAGTTTGGATGCTGAAGAAAAACTAGGATTAGTAGGTTTAGTCTTGTTTTAATATCCATTTTTCAGAACTTTTTCTTGTGTCAAGTGGCGTTTTAAATAGATCATTTCTGTATTCAGTGAGTTTTATTGACACAAATTTCACTCAAATGCCTCAAACATATCCAACCCGGCATGTCTATGGTGCAACTTATTGATGTTTACAATTAATATTAACGCAAATACCGATAATATGATACCGCATTAAGCCAACATCGGTCTATAAACTGGCCAGGCCCTGGATTTATCAGTCAAGATTTACTTTTTATCTAAAGCAGCTGTTTTGATGCTCCATATGTCCCCTCATTGTCTTTTATACTCCCATTTCTGGAAAGCACTGATTTTTTTTTTTTTTTTTTTCACAATCAACTATTTTAATAAATGCGGAACATTTTCATCATATATTTTGCAATTTAACAATAACGTACAAATAAAATGGGATTTTTAAAAAAGCATTTTGTTTGCTTAAAATCTAATTTTGATACCTGTGAAAAAATGTTTTGTTACAGGTACTATTGTGAAATGTGTAGAGTAGAAACAAAACAGATGTCTTGGTGAGAAACACACCTTCCCCCTCCTCTCTTGATGCTCTGACCCTTTAAAAGATGTGCTCAAACAACACAGGTCACTCTCTGCGTCCCACAGACAACACAGGCACTCTGTGTGACGAGTGAGTCTTGTCTGCGCAGAGGATAAATACTTTAAAGACTCTCTTTTAAGAGTATTCAGTATTATAGGACTCACTCGGTACTATTGAATAGTTTTTTCCACCACAGAACACAGACCTGTTTTCATTGGGTGTTATTTTTTTATTGACAAAATTTGGCATCCCATCTTGAGCTCCTACTGAACATGACAGAAACTCCCAAAAAATGTATCTGGCAAGTCGTTCATTTTGCTACCCAATTAATAATTGATGGTAGTGTTGGAGCAAATTAAATCAAAGAACAGTATGAAAAGCTATTTGTTTGACATCACAGCATTTGTTTATTACATTATCTTTTTCCGTGTTAATACAAAATACTGAACCATGTCATATCTCCCCTCAGTAAAGTATAGAAACTCCCTTTTTTCTGAAAATGAAGACAGTCATTTTCCAATAACATGACTGGAACCAAAAATACAAGAAAAAAAAAACTACCGTACAGTTTTCAATACTAAATGAATTTCTATACATTTATAAAATCATAGTTATTTGCAATGCTTTTAAATCCTTTGTTTCATTATTCTTCATTTTTAAGTACACTTACAAACAAAATTGTGAAATTCTCTCTCACTCACTCACTCACTCACTCACTCACTCACACACTCTCACACTCTCACACACACACACACACACACACACACACACACACACACACACACACACACACACACACACACACACACACACACACACAATCCCATGTTTTTGGTGTCAAAATGTACTTGCATATGTATGAACTCTTCAGCAGATACACAAAGGTAAATTTTCACCACTGTATTCATTTTCTTTCTGCAAAATGGAAAGACTATTATTCCAATATTGTGAACAGGGGGAATTTCCATAACTGTTATGAAATAAAACTGCACTAATGTGAGATTTCCTCAGCACTGGAACAAGCACGTTGCCATTTTGCAGCTCTGTAGTCTTTTTCCCTACTTCTTCAAAGTTTTAATTTTTGTACAAGAAACCTCTAAAAATGTCAGCATCATATCCACTCAGGTGTACTGTAAATACAAACGAGAGACGGTTGCTCTTTTCTAAAGGCAAAGAGAAAGGGCCCCGTTAGCCAAATCAAACTTTAAACCATCAATATTTTCATCAGGCCTTTGTGATGGAAAAAAAATAAATAAATCTCTTCTACCTACTATACATGGGTATGGAGGTTCAATCTGTATTTCAGACAATCATTTCTTTTTAAACACAGTGTACTGCACAGTGGCAGTGTTGTAAAGTGATGGAAGAGCAGATATGCAGTCATACACACAAGCACACTAGAACCGTCACTTCATTACATTAAGACACTAAATCAGAGAGATAAACAAGAAATCCTCGCTAACGTCTTGAAGGCCACCAGTTGACTTTTTAACGAAATTATTTGAATCATATCTATACACAATTGTATATATTAACCAGGTCTAACCCCCCCCCTTTTTTTTTTTTTTTTTAACCAAAGCACACAATGCTGTGGATGACAACAGGAACACTATATTATCTCACAGGGAACCACAAAAACTGTCCTGCTGCTGACAGACGTGATTAGAGAGACTAAAATCAATGATCAACTCATGATTTGGAAGCACTGCGCATTTCATTACCTCCCCCCTCAGTCAAAGCAGCACAACATTTTCTTTTTTTTTTGTTCCAGTCCTCTCAGATGTGTGACGGCAACAAGGTGTTAAGGTGCTAAGACTCTAGGTGACAGGAACCGAAATGGGATGAAGGGGGTGCCGGAGGAGAAACCCTGCTCCCCCGCTGGATCAGACAGCAGTGACAGTCCTGGAGATCTCTTAGAACAGAGAACCACTGGAGGGAGTCAACTGTCCAGATGGGGGGGGTGGGAGGTGGGATGGACTTTGATGGATCAGTCTCTTCGTGGACACTTTGCCGTCAATGCCAAAGTCAAAATATGTCCGGACAGCCCTCCCAGCTGCCACGGTCCTTGGCTTCCCAATAGCCTCCCTTATAGATATGGATTTGCTCACCTGTGATCTGGTCCTCGCAGCGCTCAAACCAAAGTGCCTGGTAGCTGTCATAAGGGGCGCCTGAAAGACAGACAAATTGTGTTCGCAAAAAAAAGATGATCTAGATAGAAGATTCAAACAGAAATGAAAGCGTGAGGAGGCGGCAATATAGTAGTACTTGCTTTTTAAGGACGGATCAGTAAGAGAGTCCTCATCGACAGCTTTTGGAAGAGAAAAGGGGGAATCATAGAATTTTTTTTCCCCTTTATTCCAAGATTTTCCCCATGCATGGTAGAGAGGAACACAGATAACGCACACTAGACACTCACCTTCTTCTGACTGGCTGGAGGTGCGTTGGCTGGCAGCTTCCCTCTCTCTCTCCCGCCGGACGCTGCGCTGCTTCTCCTCCAGCCGCTGCTTCTCCGAGTTGGCCTCGTCCCAGCGGCCGTCCTCCATCAGGCGCTGGTCGGGCCGCCGCCGGCTGTCGGTGGGAGCCATGCCCTCCTCGAGTTCGTTTAGGGTCAGCGCCAAGGCAGTGAAGTAGTACATGGTCTCCGCTCCCTCACTGTGGTAGAGCAAAGAGGAAGACCAGCACTGAAAGTCAAAGGGCCGAGTAGACCTTTAATCAAAACGCACATGGACCATAGATGTATTATCGACAAGCCCTCGTTCTCTGGACCGAGGGCAGACTGGCGCTACAGAGACTCACTACTGTATATCTTCTCGAGGTACAAGTAGCTCTACAAGAAAGGCAGTACCTTAGTGGTATGAATTGTACAGTATATGATTGCATTGTTCTTGGATCACTGATGTCTTTTTAGTGCGTTTCAGTCTGTCATATTATTTAGAGCACAACGTTACGCACACCTGACCATGCACTGATGGTACTTACGGTAGAGGGTTCCTCCTCCAAACCTCTCTGGCTTTGAGGGTTTGGTAGACCGTCTTCTGTTTGCCCTCCGTACCATTCTCTCCTCTGCTGCTCTGCATTACCCGGGAAAACTCCATCTTCTCGTCCCACGTGCCTGACAGCACGTAGTGGGCCTTGCCGTCCTTGTCCATCACCACACCTGTCACCTAGAGAGAGGGGGGGGAAGAGAGAGAGAGAGGGGGGGGGGGGGGGAAGAGAGAGAGAGAGAGAGAGAGAGAGAGAGAGAGAGATAATGGGGGAGTGAAGCATCATGACTGGTCTCACGGTGGAGGGCATGGAAGTCTTCCTGTAGTTTGGTTATACTCAATAAGTTGTATGTTGGGGTTATTTCTGGTCTGATTTCACACAAACAGGATGAACCGGTATTTGTCATTATGACATAGTCTGTGTTTCGCCAGTCAGTGTATTGCGAGCTCAAAAATGAAGGTTGAAGTAGGGGGTTAGGAGGATGGGATGGGGGTTAGGAGGATGGGATGGGGCCCATTGCCAGCCACGCATCACACGCCGTCGCGGCCTTTTTTCCTCACCTTCCTGGCAACATCTCTGGAGAAGTAGCTGTAAGGCGCAAACTTCAAGTGGCAGCGGTCTCCGGTGGTGTGGTTCACCACGTCAATCTCCCCCGACTGGCAGAAAGGAAGAAAAAGAACGTTTTGAAGTAAATCTCTGACACTGTGGAGACATTTTTAAACTAGTAAAAGTTCAAACTTCCATTTAGGGTTGGCAGCATGGCAATAAATACACGGTGTGCACATTTAAGTCGGGCGGCGCTTTCAAAGGATTTGTGTGTCACCTACACAAACGTGTGTAGCGCAATGCAAGGTGCTACGCTCCTAAGGCTGCACAGACGAGTGCGCTGTCATTTCCAGTGTATAAGAAAACATAAAATGCGTCACAATTGTATGTGTAAATGTGTCATCTTACTCTTAACTCTCGTCAGTCTCACCTGATCGATCCATAGCTTTCCTACAATGATGTTGTGCACTGTGGTGGTAACTTTCTTCCATGTGTAGTGATTGTTGCCCTTTTCAAAGATTGCGTGTATTGTGCCTGCGAGGAAAAACAAAATGAAGACAACGGAAACACAAATAAGCTTCAGCGAACAAAAACACACCGTTAATCTTTCAACAGACAAAAGGTGTGCTCTGTCACATTCCGTGGACCTTAAGAATTTATCTCTCACAGGAACACTGACTGACATGTTTGGGGAAAGCTGCAACATCATAGTCACACCCTTAATTATGTTTGAACCTCAAGGCGTGCATAGTATGTTCTGAACCACACCGTCTCTTACCTAAGGGCATAATGGAGATGTATTTTCCCCTGAACTTGCTGGCAACAGTGATTTCCTGCCTCAGGGTCCAGCCACGATCAGAAATCACATGATGCGCTGCTGCAGGGGGGTGGTGACTCACCTGAGAAAAAGGTTAAGACGTGACCAATTGGTTTAAAAATAGAATAAAACTGTACGCGTCACAGAGGAAGGTCTCTCAACAAGTAGAGCATTTGTAACATTTCAACAGCTTATCGGTTGAGTTCAAACAATTCCACTGCGTCACTTTATCTGTAGATGTTTAAGATGAAATGCAAACAAAGTGATCAAGCAGCTCTAAATACAACCTCCTTCACAGCTGCATGATCACCGGATATTAAGACTGGATATATGTTCTTGGTCTTCAGGAATAGAAAACAATAAGCCTCCAATCTGTGTCCTGCAGTCGCCCTCCACAAATCATTTCCTGCTTCTGCTTTTTACCCAAAAACAAAAATGGACTTCGCATTTTTTTTTTTTTACCTTCCATGCCAGAGTGTGCACCAAATTAAACATTATCCCAAAAGATATATTTTCATCAGACTCTGGTACCGTTATGTCAAAATGCCACCATCACAATAACATGAACGTTTAGAGTTTATATTGCTACCACAAATAATTATAATACAAAATTTAATCATCTGTTTAACCGCCATGCCTCTAACCTTCAATTACGATAAACATGGCCTTAAAGCCCTGATTTCTTTCGACACATTTATTACTTCTCTGTAACATGAGCATCCCTCAAAGAATGCAAAAAGGAAGCTATAGTCGATCAAAACGCCGAGTCAATGGGATCATTTGTTTTCTCAAGCCTTCCTTCCTGATAGATTAATTCTTTGTTTGTTCAGTTTCACTTCCTTGGTGGTAGCGCTGCATCTTTCTGTGTTGCGTTTGTCTTCTCACCTGCTCGCAGAGGGAGCGGTAGCCACTCTCTCTCCGGCGGTCCAGCTCATACGTCTCTCCCAGCAGAGGGTTGAAGGGTTTGCCCGTGCGGTAGACGGTGGTCGAGTAGGAGGACACGGAGAAGGCGGCCACGTAGCACATTTGCTCCAGCGAACTCTGGCACTTGGAGGCCTTGTCCAGGAGCTCGTGGTACTCGAGGTCCTCCGACAACCGCTGCAGCATGGAAATGGGCTCGTTGAAGTTTACCTAGAGAGCGGAACGATCCGGAAATTCACATTCACATTCACAGTGCCCATAACATTTAGTTTCAAATGTAACATTCTACTATCATGGTCTTTCTAAGCAACAACAGGCCCACTTACACATGTAAATATAAGGCATGCACTTATACTATATAACATATACAGTATAGTTCATTATATATTATTCTATAGCCCGACCAATACTGGATTCTTGAAGCCCGATACCGATATTGGCAATTGTGTTTTTCGGCTAATATAAAAACAGTATCACATACTATAAACAAAGTATCTTGATAAGGATCCCTCTTTTTGTGACCAATATACATACTGAGCGGGCTTAATATTTGAAAAAGAATGTACCGTTTGTATAACGAGCACATTGTATGATTGTATTATATATATATATATATATTATTAGGTTGAGTTTGGCCAGTGCTTGTGTCGTGACGTGAGGCATGTTTCAGGTCGTGGAATATTTTCGTCTTTACATGTTGGATTGAATCGGTGTATTTTGTTCTTCCTCATTTACTGTGTTAATGTTCAGACAAAGTGTGTTACGTGTAGTTTGTTGATGAATGCATTAAGCCAAACCAAAGACACAGTATCAGGTTTGTGCCCCGAATAAAAACTGTTGTTATGAATTATCATTTTTATTTCTGCTGCGCTCGATGAAAAGATGCTGTTGGAGGAGGACACGCACTCAAGTCACAGATATAACTCTCCGATAAGTCTCTGATGGAACAAACAACTTGTTTCTGATTGGCGCGTCATTCAACCTGTCAACAGAACTATGTAAACCACAGATGACTCTCACAGGGTGTTTTCGTGAAACCCACATCACAGCAGAATGCTGGTGCCAGAAGATCTTTAAGGATTGTGATCTTAACAGGTAGCTTCTCACAGTGAGTGCATTTTTTGGGTGACAACACAAAGCCATGAAAAGAGCAGCCAATGGGGGTTTTAGAAGAGAATGTGAAACTGCCTGAGGCCTTCACTGGGGATGTTGACAAACAAACTTCCCGTAAGTCGCATTTGATTTGCAGTAACCTCTGACGAGAATACTCACAGGCATGGGGATCTTGGACAGCTCTTTGCCAATACAGTTCTTCATGATACTCCACAGGTTGAGGGAGTAGTTGGGTTTGTCTGAAATGCGTGTCCGCCTCTTCTTCAGTGGTACCAACTCCTGTGAGGGAGATTCCGGGTTCATCGCTAGAGGCTCCTCATTAAGCTAAAAATGCAGAAAAGTCTGTCAATAAACTTTCAAAACAGGTTTACTGTATTTCTTTTTGCAATATATATTTATAGTCATAAATTATGGTTAGAATCATTTTAATGAGGCGAACCGGTCTTTTAACAGCCATCCCAGAGACCAGAACGAAACCTACCGATTGATCATCAGGACACATTTCACTGTTGAAACCGCTGATACTACTGCTCGACCTTCTGTGAAGAGATGTCAAAACAAAGAGAATCTGTCAGTGTGTGGTTACATTAACTGTCAGTTTATCATACAAGGAAAAGGAGTATAAACTGGTTCAACCAACTCTCAACCCTAACTAAGGGAGCGGTGAAGACATGAACCGTGTGACTTTACCACATCTCATACCAGTGTGTCCAACCAGGAACTGAGTTGAACAAAAGAGAAATACCTGAGGTTGAATAGCCTGGGAATCCAACAATAAAAAAAGCATCTCTTTGTGTGGCTGCATTTGCGGTCAACGTGTTCGTGACGAATGAGTGTGCACTGACTTGTGGAACTGGGGGTCTGCAGGAACAGTGATAAACTCAGGCGCTTCCTCCATGGCATCAAAGAACTCATTGTCGTCATCCTCGTCACTGGCCTCACCTTTCCCCGGCCCGGCAGCACCTTAACAAAACACTGCTTTGTCAGTGTTTCCCCACACAGAAACTGAAAATCTATTCACAGATATGAATTAACCCTTAATAACCTTTCCATGACAAGCATTTTGCCTATTGCTGACAACAATTATCAAGCAAACTACTATGGAAGCCCTGATCATTTGGAAATTCAATTTACGAAAGGTGCATTCTTGAGCGGCATCTATAGAGACTTACAAAAATATAAAAATCAGTAAAATAAACGTCACGTCTTACTTTTATTGTCTGTAGTAGCATTAGCCTGTGCAGCCCCTCTGAACGCTCTCTCCAGGTGGTTGTGCTGCTTGGCCAGCTGCTCTAAAGTCTCCTCCAGCCGGACCCGCTGGTCCCGTTCCGCTTGAAGGGCTTTCTGCCACCGCTTGCTATGACCCTGAGCGAGCGCAAGAAAGTCTCGGCACGCCTGAGGGTGCAAAACATCCAACAGGTTCAAACTGGAAACCTTTGGTACGCAACGTTCAATGAATGTGAGCATCTTGTACATTAAACACGGACAAGAAATAGATAAACTGAGCGAGGACGCGACACTTACATTAATCATGGCATTGGAGGTGATGCGAAACAGTGTGGCCCTCTCTGTCACCTGGCGGATCTTATCCCCAGCCTCTCCAGTCATACGCAAACTGTCCAGTTCTGATAAAGACCTGCAATAGATATGAAAAATGTACAATGTGAATAAGGAGTTGGGACCATATATCATCAAAGCACACTGAAAAAGGCCATCAGCCTCAGATTTAATAGGTTTATTATTATAACTCGCTGCTGCAGGGGGGTGGTGACTCACCTGAGAAAAAGGTTAAGACGTGAAGGGTACAATTGGTTTAAAAATAGAATAAAACTGTACGCGTCACAGGGGAAAGTCTCTCAACAAGTAGAGCATTTGTAACATTTCAACAGCTTATCGGTTGAGTTCAAACAATTCCACTGAGTCACTTTGTCTGTAGATGTTTAAGATGAAATGCAAACAAAGTGATCAAGCAGCTCTAAATACAACCTCCTTCACAGCTGCATGATCACCGGATATTAAGACTGGATATATTTTCTTGGTCTTCAGGAATAGAAAACAATAAGCCTCCAATCTGTGTCCTGCAGTCGTCCTCCACAAATCATTTCCTGCTTCTGCTTTTTACCCAAAACGTATGGTTTACATTTTTTACTACCTTGTGATTTGCAAGTGCCTTCATCATTTCAAATGTTTATTGTGAAAAAAAGTTAAATTAAATTAAAATAACTCATGCTTGTTTTGTCCGTCCACTGCGGTGTTTGTGCATTTACATGCTCTTTTACAAATCAAAGCAACAGTGATATATTCTGGACACAAGGACATTACTTCAAAGAAGGTTTTGATATGGAGTCTTCATGTCAAACATTAGTAAGCGTATGTTTTAGATGTATGTGTTTTGGAGCCTTAATTTCTATGTTAAGATAGAAGAGACATGAGAAAGCAGAGAGAGAGAGAGAGAGAGAGAGAGAGAGAGAGAGAGAGAGAGAGAGAGAAAGAGAAAGACAGAGAGAAAGAGAAAGACAGAGAGAGAGAGAAAGCGAAAGACAGAGAGAGAGAGAGAGAAAAAGAGAAAGAGAAAGACACAGAGAGAGAGAGAGAGAGAGAGAGAGAGAGAGAGAGAGAGAGCAATAGATTGTTAAAGCCTGACCTCTGGAGGGCAGAGCCATGCTTTGAAATTAGATCGTTGCAGGTGCTGAGGTCCTCCACCTTGCTGCCGAGTGTTCTGAGAGCAGACTGGACTTCTGAATTCTGTGATCCGCCACCTTGTCCGGGTGCTACCGGCGGGGAGGATGGGGAAAAGTCATCCCCCGAGTCATCTGTTTATGATCAAAGCAAAGGGAAAGCAAAAAACATTTAATATTAACTTAATAAAAAGGCTTTCACAAGACACTGAATACCCCCCCCCCCCCGGCTGCCTGTGTTTTACCTGACTCAGCCTGCATGCGTGCTGCCTTGGCTTTGGCCAGTTCCAGGGCAGTGATCCAGCGCTGACGTTCCACTTCACAGCTGGCCTTCAGGTGATAGGTCTGTGCTCCACCATTGGAGATGACAAAGTTGCAGGCGTCATCCACGGTGATCGTTGCTGTGGCCAAGTTGATTGTGCCTCGACACGTGTGGCCCATCTCCGCTTGGGTCCTAATAATCAGAGGGTGTTTGATTTGACATTTTGGGAAAAAATTTAACCAAACGGAACAAAAACAGCACGTGTACTGTTTGTGTTTCGGTGAGTACAATATCAAAACTTGGGCTTCGATCCGACAATGAAATTCAACAGGAGGAGGAAAGAAAAATGAGTAAGTTGAGGTTGATTGTCGCCTGCTTAATCAACAGCTAATCAGTAGTTTAGTTTCTCTGGTGACATGATCATGGCTATCCTTCAATTTGGTGTGTTTTACAGGAAAGCCTACCTGTAGTACGACAAAAGCCCATTGCTCAGGACAAACCACCTCCGCTGATAACCCTTGATGTAATTTGTCCACTTGAACACCCATCCTTTGTATGTGTCGCCAGCAGGAGTGGGAGTGGGGGTCTTGGGCTCCGACATCACAGCCCCCAAAATCAACAGACAGATTTTAGGAACCTTAAAAGGGAAATGAGTTTAAATAAGTTAAAAATCTTATTTTAAATGACAGGGCTTGTGTTCTCATATTGGGCCTGAAATGAATTAAACAATAAAGCAGACTGCCTCCAAATAAATCAGCAACTATTTTGTTAATTACAGTTTGTTAATTCATCGTTCAACTTATTCCAGGCAAACAAAACCACTAATTTGCTGCTCCAAGCTTCTCAAATGAGCATATTTTTCGCTGGTTTTCTTGGTGACAATAAAGTTAATATCTTTGAATTTCTGACTGTGTGTCGGAAAAGGCAATATATGTTCATATGTCGTCTTGGACTTTGTGAAATTGCAATCAGTTAGTCACAGTCTTACGTTAATACCAAATCATCTCAGCATTTCATTTTACAGTAGCAGGACTAAAACACTGCTGATCGATATTGATCTTTCAGTGTGGTATGACAGGTAAAAGATTAACCATGGAATCAATACAGATCCACTGCTGACACGTTTTACTAAGAAAACTTGTTGAAGCCGGAATTAAAGATGTGCATAAAAGAGGGATTAAAACCCCTTAGTGTGATCCTGTCTTCTTAATTGCCTATGACCTGGATAGATATGATTAATTGACACAGTAGCCAATGTTTTAAAAAACCTGTGATTGTAATGATATAGTCAGGGAAATGTGATCAGTTGTGTAATCAACAAAAGAACAACATTAAATTGATAAAACTTCTAACATATTGATGAGTATGACACCAGAAGCTAGCCGACGTTAGCTCCAAGTAGGCCAGTGGGAGTCATAGTAGTAACAGCTCATGAAGTACAGAAACATCAACGTGTCGTGTTTCCTCGAACTTAACCAGCTGACGTGCACATTTACAACATGGTAAAAGCGAGACACGCCGCTCGTTAACTCACTAGCTCGCTTTAAAGCTCGCCGACGGATGACTGTTTACCTTGACGTGTCCGAAAATGTGAGATCAGGCCACCAGACACCCGGTGAAGTCACAGCTAACTTTGACTCCCATACGCTACTGTACCCAGCTAGCTGAAGAGGCTAACTAGCTAACTGAGCAGCACAGGATCGGCTAATGATGAAAACAATTAAACCGAAGACGTCGACGACACCAGCGTGGCGGTTGTAAAATAAAGTGACACCAACGAGTTTCGTTAGTATCCCTCAATAATCGTGTGTTTAGTGTTCATCATACAGCTGCGTACGGGGGTAAGAATCTAAAGCTAGCTAGCTACATCTAACTAGCCTAACGTTAGCTCGTTGGTTACACCCGGTGCAACATAATTTGGTCTCGTCTGGAAACAGATAGGCGACATTGTTTTCCGGACGAAACCGTTTATTTGCCTTCAAAGTAATAGTACATTGTGTCGGTATTATTTCCTGCATAAAAACAAGTCATAATGTTCGTCTCAGTTAAAGGTGATCGAAATATACATTATGTACTAAATACATATCCATAAATGCATTCGTTTAAGCGTGCTTTTAATAACAGAATAGCAGTAAAGTTACTGATAACTGCTCCTGTAGTGCACTCTATTATTTGTATAATGAGGATATGTTTTATTTTGAAGGATACAATCGGAAACAAGCTTGATTGAATCTCGCTCCTTACACATTAATTTGATTATTTTTACTACCTAGCTTAGCTAACATTTACGTCAGCTACATAACGTCAAATAGATTCATATTATAATATATGCAAACTACTGTACAATGTTTAGAGCGCACTCACCAGAGATTAGAACGCATAATAATAAGAGTAACCTTTCTCGTTATGTAAACGTTTGAAGAAACTGTCTGATTGCCTTTCAAAGGACACTATTTAAGTTTACACAAAATTAACTGTACACTGTGGATATGTGCATGTTTTCGATAATATGTAACTAATGTATGTGTACAAATTAAAAAGTCGACTCCGGTGGGACTCGAACCCACAACCTTTGAATCCCTTCGGATTGACCTAGAAGTCCAATGCGCTATCCATTGCGCCACGGAGCCACTTGTTGCATATGAAAAGCTACGTTGTATTTAGATGTAAAACTTCATGTATAGATATTAAAAGGCCCGGATAAGTAGAGATAATAGACTGTTAATAAGTTATGGACGTTAGTGTTGCGCTACCTCGAGCGAAAACCGCCATTCACTCCACAACATAACACATTTGGGGACAAATAATGAACCTGCCTTGTGAGATGTGAAACAGCAGGTGGCGCTGAAGCTCCATTCACGACACGCTAGAACAGTTTACTCTACTTATGATGACAATAACGTTAGCTAAATGAGAATAATGAAAATGTAATATCTATCAAAAACGTGTCTTCAGAAGGGGAATATGTAACAAGTGGTGTGATTACAGTTCACTTGTCTGAGTACATAGCACAGTACACAGGTAGAGGTGGGTAAATACTCAGTACTTCGGACCTGCGGGGTCTTGAACCGGTGCTTCTCTGCTCGACTCAACACTTGAGTCGTGCTAATTCTTGGTTGTGACAGCCAATCACCTTTCCATCTGTAACCACAAGTCAACCAGGAATTGTCCGCGGTGGCCAATCAGCGCTCGTATCGCAACCAAGAATCAACCAAGAATCAACCAATGGATGTATAACGTTACATTACAGCCTGCTTACCGATAACAACTTTGAGACTTTCTTAGTTAGGCCTAACGTGACTAATATTACATTCATGTAAAGTCAATTTAACGTTACCATTACGGAAAAACGAACCTGCCTGTTGGTCACATATTGTTAAGGGATACATTGTCTATAGTGTAACGGAATGACAGATGAACGCCACCAGCATTCTGCCATTAGGTTGTCAGTCAATGAATGGCTATATTACCTTTTGCACAATTTTCATTTGTATTTGTGTTGATATGTATCTTCTATTTGTATTTTATATTTTTCACAGTAATCTTTATTTTCCTTTTTATTCACCTTTTGCTGGACTGTGTGTTAGTCACTATGTTAGTTAATACACAATCTGCATTTGTATTTGTTCAAATTTATCTTCTGTTTGTATATTTTATGCTACTCATAGTAATCATTATTATTGCACCGATTTAATATTCAATTACTTTTTAATCACCATACATTCGCAATATATACACTGCACTCAGGTAATGCATATGTAATCATAATCCAATAATATGATGTCACACTGACATGTGTCTGTTGCATAATCAGTACTTTTACTTTTTATACTTGAAATACATTTCGATGCTTGTACTAAAGTGAGATTCTGATATTCGTGGTGTATTTTTCAAAGTGTGGTATTGCTAAAGTAAACTAAGGTAAAGACAAGTGTACTTTTTCCACCATTGGTCCCAGGTGGGACATAATCTGTGTTTAATACGTATGATATACGGCACGTGTCATGACTGAATAAAATTGACAGTAGTGTAATATACACAGCTGCCTTGAGTTATGTGTTACCAAATGATTTGTCCATTTAATCTCTCACATCTGTTATTTACATCTGTCTCTCTGTTTTCTTTATATTTTCTTTTTTTTTTATCTAGATGGAACCTCGATTCAGGAGCGCGTGAGTCGAGCTAATTCTTGGTTGCGAAAGCCAATCGCCGTTCAGTCTGCAACCAAGAATCAACTTCCTGCCACCCGTGAGTCGAGCTAATTCTTGGTTATAACAGCCAATCACCTTTCCACCTGTAACCACAACTCAACCAGGAATTGTCCGTGGTGGCCAATCAGCGCTCGTATCGCAACCAAGAATCAACCAAGAATCAACCAAGAATCAACCAAGAATTAACCAAGAATTAACCAAGAATTAACCAATCGACGTCTTTGAGCTCACGGAGTATATTGATCTCTTTCCTGTTAGAGATTTAGCGCCTTAGTCTATCGAATCCTGCTCGTTCCTGTTCGTTCCTCAGATCTTTTACTCCAGTACAAGTATAAATACTACACTGTAAAAATACTTTGTTAAAAGTAAAAGTCCTGTATTCAATAGTAGTAGCTTCAAAATGTACTTTAAGTACAAAAAGTAAAAGTGCTTATTCTGCACAACGGCCAATTTTAGTATAATATTGCATATATATATATATATATATATATATTATTATTATTGTGTTATTATTTCTAACACTTACAAAATTTCACCATATATATATATATATATATATATATATACATCACTTTAATGTTGCAGCTGGTAAAGGTAGAGCTTTTTTTATATTATATTTATACTGCCAGGGAGCTGGTGAAATTCACTAAGGGATCAAAACGTTTTATTTTAACCATATAATAATACATGATGAAATAATTGTTGATTATATTTTATTATTAATTAGAATCTTTAAAGTGACTAAAGGTATCAAATAAATTAAGTGGGGTAAAAAGTACAATATTTGCCTCGTGAGATGCAATGGACTAAAAGCATAAAGTAGCATGAAATGGAAACAACCCGTAAAGTACAAGTACCTCTAACTTGTACTTGAGTAAATGTACTTAGTTACTGTCCACCACTGTGTAAAAGGCCCGCAGAGCCAAACCAAGGATCTTATGTGATGATGAAGAAGACATAGGAAAAATGTGAGCATTATTATTATTTATCTACATAATTTGAGTTCAGATAATCCTGTCTTGGGTAGACATTAAAAGCTGACATTTTTTTAATGTGAAGTTGTTGTCATAACTAATTAATAATATTAATACATTGGAATCCTAACCAAGAGGGAGCGGAGGGAGAAGGTGGTGGCAGCGTATTGCTCATTCTTCATGGCAATTTCTAACACTTACAAAAGTCGACACGTCTTCAAAAACTGGTTTACGAGCGCTTTTGTTCAACGCATGCGCAGTAGAAGAAGAAGAAGAGACCCGTTCTCTATACATATCCGTGGGTGTGTGAGCGTGTGTGTACGTTTGTGAATGAACAATATTTCGGTCATCTTGATGAGCGGGTGGCACCTTGTTGGGCGAAATGTTGGTGTCAGCTATGTTGAGTTAAGAGCTCTCAAGGAAGTACTTGTTCAGTGTATGTGTCTGGGGCTTTTATTGTGAAGGATAAAACGGAAAGAGGGGAAGAGGAAAATTATTGTTATTGTGGAGTGTGTGAAAAGAGAATGAAGTGGTTGCCATCTTGGTGCAGACTACGGAGCCCCATGTTATTATTACTATTATAAAGTATAGGCGCAACATAACCCTCGGCTACATTGGTATGTAGTGTTTTGTGCACATGCGTACACATCCGGTCTGACAGACAGTAATCCGGATGTAGACGGACGGTCTCCCTCTTGACTCCCCTGCGTAGTCTTTGACATATCCTGCCATTAGCGGAAGTGTCTGGGATTCTGTTCCGCTCTTCAAATTGGTCGTTTGCAAAGGGGGAGACGGGGCAAACACGGACGCCGTGTGCATTTAGCGCTACCCAGTCTGCTTCTTCCGACTTCATCCATTGGACTCCATTCGGCGTCGCCGTGCGTCGTTTAATGTTTAGCTCTACATCAGCACGGGGCATGCGCTGTCAGGTCAGGCTCGTACTACATCCGACATGCGTAATTACTGACAAACTAACATGAGAATAGCTACATTTTTGGTGATGGCAAGGATGCGCATTTATTTCTAATGGACGTGTTTTGTTTATAGGTCTGCGCAATCAACGTGAACGCCTGCCCGGAGACAGTAGAGGATTAAGTTACTGCTGCTGGCGGAGGATTATTTTTATTGGCCTCGTCACGCCCGAGTCTTTAAGAGTCTGTTGTCCAATTAGGAAAAGTCGAAAGCCAGGTATGCTATTGTACTCGATCATAACAACCTTGTCGTTTCCTTAAAATGCCTCAGTCTGGTACTAACTATGCGTTGCTGCGCACCCTTTGTCGCGCACGCATACCGTTACGCACCGCAAAAGCCATATTTGCTCGCATTGTGTGCAGGCAACAATAGAAACCAATATAAATGGTGTAAAATACTATGTGGATATCTTGTAACTATATAGAATGGAATTAAAACCACCGTTATACAATAGGTGAACATTATTTAATGGCTGACGAATGGAAGTGTACTACTAGACAAAGCTGCATGGATGTGGAGCTGTTTTATCCTCACAAGCTACTGGGAGGAATAAAATGGAGACGACAACCTGCATACCTGCTAAAATACAATTTTGACAACTGTGAAGCTTTTGGTAGATGGCATAGAGTTACTAGCTCTGACTGCCAAACCCCCTTCCCCTCCTCACTGTGCCACGCATGTTTTGGTTTCAGGCGGATCATGCCCTTTTGTCCACTGAAGCTTTTCAGGGCAGACTCCCAGACTGAAATAATTTTGCCTGCTGTTTTGACAACCTAGAGGTGTTGGGGATTTGTTGAATGAGCTGTGAAATAACTGAATGTACAATGAGTTTTAATTAGCTGTCAGAAAGCCACATCTGAGGTCATTTGTGCCGCTTTCTAGGAATGGAAAAGGACTAAAGAAGTAATTTTGTGTGTGTGTGTGTGTGTGTGTGTGTGTGTGTGTGTGTGTGTGTGTGTGTTTCACTTCCATGACAAACATTTTGCCCACCTCACATAGGATTACATGTGAACAGTCAACTCAGTCTTTCAAACATGATCCATGTTTTTTAATTTTTTTTAATCTTTAAACAGATTTAAAAAATACAACCGTCCATGCCATTAAGGTGGCACATTGAAGAAATGTGCAGCAGTGCCTGTAACTGTAAATTGTCTCCACAGACATGTCTTTCCGGCGCGGTGTGGTCAGGCAGAGCAAGTTCCGCCACGTCTTCGCCCAGGCGTGGAAAGCGGAGCACTGCATCGACGACGTCCGAGTGTCCCGCGTGACGTGGGACACCGGCCTCTGCGCGGTCAACCCCAAATTCATCGCTGTCATCATCGAGGCCGGCGGAGGAGGCTCCTTCCTCGTTGTGCCGATCAGCAAGGTGCACGACCCCTCTCCGTTTCATTCAGTGTCAAATAGACAGCAGATCAATATTTCTTCTATCATGTTTCCTATCTTCTACTCTGCTACTAAAAGCAATGTGTCAGCAAGACTTTGGACGCCACTAATGTCGTGATCTTAACTTTTTGTTTTCTCCCACAGAGCGGCAGAATCGACCAGGCGTGTCCAACGGTGTGCGGCCATGCAGCACCGGTGCTGGACATCCAGTGGTCTCCTCATGACGACAACATCATCGCAAGTGCCTCAGAGGACTGCACAGTGAAGGTATGGTTAACGCTTGTATTCCCTCTTTCTTGCCAAGAGTCCATGTTTAGCTTGGATCAAACACTGGAAGCAGGGGGGAAACAGCCCGTTTATGTCAAAGCACCTATACAAATGAATAATTAACACAGGATATCTTGTTTGTTTATTTTGTACAAATTCTGAATTGTAGAAATGATAATTTGTGGTTGTATGAGGGGTTATGTGCTGGACTAGTCATGTTAGCTGTTTCCCCTCTGCTACCATTCTTTATGCTAAGCTAACGTCTCGCAGCTGTAGCTTCATATTGAACAGACGGACAAGTAAGAGTACTTTTCAAAATGTTGTAGTATTCCAGAGCAATAGTACAACATTTTGTTAAAAATCTCTATTTAGTTGAGTGTGATTGTTAATATGCTGACTAGTTACAACTCACAGGGTCTTCATGAGAGCAGAAATTAGGAATAAAACTAACATTTCTCATTGCTCCGCCTGAAGAGCGTTTCTTTATGCGTATTACATAAAACCACAGTAGCTCTCATGCACCTGCATGGATCACATTCACAAACAAATGTCTGCTGGGCCTGGCGGTTTGAAGGTGTGGCAGATCCCAGACGGGGGCCTGACGAGCCCGATGACCGAGGCCATTGTGAACCTGGAGGGACACAGTAAAAGAGTGGGAATCCTGGCTTGGCACCCGACTGCTTTCAATATCCTCTTGACTGCAGGTAACCTCACTCATCGCATTCTTTCCTTCTCACTTCCCTTGTAAACAAATACTGACAATAACCATGACAAACATGGCTGCCAACATTATTTAGGTTATGTTATCCATGTGATAAACTCTTATTTCTCTGTAGGGTCCTTTCTATAATGTTGTCAGACACTTATAATACCAATTTGAGCCCTTCAGTGACAAAGACGTGCATTGCACTATTGAAAAATACCAAATACCCATTAACCACGTCATGTG
The DNA here is from genome assembly GCF_023349555.1 of Cebidichthys violaceus. NCBI lineage: Eukaryota > Metazoa > Chordata > Actinopteri > Perciformes > Stichaeidae > Cebidichthys > Cebidichthys violaceus. Next base: position 3,612,492 of record NW_027176361.1, read on the forward strand.
TTATGCTACTTCAGCACACTTTGTAAACAAATATCGGTGTGAACACAACAGAAAATTGCAGGTGAACATTTAATATCCCGGAATTCCCATTCACTATTGCTGTAACAATTTGGTCACAATTTAGCACATTGACCATACACCTAGACTCGTATTCTGATCGGTGCTCAGAAGCACATGATATCATCCTTTACCAACTTGGAGAAAATATGTTTTCAGGGCTTTTTTTTAAAATAACTGACTCATCCTGAAATAATCATTTTTTGCCCCTTCCATCCATCTGTAAAGGGTTACCCTTCTGTCTCCTCTGAAATCAATCACACCACATTACTACAATCCTACATTAGCTTCCTGTTGTTTTCAGAACTGTACTAACTTGCATCTAAATTTCCTATCCTCTTCTTGGTATACAAAGCTCTTAATGGCATTGCTCCTTACGTTCCTGCATTTATGCACTTGAAGAATCGTTGGGCGTTGTGTTTTCCTCCCTTCAGGCTGCGATAATGTGATCTGTGTGTGGAACGTGGGCACGGGGGAGCTTGTGTACCAGCTGAACGATACCCACCCAGACCTCATTTACAGCGTCTGCTGGAACAAGGACGGCAGCGCCGTCTGTACCGTCTGCAAGGACAAGGCTCTGCGTGTCATCGACCCGCGACGGGGCACCGTCCTCAAGGTGATGTCCCATTTCTTGCCATACAAAAGACGTTATGCCACACTATACTGTGCATGTGCATGCTGGGTCTTTCCTTAATTGCAATGCCTTGTTATTGTTCTCCCAGGTGAAGGAGAAGGTCCATGACGGCACCAGGCCAATGAGAGCCGTGTTCCTCTCCGACGGGAAGATCCTCACCACAGGCTTTAGCCGCATGAGCGAGAGACAGCTGGCATTGTGGGATACGGTCAGTCTTGTGTTCATATTGAATGATTCTTCAGGGCACAATTGTTCAATGCCGACTTTCAGAGTCAGTGTGGGAAGTAGTGCACATTTTATTTAGTAAGACGAAAAGTGTACATATTGTATAAAATATATAAAACATTTATAAAATAAATGTTTTGTGCTTTTGTTTCTCTTTTACAGAAGGATCTCTCTGAACCGATGGCAGTACAGGAGATGGACACAAGTAATGGGGTCCTTCTACCCTTTTATGACCCTGACACAAACATGGTCTACCTGTGTGGAAAGGTAGGACCTACGGATTGCATTGAGCACACAGAATTACTCAAATGGTAAAAATTGGTATCAATTCATTTTTGGCTCAGTCGTCTTAATTAGATCATCTGCTGGCTTTCAGGGGGACTGCACCATCCGGTACTTTGAAGTGACAGACGAATCCCCGTATGTTCACTTCCTTAGCTTGTACAGCAGCAAGGAGCCACAGAGAGGAGCAGGCTTCCTCAGTAAAAGAGGCGTCGATGTCAACAAGTGTGAAATTGCCAGGTAAATGTTTGGTCATGTTTTCCTTGATATTCTTGTCATTACTTTAAAATATTTTTAAATGTCTGGCGATTTAAATTATATGTTTTTCCTTAGACATCAATAAAAAACAACAATAAATTGCTCCTACAAATGATTGCCTGTGTAGCCAAAACCTCATGTAGCTTAGTCATCTATTATTACAACTATTAAAAATGAATAAATAAGCCACACCATTTTACTGGGTTCCTTCATTAGCAGGAACATTCTTACTATCACACCAAATGTGTATTAATCTGCAGCTGAAAATAGTCCCCAACAAATGCACCTCTTACTCCTTTTTGAGTAATGTTTGCTTAAAAACTACAGTGCCCAGCTTTTATAGGAAGTTACTGAGCCTTTATTTAAAATGAAACTATGTGCTGGATTTCCTGTATATGTTCTGTAGGAAAGATTGCGGCTCAGTGCCACAGTTAGCATCAATACGTAATAAAGCATTTAGATACATGCTTTTTTTTTATGGGCTTTGTAAACATAAAGAAAGCTTTATACTTTAATGAGATTACTAATTTCCTGGCCTCCTGTAGGTTCTACAAACTGCATGAAAGGAAAGTGGAACCCATTTCTATGACTGTACCACGAAAGGTAAGCTATGCAAATTAAAATAACCAATTTACATGACTTTTTATTTTGAAAAGGAAGTGAAAGCAGCATTTGTATTGCTGGGAGGTTTATCCATAACTGTATAATAAACATAAAATGACTGTATAATAAACACTTCTCTGTCTCTGTCTTCCCTCCACAGTCAGATCTGTTCCAGGTTGACCTTTACCCGGACACAGCTGGCTCAGAGCCGGCTCTCCTGGCTGACGAATGGATCGCCGGCCAGGATGCTCCACCACTGTTGGTCTCTCTGGGCGGCGGCTACTCGGCTCCTCCGTCCAAGCACAGAGACACCCTCAGGAGCAAACCCAAGCAGGACTCTGGGACTGGGGCCGCCCCGCCTTCAACAGGCAACGCAGCAGCTCCCACAACCACACCTTGCTCTGCCGCCAAGGAGGCGGAAGAAGAGGTGCCACAGCCGCGAGTAGCCACGAGGGAGACGGATGGAAATAGCGAGAGGCCGAAGAGAGAGGCGAGTTGAGACATTTTGACCTTACCAACAATTTACTGTAAGTGCTCCAAGTTTGTTTCCTGACTTGTTCCTTCTCTCCTTCTTGCAGGACGAATTGTTGAACGAGTTGTTGGCAGAAATGAAGGCCCTGCGAGCCGTCGTCCTCGCCCAGAGCCAGAGAATAGAGCTACTGGAGAGGCAGCTGGCTCGAATCGAGGACGGGGATGTGTGAGCGAGGCGGAGGACCACTACATTCGGAGGGCACACTCACTAAATCCACAGACCGTAGCCTTACTAGAATCAACAGTACCTTAAGCTGTGCGAGTGGAAGAATGTAGTGCGGGGGTAGCGACTAACTGTGGTTCACGGTGGCTTACAAACAGGTCAAATATTGCGATGAAAATGAGACCACTGATAATTTCTGTGATTGTTTCGCAGACTGTGGTTGAGAACCGAAGTGTCATCTGCATAGAATGAATTCTGACTGAGATAATATTTAGTTTTTTTCATATGAAGGAGTATTGTAGCAGCTATTCGGTGGTACATATAGTGCAGCTTTGAGCTTTGCAAAATCCCCACACTAATATTGAAGGGCTTTGAAGGTGTTACAGTTCCACAAATGCCTCACCTTAATGCACAAAGTAGTGATTCAAAGCATTGTTTTTAATTAAGTTAATGAAGGTTGACCTACTATAGCAAGGCAAATGAGTACCTCCAACATGATTTTCTTTCCCTAAAGCACTCACAAATATTACCATTAGGGCTATTTAATCAAGTAGTTAAAGCTGCTAAACTGTGATGTCATATCAGCCCCCCCCCCCCCCCCCCCCAACTGTTATTCATTGTGTGACTTATGCTTTGTTTTACTGCTTCATTGTAGGACGCCATGTGTAAGGTGAGCCGTAGGAAAATATTGTGGTACACACATCCTGACCGTGACAGTGAGAGTTATGTGACTGATAGCTGATGAGTGTAGCTGAATATGTATGTGTATCGTAATTCTGTGTCGTCTTTGCGGTCAATGAAAAGGTAGCACTTGTGATTTTTTTTTTTTTTTTTTTTTTTTTTACCTCATGTTATCAGGAGCGAGCTGCGGCTTTACGAAGGTTTCTGTGATATCAAAAGGCATAGTATTTGTCCACTTAATCATTAAGAGATATAAATACGCAGAAATACTTGCCTCTTTCCTTCTCGTGACACGTGTGGAAAGGCTGCAGTGTCTGGCGCCCCCTAAAGAACCAGGATTTCAAGTTTAGTCATCAGTTGTCCTCGAGCTGTAAGCTAAAATGAGTTGTTCGGTGGACTCAGCCCAAGTTGTGCTGTACACAAAACATGCAAATATAACCTAACACAAGTATCAGTACAGTGTGACTAAAACACACTAGCTTTATTCAGAACAGCAGTTCAGAGAAGAGGAACTACTGTGAAATGGGAAGCATTTTTTACAGTTTGCATTTGTATTGGTGTTAAAAGATGGAAAGGTTTTTTAATTTTTTTTTGTTTTTATTTATTTTGTTTTTGTGTTTTTTGCCATTACATTTAGAGGCATTCTCCTGTTACATCCCCGTCAGTCAATGGTACATTCCACATAAAGCGTATCCCTTTATTACTTTATATTTCTTTATGCACTGACCTCACAACACTAACTGTAAAACTAGTAGCAGATTAAATGAGACTACATTGTGAAAACTTAATAAACATGCATTCCTCCTTTGTATTAAAAGAAATGTTCTGATCATGATCACATCTTTGTGGTGTTTGTGATAATTATTGGTCGACTTATGTTTGGATAGTCTGCATGTTGAGTGTGTTAGCTGTGTGTTAAATAGACATATGGACACGCACAAAACACATTGCCTCTATAAAGGATGTAACACCCTGAAGATTTCTCACATTTTATATTGGCTTTTTTTTTTGCCATTGTCTGAATTAATCCTATTTAAGTATTCTTAAAGGGACTGTATTTAACATTCTGAACATTAATATAGCAGCAGACACCTGTCTGCTATGTAAAGATATAGAGGAGTAATGTCTACCTGAGCAGAGAATGAAGTCCTCTCCCTCTCTGTGTGTGTTGTTATCCAAGCTTCTCCTCGCTTTGTTGACATAGCCAGGCGGCAGCACGTGCTTTTAGCGCGTGTGAGCATGCGCCACCGCTCAAGCTCACTGGCCTGAAGTCTGCATTGCTCTCACATGGCGGTTACAGCAGATAACGACGTCCGAACACTTGATAGCACTCATGTCTACAGTAAATATGTAGCTACAGCTAGCTAGCGTAGTTTAGCATAACGCAGGGGGGAAACGGCTAGCTTTGCTCTGTAAAAATGACAATTTCTTGTTTTACAGTGGTTGTGTGTTGGACTATTTATTTGGGCGGAGCCAGGCAAGCTGTTTCTCCCTAATTCCAGTCTTTATGTTAAGCTAAGCTAAATGCTTCAGCTACATATGAGCTGTACAGACCAGAGTAGGGCATGAACAGCAGTAAAGCATGAACAGCATGAACTTAATCTGGGTCCAAGAGTGGCCAATTCAGCTGACAGAGCAAAAAAAGGCGTTGAGCTCCCACAGATGACAGCTGATGCCATGCATGCTATATAAACTACAGCGAGCTAATGCTGCAGTGTCAGAGAGAAGTGAAAGACCGTTTCTGAGTTTTACAGCCATCATTAGTTGGAACTCCTCATCTATAGTCGGTCACCTAAACAAACTGATCATCCACAGCCAAGAAGGCCAAAAGAAGGCAATACATTATATAACTAACAATCACTTTATTAAAATACTTTGAGAGAAATCAACAAACCTGTCGAGTGTGACCTGAAGATTTCAACTGCTAAAGGTTCCCCTGGAGCACATTTTTATTTCAGATGTATCATGGATGTTGTTGTACTTAATTAACTGTATGCACTCCAATAAACATTTTGTAAACCCATGAATTAGAATTAGATCACATTTTCCTTGCAAAAGTATAGAACTCCGACCATTTTTTGACATCAAAAGACACAAGAACAGAAATATACCAGGAAATAAAGCAGAGAAATAAGACTGTCGAGATTTTTTTCATCTCATAATTCAAAACAAATAAATAAAATATTTGAATACACTTTAACACTGTAGTTATTTTCACACCAATCTCTCACAAATGGTGTAAAATGACTGTACAGATTTGATACGACTGCCTTTGTTGGGTGTCAGGGTTGTGGCTGCCTGGCCTCCGGAGAGAAAACAGGATGTGGTCTTCTTGTTTCACATTAAGCTGTGCTCTTTGAGTTCTTAGTTCAAGTCTGTAGTGTATATTAAAAACCTTTATATTTTTATATGTTTGTGTAAATCAAAGAGACCTGGATCATGGTTTAGTTTTTGAGTTGTCTTGGGCTCACATAACATGTTTAGACTCCTGTTTTCCAGAGTAAGGTCAAGAATACATAAGTTCTACTTTAAAAAGTAAATACAATTTTGATGGTAAGCATTTTTTACAAAGCATAGCATCATGTTGACCTCAGCTGCCCTTTGTGGAGTTGAGCTGTTATCGACAACCCACCAATGGTTGAAATATGTCACAGGAAATAAACCTACTGTAGCATGTATTTCCTGTGACTTCTAGTTAGTGAAGAGGAGGACAATGTTTTAAAATGCACTTGATATATGCTGCATAATGTAATCTGCACCTGTGCTGCAAACTGAAAGTCAACTTTGCAGGGAGAAAATAAAAAAAGTCTTCCTCTTTCCATAAATAATTGCATATTTTCTTATCTGTTTTCCACCACACCCGGCTTGATTTTGTCTTTAATGTGTCCTCACCTCCTCCAGCCTCCTCCTACCTCAAAGGGCTGCAGCAAGCTTTCTTCACCACATGTCATGCATCAGCCCCTCTCTCGTTTTTATTATCTCCTCCACACACACACACACACACACACACACACACACACACACACAGACACACGCTGTCGCACAGTTCAAAATTACAAAGAATTACACAAGTCAGTGTCTTAGCAGCGTTTGCGTTCCTCAAACACCTCAAACTTTATCTTCGGGTCACAACTTGGGTAAGTTCTTTACAGTTTATTTCTATACCTTTTTAAAATATTTTGAACATTATCTGAACTCGTTTTTGCTGCACACATTTAGTCTATTCTTAATTAATCATGATGTGATCTCTTCTCTATTTAATTACAACTTTATATATTCATATTTGTTGAGTTCAGATATACTTAAATATTGAACTTAATGTGCTTTATGTTTTAAATGGTTGTATAACTACAGTATTTCAGACAGTAATTTACCACAAATTATCCTCATGCATTTCAGCTTTAAATCCATGTTAAGTACATTTACTTATTTCACATTCGTATTTAAATTGTTTTCATTAAACATGATGTTGCAACACTCTTGCCTGATCTTTAGGAGTCTAATTAACCATGACTGAAAAAAAGTTTCCACCCGTGACAGGCTGACTGATGCTGTTCAAATATCCTTTTGACAGGAAACCAGCAACGCTGCGAGCGGTCTGCTCGCTTCCTGTCAGCCCAGACAGCACAGCCAGTTTACAGTCACATAAGATAAAGGCAATACAGACTTCCTGTCACATCTCCAATGTACGTTTCTATGTTGCAATTATGAACCTTTGGTGGTGTGTTAGCCAGCACAAATGGTAACTCTGTGGTTGTAATTGTGTCTGGATTAGATGTAAGGATTGAAAAAAATACATATTTTATGTTCAAACTGAGCAGCTTCCGTAGTTTTTTAAAGCGGTATTATATGCATTTATTTGGTGAGTTAAACCACAAACGCCACAGCAATTGAAGTGAATGGGTAATCTTTTACGTGAAGCCATCTGATGGTTTAGCAGGAAGTACCATGCATCATGATTAAGTTTTCTAATTTTCTCTTTTTCTAGATCCTTAATATAAATCAACCAATGGATCTCCTGATGACAACTTTACAACTGCTTTAAAGTACAAGGAGTTTGACTTCTGCCATTCTGTAACTGTGACTCCAAGCCAGTGAGATCTTTCTACTCTACTCTAAGGAGGTAAAGTACATTTCTAAATCTAATCTGCCTCAGTTTTGTTGGATCAACAGCTTGAATGAGAGGACTTCTGGTGCTTTTGGAAAGGACTTAGCCGTGGATTGAGGCCGAGTTCAAACAGTCCACATAATGTTCAGCATCAGTGTCAACCTGTTTCATATTTCCTCTGATGAAATTTTGATAGCTTCATGGAAAAAACGTGAAATTCACATTTGCTGGTAATCATCTAATCTGCCATGCACATAAGGCATATAGTAGGCTATTGTTTTATATGACAAGACACCAAGTAAAATATATTTTAAAAAAACGTACTTACTTTAGGAATAGTTTGACCTTTTGGGGAAAAAAAAACACATTTGTTTTCTTGCTAGATGAGAAGCTTGATACCACTCTCATGTCTGAACGGTAAATATGTAGCTAATGCTAGCTAGCGTGGTTTAGAATAAAAATGGGGAAACAGCTAGCTTGGCTCTGTACAAAACAATGAAGTGTAAAAAAATGTTTTCTCCTTGATTCCATCCTTTATGTTAAGCTAAGCTAACTAGCTGCTTCAGCTACATATGAACTGTACGGACGAGAGAGGGGCACCAACGACAGGAAAGCAAATGAGTGAATTCCCCAAAATGTCTGACTATTTGTCTGACTACACTGGGTATAAACATATTCAAAGAAATGAATAAATCCCAATGTGTGACCATGGTAACACCCTCTCTCTCTCTCTCTCTCTCTCTCTCTCTCTCTCTCTCTCTCTCTCTCTCTCTCTTCAGGCATGGCCGACTCTGATGACATCACATATAGTAATGCGGCCACTCGCACCGTGCTGATCCTCTTATTCTGCCTACTAGGCCTGCTTGTGTTGCTGTTCTTCTTGTACAAGAAGTTGAACAGGGAGGCCAATGGAGAATACACCGTGCGGCGCATGGTGTATAAGGAAGGAGGGGTCAGGGACCGGGTGAGAGGTGCAGCGTTAGCTCTGGGGACACGTCTCGGAGTCCAGCTGTGGCCTCAAAGTGATACTGATGAGGATGGAGAGGAGATGCAGGAAGTCCAAGATGAGGAGGGACAGGTGGAGGAGGGTGGTAGCCAAGGGAGTGACAGCGAGGGAGATGACCAGGAGGACGAGGAGGAAGAGGAGGAGGAGGAGGAGGAGTGTGGTGGGGCAAAGGGAGAAGGAGGTGACATACGTGACAACTCAAGTGTGGAGAGTTTGGAAGCAGAGGAGCAAGACAGACTAATGGATCAGGCGGAGGCTGAGGGACAGACGGGAGAGAAGGTGGGAGATGGGGAAGGTACAGGTGAAGCAAAAGGGGGTGCTGGATTGGTGATAGATCTAAAGCACTTCTCTGGAAGTGCCATCTGGTCTGAGGAAAAGGGAGATATGGCCATAGACAGTGATGTGACTGCACTGTGAGTACAGAATAAAATAAAAAAAAAGGTAAATTACAAGGGAGGCTTCAGAAGTAATATCCTACTGAGGTCATGACTCCAAGTCTCCCTAATTACATCTTGAAATATATTCTCTGTAAATTTGATTTCCTAACATGAAGGTCTTCCTGCTGTTACACACTGCCAAAAAAACAATAACTCTTTGTGTCAGCCTCTATAGTCTAAAATACTGGAATCACCCTATGAACCGCTCACTGCTAAAGACATTGTCCTCACTGGTAGCTACCGGTTTTGTCTTTATTTCACTTCCTGTTGAGGCCTCAGTATAAAAATGTGATTGGTGGATGAAGCTGTTATAAATATGCAGATTAACAAATGGATTGCATTTTGTGTGTAAATGTTTACCTGTAAAACGGTTCAAATCAAACTTTGTATCATTGTGTCTGGCTATTGCATACTGTTTATTGTGGACTCATGTGTTTTTATAACTTTGAATGTTTATTTCTAATTTACATGCAAATTAAAATAAGAAAACACAAAATGGATTTGACGTTGTTTGTATTGTTGTTGATATCATATGTAAAGCTGAAACATTAGTAAATTGATTGATTGAGCGATCCACAGAAGATTTTAATTATTTTTTAGGCAAAAAAATTTACAAAATTTAGATGGTCCCAGCTTCTCAAATGTGGATTGATGCTATAGTGATAAACTGAGAAGGCAGAATACTAACAGTAAAATCTTTAGTTGCAGCGGGACTCATATTAATGTAGATGGGAGTCAAACTTTCCATCAAGTGACATTTCATATTGTTTGTGAGTTACATTGTGGCGTAATGTGAAGTAAACATAGATCAGAATGTTGAACTGCAAAACTATAAGATTAAGCTTTATATATCTCTGCTTTGATTAAAGGATATAATGATGATACCATAAGATGAAAACACAATAAGGTTACTTTAAACTCAAAACCATTGTCATAAATAAGCAAAATATTATACTTGTCATAACAAAATCCATAAAAGAGTCTTTTTTTTACCTAAGTACTATCCTTTTAGTACTATTTTACCAATTACGCGACTTCATTTAATAGTTTAATAGATAAAAAGAGCAATTCTCTCCATTGAAAGCGATCAATGGGGATGTAGCTCAGTGGTAGAGCGCGTGCTTCGCATGTATGAGGTCCCGGGTTCAATCCCCGGCATCTCCATTCTTTTACGACTTATGTACAAGACAATGTACATGTGTTAAAGCTGTTATGTAAATAGTAACAAATATTAAACAACATTTTAACACACAGTTCATACTAGCGTAAAGTGTGCAATGTGCGCGTGAGATGTGACATATTCGTGATTGGCCAGACGGATCGCTGGCTCAAATCGGATTGGACGTTCGAGGAGCGTATTTGTGTGTGTGTGTGTGTGTGTGTGTGTGTGTGTGTGTGTGTGTGTGTGTGTGTGTGTGCGTGGGAGTGTTCACGCAAGTGCGAGTGTCAAACATTTATTTTTCACCGGCCAAATTATCTCCAGTGGTGGGTGAGAGCCACTCGATCGACACATCATGGAAGAAACAATAAGTATGCAAGAGTCAAAGTAAACACAACTGTGTGTAGTGACACCTTTCTCAAAGCAATTATGTAACCAGAAATACGGGATTTTTTACCTCAAGACTGAAGACTTTCTCACAGTGACAGATGGACCATTAGGCTACTAAAGCACCCAAACTGTTCTGTGATTTGACCGGAGACACTGGAGCCCATCTAACCCGGTAAATATGTCAATAATTTGCTTTAAGGAACCTGATCCTCCCTCACCGACAGCACAGATCTAGTACAAAAAAACCCACAAAGAAAAACAAGTGAAAAAAAACTAGCAGTGCACGATCAGAGCCATTCTGCCACAGTAACCTACTTCAGGAGTGCCGCACCACCGTGAGCATCCAAGTTGCATTTTCTCCTCTCACCCTAACTTGATTGTGCCGGAGAAATGATTTCAGTAGACGTCACTCATCTGCATAGGGAGTAAAAATGCAACCATCCTGCATCAAGCTTCTCGGCGCGTCTGAAACTCACTGTACCCTCGCCGTGTGATTAAAGGACCTACTAATTGCTGCATAACCGAAACTACAAACATGGAAGGTACAGTTTGCACGTCGTGTCATGGGCACAAAAACATATATATATATATATTTATATTCACAGATAGGAAACACATCTGGCTTGCAAACTGTCCAAGATGGATGCAGCGCCGCTGTGCGCAGGGATGCACGGTGGAGCGGCAGCAGGTTGCCTTTAAACGCCCAATCATCCTCGCGGTTTTTAGCCTATACGTATTTGTCAGTTTTATTATTATTTTTTCTCCCCCCCCCCCCTTCTCTCTGCAGGAGTAGGATGTTACTAGCATCCGCCGTGGTGGTATGGGAATGGCTGAACGAGCACGGACGCTGGCGGCCCTACAGCCCGGCTGTCTGTCATCACATCGAGGCAGTCATCCGGAGCGACCCGCGGTGTGGTAGTGTCGTCCTCGGCCAGGTGGACTCTCGCCTCTCGCCCTACATCATCGACTTGCATTCCATGCACCAGTTCCGACAAGACACAGGTGAGACGGCAGAGAGGCGCGCGGGGCGTTAGGTTGTAACGGCGCGGCCTGGCCTGAGGTGGAGGCCTTTTTCAAATTTATTTTATATTTTTATTTTGCTCATATGTGTCTACTTTATGTCTTTGCAATCCCTGATGTTGATTCTGCTCCAGAAGTTGATGCCCTGGTTGGGAGTGTTTTGTTGCAGAGTGGCTTCTTATTTTTCCTGCAGCCATGACTATGCCATTCTTTTTTCTTTTTTTTCTTCCATTTAGATTCCCCAGTCGAGTCTCCTCATAGGTTAAACCTTTTCTGTATTATGTGACATTTCATATAAAGGTGAGGCAGAGATGCTTTCTGCGATTCTGAAAGGTGTCGGTTTGGTTGAAGTGAGTCATACTGGTTGTGTGTGTTTTGCAACCGGCACATAGGCCACAGTAGCAGCTGAAGTGTCCAGTCACAGCCACAGACACCAATTTTATTTATTTATTTTTTTACTGTCTTCAGCACCACTGTCTTTTATAGCAGCATACGGGCATAAGAAACCGTCTTTCACAAGTCAAAGCTTCAGAGGCAGTAAGACAAAGCAGGGAGTTGTCAGTTGTCAGGCATCTTACTTTGGCAGAGAAGCCAACATTTCCTCTCTCTCTCTCTCTCTCTAAACATTGGCTGACAAAAGCCTTTGTGAAAGTTGTTTTCCAAAACCCAGCAGAAGCTGAACTGGGGGGAGGCAGACAGGGTGCCCCAGTCTAAATAGGAGACAGGGAGGAGGAGGAGGAGGAGGAGGAGGAGAGGAGAGGAGAGGAGAGGAGAGGAGAGGAGAGGGGGGGGGGGGGGGGGGGAGAATTTCAGGAGTCTGAGGTCATTGGTGAAATGGGGTCGATGGGAGCAGATCTCATGAATGAACCCCCTTGTTGTCTTGTTAAATGTCTAAGCAGACTGTGCCACACAAACTGTATGTTCCAAATTCAAATTAAGTTTTATATCAATTGTTTTTACATGATTTTCTTTTGTCATATATGAGATTATTTTTGTTGTTTTTGCTATATGTGCTTGATCCTATGTATTTCAAAATGCTTGGTTGTAAGTATGCTATGGGAAAATGTAGATATAAATATAGATTTTTTTTTTTTTTTTTACACTGCCTTGTGATCCCAAAAAGGTTTTTCATCTCACACTTGTGGATTCAAGCTCACCCTCATCCTCCAGAAAATTCTTTGCGCCCCTTCTTGCGTTTCAGACACAGGATTTGAAGTGTGGAGGCTTTACGGCGCACGGAGGCTCTGTAGAGTTTCTCTGGACACCCTGGGAAAGCAAACACAGCCAGCTTTTGGGTCGGATCGAGGCTGCCAGCCAATCAGAATTCAGAACACCGTGTGCTGTTACCAGGGGCAACCTGTTTGCCCAAATTCTTAGCGAGCAAACACAAACATGTTGAATTTGTTAGGGTTGCAATCTACTTGTCTGCGGTAAATAGTAGCACAGTCAGTCTCTTACCTCCTATTGCAGCTACCTCTCATCACTCTTCAGTGAATCGGTCCAAAGTGCTTTTCACAGATTTGGTCCAAATGCAATATGACTGTATTGCTAGCAGCTGTTGCGCCTTGTCAAAATCCAAACACTGTGCATTAGTCTTTCGCATTGTTCTGACCTCCTAATCCCTGCCTCAGGTACCCTTCGACCGGTACGACGTAGCTTCTACGACCCCACCTCAGCGCCGGGCCAGGGCTGGTTGTGGGAGTGGGAGAACGACGCTGGCAGTTGGACGGCGTACGACACGGAGGTGGGCATCGCCATCCAGGCAGCGCGCGATCGCCAGCAGCCCTGGCTGGACCTGGCGCCGCTGGGTTTCTGCTACCTCATTGACTTCGAGAGCATGACCCAAATCAACGGGCAGACGCAGCGCTGCCGGCGCATCCAGCGCCGCTCCGACCTGGCCTACCCGCTGGTGTCAGGGCCCCTGCCCAAATCCCACCACGCCTGGGGGCCCATGTCCATGCCCAGCCACGGAGGACTGCTCGGCGTGGACGTATCCGGAGTGGGCATGGGGATGCGGATGAGCAGCGGTGGGACTGGAAACGGGAGCGCGTACCCCAGCGGGGCGCTCCCGGCCTCAGCCATCACGTCCCTGGGACAGCCGTGCGCTTGTCAGCAGTGCATGTTGGTGCTGAGCGTCAAAGCGGGCGCCATGTCCGCTCACACTCTGGGCCGGAGACCGCCACAGACCAAGCCACCTAGTCCCAAAATCAGCAGTTACCCCGTCCCAGGAGGGTCGTACTCTCTAACCCTCCCTCGACCTCCTTCCCTGTCTCGGTCATACTCCCCCCACAGGACGTCCATAGTTGGGGCGACGGGTGGCTTCAGTGTGGGTGGTATGGGTGGTGCAGGAGGTGTAGGTTTCATGGGCGGCGGTGGTGTCGGCGGTGCCAGCCTCGGTTACGGAGGAGGCTTCCCCCACTCTTTTTCCCTCCTCAGCTCGGCCACCGGCGCCCTCTCCATCTCCTCCACCCGACCCCCTCCTCCACCTCTCCCCCCTCCTCCCCCACCTCCCGCTCCGCCCTCCACCGCCCTCTCGTCTGCGGCCACCTCTCCCCCTCACCCCTCCACCTCGTCCTCCCTCTCTGCCCCCTGTTCCGCCCCTGCAGCGCCCGCTCCGGGCCCGCCTCTCATCTCCACGGCTGCCTCCACCTGCACGCCGTCGCCTTCGGCCCGCGTCCTGGGTCCAGTGTCTTCGTCCGGTGCCGCCGCCTGCGCAGCCCCTCTGCCGCCCCGGTCCAGCCTAGCGGGGCTGAGCCGACCTGCGCTGCAGCGTATAGCCATGGCTCAGTCGCGTGCCCTTATTGCCTCTGGGTGAGTACACAACCACTGTAGTAGTACATCAGTTTGGTCAAAATATTCTTTTACAGTCAATAAGATTCTATTGTCTAAGAAAAGGAAAGGAAACTTCTGGAAATAAAGTTAATTCATTGACTGTAAGGCAAACTGAATTAGACACATGATTAGTTTAAAGCTGCTATCATCAATATTATTATATGACCAGTGGATCATATGCAGATGTGCGATGTAAAAAGGGTCGCTTGTATTGATCAGAAACAATCAGAAAGAAAAATACGGAAAATAATAAAAGAAATTGTGTTATTAAAAAGTCAATAAGCGGTGTGTCGGTTTGAGTGCCAGCTGGTTTTAATGGGCACTTATTGTTTAATGTTTGATGGGACATTCCAACGACATCCTCTCAGGCACCACATCCCTCATCAATATACTGTATGTGAAGCCAAACGAGACCAACTGAACAAGAAATGTAAGACAATTCAGACAGTTGCTCTCTAATTAGTTTGAAGCCCTCATTACACAGTGTCTGACATCAGCGCTCATTAGCATTCGTGAGCCTTTCATCTTCGTGACAAAAGTCCATCGGGTATTCGGGCGCGTTCACTTCCACGGAAAAACAATGACGTGCATTCACGCGGAACGAGTCGAGCTCCCAGCAAGTGTTTCACATTCCAGACGTTCGCCACGCAACCGCTTAATCACGGATTTACTTCGCACACGGTCGTACAGTACATAGTTTGTATATCCTTCTTCATGCAAACAATTTGTCGCTCAGGGCCTCAAGACATCTGAAAAGCCTGGAAATGTTTTGTGGTTGTGTGTGTGTGTGTGTGTGTGTGTGTGTGTGTGTGTGTGTGTGTGTGTGTGTGTGTGTGTGTGTGTGTGTGTGTCAGCAACCGGGGCTGGTAACCGTAGCAACCAGTATGGACCAGGGGCTTGTTTCATAAAGCAGGTTTACTGAGATATCTGGATAACTGAAACTTGGGCTGATTGTAAAGAACACATCTGGAACCTGTGTGTAACATCTGGGGTGTCCCCATCGATATGGAACGCGTGATATTTCCATCCGTGGCGTTCTTGTACGGGGTGACCGTGGCTAAGTGGAGAGCAGGGCTGCCTTTCAATCAGAGGGTCGGCGGTTCAATCCCCAGCTCCTGCTCTACTAGTCTAGTCAATTTGTCCTTGAGCAAGACACTTAACCCCAATATGTGTGGATATATACTGAATTGTAAGTCGCTTTGGATAAAAGCGTCTGCTAAATGACTGTAATGTAATGACTTCTTGAGTTCGAGCACAATGTCGACAAAAAATTGGAGGTGTTTTTCGGTCGTCGTCTTCTGGGCCTTTAGTCTTATTGTGTTGAGGATCGTATCTTCAGTCTGACCTAATGGTTTAAATCAGTGTTTTTCAAGTGTGTAGTATATTGTTTGTGGTGTATAGTCAAGCGATAGTACTGGGAAGTTGATTTACCTCAAAACAAATGTATCTATATTATTTACAGATTATTTTCAAATGTAAGTCTATAGGAAAAAGTATTTTTGGTCCAATGGCTTCTCGGGACGAACCCATTTGGCCACTATGTCTTCCTGGGGACTTGGCTCCGTACAGCGCCACATTCTGAGCCCGCCCACTTTTTAGCGGCCCAATCAAATGCGAAGGATTTGATTCAAATAAATGCAATGGTACACTGCTCAAATATTCCGTTTCACTGGGAAATACTCACAGTACAGAAGCTAAAGACACTCCAACTACCGTTTTACCGGGACGTTAATATTCGATTCACCAGAGAGGGCAGCAGACTTGTCTGGCTCAGCTCTCAGAATAGTGTAAACACAAAATTAGCATGCTAATAATAAAGCCCCCCCCCCCCTCCTCCCAGAAAAGCTTATTGTTAAGATTTGTGCGGAGTTTGACACTTGAAGACCGGGAAAAGTTTGACTGTGGTCACTTTGTGACAACACAAAGCTAATGTGCAACTTGCACCCGAAGCCTCCAGTGCACAGACTTATGAGACTGAACTTTCCTATGAAGTAGGAAATATCTTGTTTCTAGAAATCTCGACTTTCAAAATGAAAAATATTCATATATTTATAGATTTTTTTTTTCTGGAGGAGTACTTTTAAGAGATTTTAAAAGCTATTTAACTTTTTTTTTGTAGAAAATCCACATCAGACACAAATAATTATTCAAAGCAGAATATTCTTATTTGTCCTCAAACACAACAGTCGTTGGAACCAGTTTTAATGAATGAAATCAAACACAGTGTCCAGATGTCATAGCCAGAGGCCGCTGATTAGCAAGATGTTGTAAAGAGGTTACGGGAAGACTCGAGGACCAAGAGCGCTGCTGTTCCTTCATCATTTTATCATTGCTGTCAGTTGTGCAGCTGGTTCTCCTTTGACGCCTCGCTGTGAGCGTCCTACGAATTTTAGCAACAGACTCCAATTATAGCCTTTCTTTTTATAACATTTCTGACAGCGACATTTCTGGGGTGCTCTAGATTTCACTTGTTTTGCAGTTGCCTCGAATATAACATGAATCAAACGCATGCAGTCGCGTTAGCATGATCTGCACAGATTTTTTCTTTTTTTTTTTCTTTAAAGACCACATGCTGAGGAGAATTTCCATGTGAGCAAACCCAACATTGCCCCAGTAGAGAAACCCAACTCTCTGAATTCTCGCATTAGCTATCCAGCTAAGCCTCAGATTAATACCAAACACCACAGGCTTAATATTCCTGCTCCGGTAATCTGTATTTTGTGTCGGGTGAGCTGTGTGACCGACCCATCCGACCCATTCTTTCAACCTATCGGGGTGAGAGCACCTGCTGCTCTCACCCCGATAGCAGCAGGTGAGAAGAGTGTCTCTCATCCGCCGGGGGGTTCTCTGCTCACCACTCCGACGTTCGCTCTTCTTTTCTCCCTCTATTTGCTCTAAGCGCCACTCAGTCCTCCTGCTGTCATCGCCTTATTGCTTCATCCCCAAATTCATAACTGGCACCACACGGGTACCGGAGCAGAGGAGGGAAGCGGCTCCTTAAGCTGGTGGACCCAGTGGTAGATCGCTTAAGTACGTGAAGCTAATTAGGCTCACATTTATGTATTGAGTAATTTGATGAAGAAAACAATTGACCCTTTGAAGCATTGCCTTCATCGGTTGACATGATGTTTTAGCAGTTTGCCTATTCTGCAGGGTTTCCACTTATCATTTCATGTACAGTAACTGATATTTAACTTACAGTTCCTCTAGGGCAAAAGTCAGTGGACACACCTACTGTAGCAGAAGCTTCCACAGAAGAGTTTTTAGGAGTTTGCCAGCTGTTTATAATTCTGACCCTCAGGACAGATTTTGTCTCTGTGGTAGCGTCCCCAAGTCACAAAACACGTGTGTAGTTGAGCTCAAAATGAAGGCAGAGTTTGAAGACGGGTGTGGTCCGAGCAAGGGCACCGGAAGTAACAAAAAACAAAACAAAGAATCATTATGTTCCTCAGAATCAATAGCTCCCAGCGTTATTTTAAGGCTTCAAAATCTAGCCACCACTTGTCTGCCAGCTGCTCAATGGTCGTCTTTGTTCACCAGCTAGTTGCTAACTGTGCCTGTCTGCAGTTTGGTCAGCAGGCTGTGTCGGTTGTTTTTTTTGCCGACAGCATTGAGAGTCAACCAAGTTGAAAATCGAAACAGTGAGCTAAAAGACATTCAAAGGCTTAGTAGAGCTGAAGGGAGCTGCAGTATGGTGCTAATTGTTAACGATTCTTCATTGTTTAGAGCGACGCCCTTTATCATGTACCGGTTAAGATAAGGTAAGATTAACGTTATTGATCTCAAGTGTCACAGCAGCAAAGAGAAAGTACAAGAAGCAGAATGCAGATAAGAAACCTTCAAAAGCTAGAATATATATATATATATATGATATATAAAATGACGCATTCAAAAACAAACTACAAATCGACGCACGTCAACACAAACAAGCAACTGTGAGATAAATTAAAAATGGATACTAACGATGATTCCAAGTTGGTTGATAACGGAATTTATATATCTTTTAAAAAACATTTGTTGTTGTTTTGCTTGCCTGAAGTGAAACGGAGCAGATGGTTTCTGAGTGAAGTGTTAAAAGTCCGAGGGGTCGCTAACGTTACCGATCGTCTCGGTGATGAGAGTGGCCTTTGGTCCACACACCTGTTGTGATGCTTTCTCCTCTCACTGCACTGGGTTTGATTTCTGCGAGCGTGTCAATGTCACAAAACCTACACTGCAAAGTGTGTGTGTGTGTGTGTGTGTGTGTGTGTGTGTGTGTGTGTGTGTGTGTGTGTCTGTGTGTCTGTGTGTGTGTGTGTGTGTGTGTGTGTGTGTGTGTGTGTGTGTGTGTGTGTGTGTGTTGCCACATGCTGGCGGTTTGTGTTCCCGTCATCCAGCGGTCCAGATGGAGGTTGCTCTAATGCCACTAGATTAGCCGGGATTAAAGAAACGTGACCAATCAACGCTTGTTTCCCATCCTTTCTCTGCCTTTCCTTCGCCGTCCTTTGATCTGTTTTATCATATGACACACCGATGTCAGTCAGCTTATTATGCTCAGGTTTGACCCAGTCAGCCAGCGCGTATCTGTGACTTTGTGTCACAGTAATCAGATTGTCCGCTACTGTACAGTTCAGTAACTCTTGACTGTAAGTTTAACTGTGTCATGGTTGCATCATTTGTAGGGACGCATAGGATCTTCAAGCTCATGAAAACACTGTATCTTAATCAGTTAGTCATTTTAACATGTTTCCAAAAAAGGAGACTTATATTTGAACGATTTTTCTAAATGCTTTTGTAAAGACCATTGTCTAACGTCACCCACCCTCCGCTTTGAATTTAATTGGATTCATTTTCTTTTTAGCATAAGCCCTTCATCATACCAATAGAGACATAATCTATGGTAAAGTATAACATACAGTATATGTAAAAGAAGTACAGTGTGCTATATAAAACATGAAATATACCCACAAAAAGACAGATGCGTGAAGTAGAAATACAAAAACAAACAACATCAGTGAAATACGTAGTTAAATGAACTGTAATTAAATACAAATTATGGAGAAAGATACAGTAAAAGGTTTCTAGGGAAGGTTTTTTAAAATATTTATTTATGTATATTATTCCCATTGCACAAATCAAGAGGAGAGACTAAATGGCAAAAATAAAGTAACAGCAAGACAGACAAAAGAAATGAAAAAAGGAACAACCCACATACATAAAAGAAAAATAATGACAATAAATGAATAAATAAAGGGTAGAGGGTGGGCTGTCTTTGTGAGAAAAAAAAAGAATAAATGAAATACATAAAAGATAAATAGATTGATGCAAATATCTCCACTAGGTAGTCGAGGAGCAAAGGCCCCTAAAAACACATAAATGTAGCTCTTCTATTTGATTGGCCTTCTTTGTATTCTAGCATTAATCAATAGGGACTGTGGGTTGTAAACATTACAGCTACAGTGAAAGAGATCACAGTGAGTTCAGAGGGCAGCTTCAGTGGATAGCTTTTTATTAATGTTTTCAAATCATCCCGCCCAAAACAGTTTGAGTCATATGTGCTCGTGTCTGACGGCCTTACGGCGGCCTGGCAGTGGGACATGGTAACCGAAAGGTAATCCCCGCCTGTGACGGATCTCTGGCCCAGAGTTTGGTCAACAGATGGAAACAGGTGGATAATCCCTACAAAAGGAGGACGGAGACCTGACAGCCGCACACAAACAGAGAAAGAGAGAGACAGGGACGGACGAGTGCCGGAGGAAGTCAAATACTGCGACGTGTAGAAAGTATTGCTGGAAAATCTTTGGTGTTTTCTAGCAACGTCCAAAAAATGACTATTATCAGAATTGGCACACTGTAAGTACACACCTCTGACTGGATAGTAATAGTGACGGTTATTGTGCGTTTTTATATGTGTGTTTTGCCTGTTGATGAGCAGAGATACAGTACAGCATTGGGGAAGGATGGTTTGACATTTGATTAAAACTAGTACCCTTTAATACGTGCCTGTTCAGAACGGGCAGAATGCTCGGCCTGCGGTGCTGCTGCCTTCTGGAGAATCACACTTTCTTAAGTTTTAATATGTTTTCATTCGATAAAGTGAAGATTCCCAGTGCGTGGTCAGTTTATCCAAATAACGCCTGTCTAGAAATGTGCTGCCATCTTTTTTTCGGAGATGCGAGAGCAGCTACCGGGGTGCCTTGAAAACGTTTATCGCTTTGCATATTTCAGTGATGCCTGCAGACCCCTGAGGCTCCGCCCCCTGCTGCCACACAGAGCTGTGTGCTTGTTTATTAAAAGTGTATTCATGAACTGTAGCGTGTCCAAATTGCATCAAATTTGATAAAGCACCCCATTGGATTCCCAGCAATACACCCGCCAAGTGTGAAGTAGGCCGGATGAGTGGCTCTTGAGATACGCAAAGAACACACACACAGACACACACACACACACACACACACACACACACACACACACACACACAGGCAGTTGCTTTACAGTTAGATAAGGGTTTCTTTACTGCTGTCGGAAATATTTAAGGAGTGCATCCTTGTGCACTTAAATTAGTTTGACCTCCTGATTTTAAGTGGAAAGTGACTTCATTTTATTTTGAAAAATAGCGGCTAGACAAAATAACTAATTTGCCACGTGCCAGGTGTCGATAATGCTGCCGTAAACACGATCCTAATCTTAAGCCTTACAGAGCAGGAAGTACCTGGTAATTATAGGACAGTAAGTCAAGTCGTGATGAGCAGCATCTGTTTGTTTCTCGACATGACTTGGCAAAAGCTCCTTAGCATGCTCACGTTGAGTGAACTAGAAGCTGGAATATTCTCTGTGTCATTCCACCTGTTTACATGTGACCCGTCTGATGCCTGGAATCTAGCCTGAGGTGGCTAGGCCGGTTGCACGTCTGCTTTTTAGTGTGTGGGCAATCTGAAGATTAATATGTTGGTTTTTCCTGTTTTTCAGAGTGCCAACTGTTCCAGTGAAGAACCTGAATGGATCAAGTCCTGTACACCCTGCGCTGGCAGGTAAAGAAATTGATACAACCATTTTTTTTTTGTTACTTATTATATTTAAATCAATCAAAAGGGCTTAATTAAAAATAGGTCCTCTCACAAAACTTTGAAGGTGCATCTTACTTCATCCAGCTCTTTAAATAAACTTTTACTTTTCACTGATTTACTGTCCTACAGACACCACATTTAATGACATTCAACCCCAAATTGAACTAGTAAATCTACTGACCAGACCTCACGATTATGGTTAATAGATGATTCCCTGGATAAACGGCTCCTCACTCACTGAGTAAACCCCAAATACAGTGTCTAACATTCCCCCTCTGCTGGCTGTATCAAGGCATTACAGGCATCCTGATGAGCGCGGCAGGACTTCCCGTCTGCCTGACCCGCCCTCCCAAGCTGGTGCTCCATCCTCCACCCGTCAGCAAGAGTGACATCAAGCCCATCCCCGGTCTGGGCCACTGCTGTCGCAAAACCACGAAGAAACAGGCTCGTAAAGGTAGGTGTGACGATGAAGTCCGCTTGAGCTTCCGCTTTTTCACCCACACGCATTCACACCCACCGTGTGCATTCTGGTCATACACTGGATCGTCTTATTTTGTGTTTCCGTCTCCTAGGAAAGACCCCTGAGGAGGTGGTGAAGAGGTACCTTCAGAAAGTCCGCAATCCACCAGAGGAGGTGAGTTCTCCTTTCATGATGGGGTTTTTTTCTTTTTTTTCGTTCATTTGAAAAGACCCGTTTTAATTGGCTAAACCTAAAACTGTCTGTATCAGACTGGGCAAGTCATAAGTCGTCCTTGTCTTCTCATCTCAGGACTGCACCATCTGCATGGAGGCCCTGGCCGGGCCATCGGGCTACAAAGGCCCCGGCGTGGGCGGCATCTCCCGGGCCGAGTCGGTGGGCCGCCTCGCACAGTGCGGCCACCAGTACCACCTCCAATGCCTCGTCGCAATGTACAACAACGGCAACAAGGACGGCAGCCTGCAGTGTCCCACCTGCAAGACCATCTACGGAGTCAAGACCGGCAACCAGCCCCCGGGCAAGATGGAGTACCACGTCATCCCCCACTCGCTACCGGGCCACCCGGACTGCAAAACCATCCGTATCATTTATAACATCCCTCCTGGTATCCAGGTAAAGTCTTACCCATGCTTGCATGAGCACGAGCTTCTAAATGATGAGTACAGGGGAGCGTTATTGGATTTTGCTTGGATGATGTGATGAACTTGCTCTTGCTGTTTAGGGCCCAGAGCACCCGAATCCAGGCAAACCCTTCACTGCCCGCGGGTTCCCCAGACACTGCTACCTCCCTGACAGCGACAAGGGACGCAAGGTAAATGAGAACTCTTCTCTACAGTTAACTTCCTGTGTTGGCTCAGGTTAATGTGACTGGATTATATGATGAAGCATCATCTTTCCTTTCTGCATCTCTTCATCCAGGTTCTGAGGCTTCTTCTGGTAGCATGGGACCGCCGGCTCATTTTCTCTGTGGGTACATCCAGCACCACGGGCGAGTCGGATACAGTCATCTGGAACGAGGTGCACCACAAGACGGAGTTCGGCTCCAACCTGACGGGCCACGGCTACCCCGACCCCGGCCACTTAGACAACGTCCTGGAGGAGCTCAAGGCTCAGGGCATCACCGAGGAGGAGTGCCTGCCCAGAGACTGAACGGACACATTGAAAACGCTGCAGACGCAGGAATAAACGCACGCGATCCTGGAACGGGATCCGCAGCCGGACAGACGAATTATTCTCAAAGTCTGTTAAAAAAAGAAAAATTAACGGAGAGAACTTTTGCCAACAGACGTGCACAGCAACTTAAAAAAAAACGAAACTCTTTACAGGAGCGTTGGAGAAAGTGTTTCAGCAGAATTTGCTGGGAATAAGATGTCTCTCATGACTGCATGAGTCAGTTTCGATACATGGGGAAAACTTTTTTTTTTTTCTCCCAATGCAGTAACGGTGTCAAGATCGAAGATGTTATTCAGTGAGACATTTGAGACCACTGTGCACATACAAGTCAGTGTTAGATAAAAAAAAAAAAAACTACAACAACAACTGTCATTTATACTGTGAGACTTCATTTCAAGAATGTAACTAAGTGAATTTTGCTGAATTGATAAAGTGTTTACCGCTGCTGCTGCTGCTGCTATGTGGAGCTGACAGGAGGTTAAACTGAAAAGGAGTGAAGGTCTGTAAGTTGTTTCAAGTGTTAAGTCCACAAGCAGAAGAAACATGTCATTGCAGATAAGTATTTCAAATGTATAACTGGATATCTGAGCATGAATATTTGCTGACCTCTAGTGGTACTTTTCCAGAACTACATTCCTGTTTAGGTTTGATTTCTATTTTATTGTATTGTTGTATATTATGAATACTTGATATATGATATTGTTTCCATTCTATCATGTTTTTTATATTTTAATTAGACATTTTGTTTTATATGGTGTGTTTTCTTTGCATTGTTTTCAGGTGTGGGGTGAAGTTAAGATGAGCTGCTGGTGTACCAGAGTTTGCCTGACACTTTATATGCCATATACCAGCCCCCTTTCTTTAACAAAAATCTGCTTTTTTTTCCTCCAGTATTTTGTATT
This sequence comes from Cebidichthys violaceus, assembly GCF_023349555.1. Lineage (NCBI taxonomy): Eukaryota > Metazoa > Chordata > Actinopteri > Perciformes > Stichaeidae > Cebidichthys > Cebidichthys violaceus. The sequence goes on from NW_027176361.1 coordinate 3,636,477, forward strand.
AGATTAGCTCACAAACTGACATTCCTTAATTGTTCTGCCCTCAGAGCATGGGTGCATTTAATAGCTTTCTGTGTCTTCTTGTATCTGCGTTAATGTTAAGAACTGATAGAGGAAAGGCTACTATGGATTACACCATTCCCCCCCCCCCAGGAGGAGTAAATTCCCAAAAAGCTAGGATTGGACCGCCTGCCTGAGCTCAGACTTGCACAGAGCTTTCTACTTAGTATCAAAATGAACCGGACAGCTTGTATCTCCTGTATTATTGTGTAGGACACACACACACACCAGCCTCAAATGCTCTAATCACACTACAAAATGTGCTCATCAGTTGTTTTCGTCATATGTAGTTTTTGCCTTGAGCAGGTGCAGAAGACTATCTCTTGTTGTGGATCCAGCTTTGGCCAAAGTGGTCCAGTTAGTTCGCATTCGGTCCATTGTGGACCGGTTTATTATGAGGTACAATAGATGAGATGTACAACAGTATGCGTTGACATACTAATGTAGGCCAACATTAAAAGCATTTATACTTTATGATACTTACTGTATGCACTGTACTGTATGTATGTGTTTTATGTGCACAAATTTGCATTAAACGTTTTTCTAAGGTTCAAAGAGATAACAGAACTTTACTCTGGTTTACTCCTTCATTTTATATGTAAGGTCTTTTATGTTTGAAGTCCACATGTGGCAGCTTTCATTACTTTAAAGTGCTTGCTGCACAACATTCACACAGTTTGTAATATAAAGAATATAATGGAGTAATGTCTACCTGAGCAGAGATTTAAGTCACTTGTCCTTTGTGTGTTTTGTAATCTGAGTTTCTCTCTGCTTTGTTGACGTAGCCGATCAGCCGGCCTGCATGTGAGCGCACACTGCACTCATATGGCACCCCCCCTTTCCCTCCAGGTAAGACTCTGTTAGCACTGTCGCCATTGTATGCACTGTTACTGCTGTCGACACTGTTAGCTGCAAGCCGTCCGTTCAGCCCCCGCCATGTTGAGAGGCCATGTGAAGGCAATAGATATGTTCTGGACTTCAAATTTAACACCTTTTAAAGTAAGACTGTGTAACTTTAAATAAACAGCAGACGCTGTGGCAAAGTGTAAATTCAAATTGATGCTAAATGCTAAAGCCTTGTGTAACGGTAGAACAAGTGGAGAAGAATCCGTTTGCTAACATAAGCTAATGTTGCTACTGGTCATAACAGACCAGATTATGAATTTAACTTTTCATTTGTATGAGGACAAATGTGTTATTTCTTCTCTCAGAAGTTTTCCCAACACATGAACATTACATCACATCTCTCTGTGGGAAACAAAATGGTAGCTGATGATTTCTGGGATAAAAAGGTGTGTTTGACTATTTAAATTTAAAAGAAATGTTTTGGCCACAGGCGTATCATGATTCTTTTTTTGCCTTTTTAAAACCATACAGTGGTCACATTTACTTGCAAACTTTACTGTTATAGATAGATAGTGCAGTTATAGCGACATTTTCTGCCATTATGAGCAAAATGAAATTAGAAATCTGCAAAAGTCTCTTGGAAAATAGATCCTGTTAGTCAAATGTAGGGTGATTTTTTGTAGATGTGGGTACATTACTTCAAAACAAGAGTAGCGCATGAGCAGTTTATCTGTAGATTAGTCTGGCTCCTGGATTAGTAGTCTGGATTACTTCCACTTTAATGAATGAACAAATGTGCGGAGACAATTAAACACAATTATAGTGGACCCCAGCAAGAGGATTTCATGATATTGAAATGAACAAGGGTTAGTGACTATTTACATTCTCCTGTGAGAGAAAACACCTACCCTGCTTAATTCTGAACGAAGGCAACAATCACAACCTTGCAAAAAATACTATTTCACCTTCAGGGAGTCAGAAAGCAATGAATATAAACCCATACCCAAAAGACTAATTCACTTTTTGAGACGCAGGCATTTTAACTGCACACTGGAGGATGGAAAAACAAACCTTTCACAGCAACTTTCATTTGCCCTTCCATTTCTGTAACGGCAGAGATTAACGTCTGTCTTAAGTGACAGATGTGATGGATTGGGCATAGATGCAAATGTGTAGCTTGAAAATGCACCGGCCGCCTGTCAGGTTACTGAGGAGCAGATGGGTCAAATGTCTAATCAGACCGCAACTGAGTTAAGCCGCACTGACAGCAACTAGTGGCACTAATAAAGATGAAGTGAGGGTGGGCTTGTGTGTTACCGTGCCTTACTGTTTCTGCACTTTTTGGGTGGCAAAAGTCAATATGGAGAGACAAAGAAAATGGCAAAATGCTGCAGGGAGGGAGCGGTTTGAGGTCTGTGCAGTGTGGCTTTGATGCATAAATATTCTTGAAAGAAAGATAGGGAACAAAGAGGGCGGAAGAGAGTAGGGGAGCAAGAGAATAAATGCACATAATATGGTATAGATTAGGGCGCTTGAGATGGGGGAGGACGGAGATCTGCCCCTTGCTGAGATGTAAATGGGGGAGGGGTCTCCAAGTGGTCAGAAAAACCCCTCCTGCAGAGGTCCATTGTCTTCAACGCAGGGCTATGAATAGAAAGCTGATTACAGATTACAGAGCAGTCAGCATTTTGTATTCCGTTCCAATGGTGCCCCCCCCCCCCCCCTAAAGTGTTTCACGGTTTTTCAGTGAGCTGAAGTGAGTTTTTCTCTTGCCTTTTAGGGCAAATCTGCAGCCTGGAAGTGTCTTCCTCTCTTCTACAGCGAAACCTCCGTCGTCCGTCTCAAAATGACTCTATTATTAAAAGCTTTTAAATGGAGCAGTGTGTTGGCTGACGACCAAATCCAGTGCCTCGTTGCCAGGGAAACACATACCCTCAGCTCTCCTTTTTTTTTTCTCCTCGCTCGTCCCCCAGAGGCTCATATTTCAAAACTGTCAGCAATCTCATGCAGCTCACACTGCTGCCTTTCAGCTAAAAGCTTTTTGTACTGCCAGTGCAGCAGAGTGGAGGGGAAAGGAGAGCAGATGGGAGTGGTTAGAAGAGAGGGAGGGAAAATAAAGTCCTCCCCTCACCGTTGCCAAGGCAACTTGATGTCACGGTGACATCACGCACCACTAAAAGCTTTTAACCGGATTCCTCTCCCGCCTTAGGCCCCATTTTGAGTCCTCTTTCAGCTAGGCTAGGGGGAAGGGCACAGGCAGGACGGTGTGTGTGCCTGCATGCATGTATCACTCCCTCACTGCAGATCCAACACGGCTCTTAGCACAGTAAAAGGCTTTCAAATACAACCAACTAAAGATCCTGTTTCTGCAAACACAGCCGGCGCAGGCCAAGGGACACCATTTTGAAAAATGGCAACAGAGGACGGTTTCAGCTACCTAATGACGGGTCACAGTGACAAACACCGGCGGGCCCCGAACTGGACCGATGGGGAAATGAAAGCCCTCCTGTACGTGTGGGAGGAACACCACCACGAACTGAAAATGAGCAAGAGGAACGCCAAGGTTTACGAGAAGATGTCCCAGAGGTTTTACCAGCTGACCGGAGAGCAGCGCTTCAAAGAGGAGATCAAGATGAAAATCACCAACATGTCATTTCAATACAGGCAAGTGATCCAGATCCAAATGGCCCATCAGAGGTATGACAACAAACTCCAGCTGTTGCATGACTTTAAACATCTGTTTTTTGTTTTTTTTATCCAACAGGCGACTGAAAGCCGTAGTTTGTGAAAGTGGAGAGACGCCGGACTGGCCGTATTTCAAGGCCATCGAGAAGATCCTCTCCAAGCCGCTGGAGAACGGGCGTGTGAACTCTTTGGAGTTTCAGGCCTCCGGTGCAGGTCCCTCCACTTCCTCCCAGTCTACAGACAACCTGCTGCCCAAGTGCGAGGAGGGGGTGCTGGGATTCCTGCCAGAGTACACAGGCTCCTCAGATGAGATGGAGATAAAACAAGAGCTGGACTCTTTGAGCTCTGACAGTGAGACACACACGCAGGACTCCAGGTAACAGGAACTAGTATACTGTATATAAAGAAGGGAAAAACCAAAAGCAACAGTAAAACAAAATGGCAAAAGCTCAAGGTTAGCTTTCAGCCATATCTTGTCGTCTTCCTGAGCCGATGGAGTTGTCATAAGAGAGAAAGAGATTTATATGACATTATCATATGAGATAATGTCATATAATATAACGCCTTGATATGATGCTTTCACATGATAACAATGTGATTCACCATGTAACCACCTGTTATCACGTCACTGCGTTAACAAAATAGCTAAAACCATCTCCGTGACATCTTAATCGCTCCGTCTGCTGAGGAAAACCAAGTGGTGTGGCTAAAATAAGCAGAACTTGTGCGGGTAATTGTTTTGCAAAACTGCTGATTGCAAAACTGATTGTCAAGACTGAACTTGCTAACTCACAAGTAAACATGTCATTAGGCACAACTTTAGATGCACCTTAGAGAGCGGAGCAACGTAACTACAGCAAGAAGTGAAGTTGAGAAAAAGAGGAGTTTTCTCTTTAGGATGGGGCTTTAGGATTTTACATCAAGCAAACAACAACAACCATTGTAAAAAAACTTTAGAGAACATGAGGGGAGAACACATGATTTAGAAAACATTCAACATGATGTATTCCTCTTCTTTGCCCTGAACTGAATATAACTATTTACAAGGGCATGAATATGTGATTTAAACACAGCTTAACCGCAGCAAGTCATGAGTTCTCCAAGTGTAAAAACCTGAGATAGCAGTTACTGCTACTCTGCTAAGCTAGGCTAGTTACCTTTTTAGCAGGAGTAGTTTAGCTGTTTTTTTTATCCTCAATGACGTGATTTTGCTGCTGCCTTATTTACGTGGGATAACAAACTAAATTACTATGGTGTTAGTTTTTCCAAAATTGATATGTTTCAATTACAGGAAACAGCTAGGGGAGTAAATGTAGCTTCAACAACGGCTAGCTGTGTTAATCATCAGCTAGCTTTAACTGGATTTGGCTCTCTTGTAGTAACCTCTAATTTTACACACGGTTTTCTTTTGAACTTACACATACATGACATAACAAGGGGGGAACAGTAGGTACATTTGTCTGTAGCCAAGTCTGACTTAGAATGATTATCTTCAGCTAGCTTGAGCTTTAGGCTCTCTAGCTGACTAGATGACTGTTCGGTTTGGTGTTTAGCAATGTTTTAGCAGCTGATAGCTATGGTAAAACATTTACTTTGGGTCTGGTCTTAACTAAATTTGTACTTAGTTACTGTTGCTGCATTCTGGCATTTGTTTACATCGATGCCGATTTAATTAGTTTATTCTGTATTTTTCTTTACTTTTAAAGTACTTTTGGTACTCTGGTTGAACGATTTCTGGCTTTTGGAGAAAGCTGCTGATGTTAACAAACATGTTTTAGATCGAAGGACTAACAATGAGCTCTTTGCACCCAGAGGTGATCTCTTACCACGAGACACTGTGTGCTCTAAAAGGCCCATTCTCTGTTCTCCAGCTCCCACCCTACTTCAGCCAGGAAAAGACACGCCAACAAGCAGCTGTCCATGAAGAGGAAGAAACTGCGGGTGATGCAGGCCATGTTACAGCAACAGAAGAAGTCGAGCCGGGCCATAGAGGAGATGTGCCGGGAGGTCCGTCGAGCCATGCAACAACAGAACCTCCTGCAGGTGCAGTGTCTGCAGCTGCAGGAACGTATGATGAACCTTCTCGAGAAGATGATCCAGCCTCCCTCCGCCACGTCAGCATCATGGGGTCAGAGTGGGATTAAAGAGCCAGTGAAGCCATGAAGCGTTATGGCGGTCGGGGAGAGATCATGGTTTTGCCTCACTTATAGCCTTGTTGAAGCAAGGAAAAAAATAATATTTATTTTGGGTTTCAGTTCAACACAGAACATTTTTAAGGTTTATCATGTTGCATATTATCAGTGCAGAGTTACAAAAATATACTGTCGTCATTTCTGAAAGTGTCCTCAGCCTGCATATCATAAATGGAATGGCCCATGTTAATAACCATAGTGACATATGCTGGCATTTAAGCATCTAATGTATGTTAAGCCCCTATTTGGGCTTTTATTGTAGGGATAGCTGTATCAGATCTCCTGTTGTGATAATTGTCAAGTATACTATTAAAATCACTGTGGGAGCAACAGCGTTGCAAAAAAAATGATCTTGTTACTTTTTCACTGTGCCAGGATAATTACAAGTTAAATTACTTTGATGCCAAAACAGGACAATTTGTAGCATTATGAACCAGACGTTGAGGCAATAATGAAGGGATTTGAAATGTTGTGAGCAAATGCCAACATAACCGGCTGCAGCCCAGAGACATGTCTATTTTGTGAATCTTATTTAGCTGCAATAAATATAAATCGGACAATTTCTGAGTCCACTGACTCATTTTTCTATTTCATATCCAACATATTCAGATTGTGCGTCACTGTGACCACACAGACTGGCTCTCTGCCGGCACATTAATTGGACTGACTTAGGACAAACAAATGACAGTTTAATCGCGGACGGCATTGTGCTTTTAGGATTAGATAAAGGCCTATAGGCCAAACAGAGACGGAAACAGAAACACTTTTTTTCTGAGATTTCAATGCTAGAATAGGCAAAGATGTCCAGTTCGTATGATGCATTTCTGCTGAATAAAACAACACACAGTCTACCATTATGTACTGTCTTTCATTTTTTGCTGCAGAGTAATTATTGACATGCAAAATACACAGAAGGCATGGCCTGATAGAGCCAAAATGTTAAAGTCTCTGCCTTTCAGCCTATTTTAAGAGGATTTGGAGAAACTGGGGATTAAGTTAGTTTCCTCGCACACTACACCAACTCCATGAAAGTCGCTGCTTCATGAAAAAGGAAAATGCAATACAGTTTGTTCAAGATGTGAAGCAAATATTGCTACCTGTGATATTGCTGTTTCCAAAAACTATACATAGGAAATAAACAATTCCTTCATGACATGCATATGTGAATATGCAAATGTGAATATGCATGTCATGCGTATGTGAATATATCCTTCATGAATAGCATTAGGCCATTCATCAGTAATCACAATATTTTATCAAACCCTCCCTCTTGCAAATGTGTAGGCTGCTACACATGTGTAATAAAGCCATGTGACAGTGCAACCGTTGTCGCCCTTTGACCACAGAGGTATTGTTTACAGACAAGTGCTGCTGCTCCTGTGTGGAAGAGGCAGGGGCGGGAGAACCACATGCACAGTGATTGGGAGATACTGCAGTAACAGCAAAATCATATAGGTAAGACTAATAATATGTGTTTTTTTATATTTATATTGAGAACTTATGAACATTGAATGTTTGTGTGCATTTTAAAATTTAACGTGACATAATTCCGGGATGATAACAGAGCGTACACTTGGTCTAAATCACACTACTTCCATATTTAAGTGGCGCTGTTTAGTAAAAAAAAACAACTCAACGCATTTAAATGAGATTTATTTGCAAAATAAAGACTGTAAGCAGTCATCACTCTCAGCCAATAGCGTCACTCCAACCGTTTGAATATTGAATGAAACACACGTGGTGATTGGCCAGAAAGGGAGGTCACGTGTTCCAGAGACGTTACGCTGTCATGGTTACAATGAAAGACGCTTTGTGATCTCCGCCTCAAGCGAATGGAGGGCGGCGGTGCTCGCGCGCGTTGCCATATGGACTACTGAATCACGGCAGGGAAATAAAACAAATACATGGACGTTTAAAGTGAAAATGTAAACTTTTCGACGTTAAGCTGCGTTAAACCCGAAGCAGCGTTTGTGGATCTTTTCACTCCCGTAAAAAAGGTAATTAAAAAGTTAGTCCTCACGCAGCCTCATTGTGGCGATAGTTTCGGATTTGGGCGTTAAATACGAGCGTAACATCATGTTTTTATTATTATTATTAATACAAAATAAAAACAAATACACAAGGCTCCGTGTTTCCGGAGATCCAAATGTTTAACTTGTGCGGTCAGCAGAGTATTGGAACATTTACAAACAGTGGTTGACCGAAACCAAAGAGGCTGGTTCTCATTTAAATGTTGCTGGTGAGTAGAGAGCCAGCTGGCACTCTGTTTCGGGGGAGTGGGTGGAGGGGGGGGACACGAGGCAAGCTGTCTGTGCCTTATCTCTGACAGATAATTGCTTAAAAAAGATTGATATGTGTTTCATACTTTACTTTAGTATGAGTAAGAAAGAGCTAGAGCAACACCCTGCCCTTAATGTGTAAAGTGTTTTTGTATGTTTGATTTTTAACCAAATTGTCTCAACAAGAAGTGTTATTTAAGTGTAAATTTTAAATTTGAACTGCACATAGTTATTATACTGTGTAATCTAGAGAATGGATTAGCTACAATTTTGATGATTTTTTTGATAGTTGAAGTTAGTTTTTGCACAAAAATAAACCCAACGTAGCTCATTACAGCCTCTTTAAGGCAAAGAGTCTCTTTATGTTCTCTCAAATGCCTGTAAACTAAATATCTTTGTTGTTTAGACATGATATCCGGAAACTGTGATGGGTGTACATTTTTTACAATTTGACAAGACCAAACTCAATTCATTTCCAAGGAATTTGACAGATGAAGAGATAATGAAAATAAGTGTTGTAGCCCTAATATAATGCTTCAAATTAGTATTTCACCACATGTCTCTGTTGAGAGCAACTGACTTATTGTATGATCGCGTGTGATAATACTTCTGTTCTTTCTTTTTGTTTGTGGATATAATTTCATTTACGGCAAACAAACTGCTTTTAAAGTGTCTTCCTGTTTTTTCCCCACTTTGTTTTGAAGGATGACAACAACACATTAGTGTTGGCAAACCCGCAAGAGCTTCAGGTCCAACTCACTGGATCTCACAGCAAGCCTACGAGAAAGATGAGGATACAGGGACAGCCCGAGGGAGCTAGGAGGCGTCTGGATTTAAGCGCGGTCGGTGAGCTGAGGGGCGTGGAGGTCACCCGCGGTCGGGCCGGGTATGGCTTCACTATTTCGGGACAGAGGCCGTGCCTGTTGAGCGGCATCCTGGAGGGAAGCCCCGCTGACCTGGTGGGACTCAAACAGGGGGATCACATAATGGCCATCAATGGGAACGACGTGTCCGCCGCTCTGCATGAGACCGTGGTGCAGCTGATTGGCAGCTGCACGGGACCCTTGCAGTTGGTGGTGCTTGCTGCGAACCGAGTCATGGGGAACCCCATTCTCAATGACGCAAAGTTTGGGATCGGCCCGAAAAGGGGTGTTTTCCAAAAGGTAGGTGTTCTCCGCACCATCTCGCACGATTCAAGCAACTCCTCCTTTAACTCGAGTTGTGCCAGCGGCGCCAAACAGAGGCCGGTGTCCGAGCCCGATATGTCGCAATGGTCACAGTGGGGTGGGCAACAGTGGAACTCTCTAGCTGAGCAGCAAAAGGAGGGAACTCCCAGAGCGGGGGACACAGACTCGGTGTTTACGGACACAGAAGAAGCTAACCCAGACTGGAGTATGTTGAACATGACCTTGGTGGTGGGCTACCTGAGCTCCACAGAGCTGATTTTAAACACCACCGAATCGGAGGAGGACTGTTTAAAAGCCATTCGGGAGCGGATACGGTTGCTGGGAACGGAGCAGAACACCCATACTCTGGTGATGATGAAGATCATGTTTGACTGCATCCGACTCTGTGACGACGCCGGAGCTGTTTTGGCGGCGTTGCCCGCCGAGAACCTGGTTTTAGGGGCCGTGTGTGCCGAAGACCCCCGTTTTTTATGCCTGGTCACTACAGCGCATATAATCAATGGCCGTGTGCCCGAGGATGGTCCTCTGCGGGCCTCCTGCCACGTGTTCTTCATCGACCCAGAGCTGGGAAATCATGACGACCATATAGGCATTGCCGGACGCTTTGGCTTTGACTGCACTCCCGATCCAGATGCCTTGGGCTGCCTGGAATTCCCTCAGACTCCGCCAGATGTTCTTCACTTCGTCACAGTGCTGTACAGTGACATGGGGGAGGCCGTGGAGAGGCTTCGAGTCAAACTGGACATGGAGACTCAGCAGCAGGCCAAGGAGATCGGCAGTGCCGGCAAACAAGGCAGCGCCAGCAGCAATGGGGACAGTGGGATTGGGAATGCGTCGCCCCCCGAGGAGAGAGCGGACAGGGATTTCCCTTCTGCCATCCGAAACCACCCTGGAGCCCACCTCCCCAGCTGTCCATGGGATTATCCCCGGGCTGAAGACCTCACCCCAATAAACCTCTCCAAGAACGGGCCAAAACTGAATCTGGAGAACAGTGCCGCCACACATTCCCTTTCAGAGTCCCTACCTGGCCCCGATTCTCTTCATAGCTTTTATGGAGGTCCTCCACCCAGGCTCGAGTTCCAGTTCAAGCCCCCACCACCTCCCCTGCCTCTGAGCAAAAAAACAAACTTCTTTGGAGACCCTCTCAGAGGGAGCCAAAGGTGGTTCTCAAAGCCAAAGTGGTCTAAAGCCCTCAGCGGTAACCCTGAGCCTCCGGTGACCAGCAGCTGGTCCTCCAGCCTCGGCCTGAGCACCGGCACAAGTAACCTGCCGCCCCCCATGAACCAGATCCCCTCAGACAGGTACTGCTCAGCAGAGGTCATGATGCTCCCTCCCAGACAGGAATGGACCACAAGGTTTATTGAGCAGAGAGAGAAACAGCGGAAAGATGACGGTATCAAAAATGTAAGTAAGACAAAAAAAATTACGTTTTAAAACTGAAGTCTGCAATTTGTGGGTCTTTTCTTTTCTTTTTTAGAAGCCTGAAGAGGAAAATTTCAAATTCATTCATATTTTGATTATAGAGAAGGTAAAACATTTTACCCATGGCTATTTACCTTTAATCAAAACTTGATTTGTGTGTACTTTTTCTAGATATCATAGGATTCCGAGTACTTGTTTCTGCTCTGATACACTGTATCTTTGCATATATTGTTTTTTCTGCCACGTGTTAATGAGAAATCCTTACACGGTGATATTTTAGAGTTCCACTGGAAGCTCAGTCACACCAAGACATCTGTTTCTGCACTTCATTCATGTTTAACACAGCGACACAGGAAGTATTAAATGGTCAGACGGAGTTGACTTTCCAGACACTGAGGGGGTGTTAGTGAGTTTTTTGGTGGCACCTATACAAAGAAATACAATACACCTTTTTTTCAGCAGTCAATTGGTGCTGAGTGTGAATGGAACTCAAGAAAACACCTGTTTTAAGTCAATGATGTCATTGTCATAAACATGCGGAGAGAAGGATTTTTCTTTTTATGTAACTGTTCTTTCTGCCCACAAGATGGCCCTGTGTATCCATATAGTTCCGGAAATGAGGCTCCCTGAGGAAATCCATCATGCGTATCTCAGAGTTTATTCAACTCTCTCAGCCAAGGGGATAAAAGCAATTAGTCATTAGACATGTATGCAAACATGCCGGTAGCAAAAAAAAAAATCAAAATTCAGGTCAATATTTGCCCAGTTAACCTACAGTGATCTCTTAGTTTTGCTACTCCGTGACATATTTACTCCAGTTTCTTTTAAATTCCTCTTCTGTGTTACTCAACTTGCAGGTGATCATTTCCTTTTCTTTAATCTCTTCAGCTGTTCGTTTCCAGATGTTGATTTAACGTCCAGCCAATTCCGTGACATTTGTTTTGATTTGGCCATGCGTGTTATTGTAAACAGATATTTATCTCTTTCCCGTTCTGTTATCTTCTTCTCTTTTATGCCATTTATTGGCGTTTTCTGCCTTATTCAAGCAAAGCCTTTTAGCTGTGTCTATAAATCAGAAGCAGATTGTGTCCTGCATCAGTTCTGAAAGGAGACGATCTTCCACAGGAAGCCGGGCAAATTACAGGGTAGAGCCCGCATGTCATGCAGCGGTAATTATCTGCAATTCTTAAACTCTCCTTCAGACATTAGACTCCGCCTCTCCAATCATAAGAAGAGGGGCTGTTGGCGAAACTGCTTTATCTTCTCTAAAGTGACGATAGGCAGAAAACCATGGCGGTTCTGTCTGATCTCTAATGGTAGTTATGGTCGACTGTGAAATTAGTGCTGTATGGTTACTTTTGAAACAGGGTTGTAGTAGTTCAGCTCATAAATGACATTCTATGTAAATGCAGAAGCTCTGTAGGAAATCAGAGATTGTAATTCATCCAGACCAGTACTGACAATACAATGGAATTTAATGAAATTGATTTTAATTGAATTTTCTTTTATTCATAATGAAGTCCAAGGATAAGTGTGTTGAATATACTCTGCATTGTTGGTCTTTGCTTCTCACAGGGCTCCAGGTTTTGGGGTCTGGGTGTTGCACGTGCCTCCAAACGTCGCTCCTCCAAACGAATGAGCTTGGCACGATCACTGGACGACCTCGAGGTAGGCAACACGTTTTATTTCTTTTTCATTTCTTTTCCTCGAGGTTTATCTTCTGCATTTGTTTTCATTTTATTTGAATCGGAACATTCAAATATTCAAAGCTTTGCATGTGATTCATTTTGCCATTGTTTGTCTTCCACAAAAGCTGGAAAACCCTCAGCGGTTTTTCAAGTGGTCTGCTCCATTAATGTGGACATTCAGTTGAAACCCCCCTCCTCCTCTTTCTCATGCTGCTCCACTTTCAGCTCTTTTTCAACCTTTCATTTCCGTCGCCTTGAACTGCTAAACTTGTGGCACGGGGCGGCTCACAAAGTGGTCTTTGTGTGTTCACCAGAGGCGCGGCCCTGTTTGTTTGGCCTTCGCTAATGAGCACTGCTGCGCGACCGAATATGTCGTGCTCACATTTTCTCATGTTAATGTCGCTGAGGAACTCTCTCGCTCGCATGCGGGCATTACTCATCATGCACACTGATTCATACTCACACAAATAAAAATAAAAAAACACACACACACACACACGCCGGGGCCATCCTACATGTCATGGCTGCTCTAAAAAGCACATGAAAAACAAACCAAATGCTGTATTGTACATAGCAGTCACACCCGAGGACCACACATTGTACTCAAGAGAGTACACTTTTCTACCTTCCACTTCTTATGTGGAACTATTTTTCCCTGAACAAAATAGCATCGGCTGGACCGAAAGCAGGTTGCTTTCACACTTTGTAGTAATTGTGTTGAGTTCTTCGTTACGCAATGTGTTGTGCACCCTGTAAAAACCTTAGACTTCACACACCTACTCTATCAGGAGCTGCTATGACACCAACGGGGAGAAACAGAGTCTATTGTGTTTGTCTAGTATCAGTCATGTCAAAAAAAAAAAAAAAAAAAGACTGGCCTCTCGCATGCAAGCATTATGGGTAACGTGACGTTATCGAGCGCCGACATGTTGGCTGCTGAATGAAGACAGCTGAGTTTGGCTAATGCTCCTTGGTGTAGGTCTATCGCCATGTTTCTTTTGATGACAAACAGAAGAATGTTAATGTTTTATTGTCTGAAAAAGCCACTTTTTTAAAAACCTGAATAGGAAATCCATTTCCATTGTAACAGTTGAACACAGTCCCTGCTGTGCAAACAGAGTTGTCTGCTGTTTGTTTTGCACAGAGCCGTATCGACTTGGGAGTTGTTGGAGGGAAGAGAGGTAGACGTTCAATTTCCCCACAAGACAAACAGCTTGGATAAGGGTCCCTGCAGTTTGATTCTCAAAGAACCATAACCAATATGTCCTCATCTGGACGCGCTTCTGTTGAAAGTGCGTACTGGTGGACATCATGTAACTAACTATGTCTGACTATCTGATATCTGGAGATAAAAATCACTCTACTTCCTGTGAGATAACATCCAAGAAAGTAAGAGAATCTGTTGTCGTGGTGCATCCGGCTCAATAAGTGTTCAGACGGCATCTAATCATCAACAACAGTCTTTTCACCCCCGTTTTCAGTCACGGTAGGCCGAATAACACCACAGGGGATGTTTTACGGTCTTCAAAGGCGATTTAGATCCTCACACTTGCCCCCGGGGCTCTTGTTTCAAGGGCCGAGCTTCAACCTGGGTTCACGGTCAAGAGATCTGACGGTGGCAAACCAAAAGCACTCCAACGGCATTACCAAGTGTGTCGTTACAAAGACTTACACACGCAGGAGTTGCTGGTTTTACTTGGGCAACAGATTTAGACGAACTTCTCTCTGAAGAGCTTTTGCATCAGACAGGAGAGACGGCTGAGCTGTTGACCTCATGTGACTCCTAGCAATGTGAGTACAAACTCGAGGGGTTGAAGTGGGCTCTTTATGGTCTCTCTAACTTGTGTATTGTTGGGGAGGATTTTCTGAGGGACTGTCCTCATGGCACAGAGGTTTTTTGATGTGTGTGATGCATGCTGGGCTTTCGTAGTCTGATCCACTTATGTTGGGGCATGTTTAAGAATGTGCTGCTTCGACCCGCTACATCCCAACACAGCCAACATGAGTCAATGTCTTCCTCTTGCATGTGAACACATCCGTTAATGCGAGTTCGTCAAAGCACGTTGCTTTTATTCAGGCATACTCTAGGTGCCTGCTGGGAAGAAAAAATAAATTTGGGGCACCTCTTCCTGCTCCGTGAGTGTGAAGTTTCTCCTCTACTCTTAGGTGTGAAGACATTAGCGGCTCTTGTTTGCACGCCTGTGGGTAATGGATCTATCTTGTGGGCGTAGCAGGAACCAAGAGAAGGCATGAAGACAGAGAGGGAAAGAGGAGGGAGGAAAAGAGAGAGAGAGGGAGAGAGAGAGAGAGAGAGAGAGGGAGAGAGGGAGGGAGCCGGCCGGCAGCATAGGAAGAGAGAGAGGGAGCTTCTGAACTCCCAGTAGCTGTCAGGATTTTTTCGGCTCTCCTGCGCACGCTCTCTCCTCCCCGTTGAAGCGCTCTGTCTCTCTCTCTGCACCCGCAAACACCGTCCTCACACACACACACACACACACACACACACACACACACACACACACACACACACACACGCGCCGCCGGAGCCCCAGCGGATGGACCGGTTTACACGCAGCAGGCGTGCGGAGCAGCGCTGAGGGGACGAGCCAGCGGAACGCGCGCGCCCAGCGGCATACATGGAGCAAACTTTGACCCTCGGCTCTGTAAGTCTTTGCCAGGAAATCCACTGAGTCTTCATTATTATTATTATTATTATTATTTTTTTGTCTGTCTCCGCTTCTTCTGCTCTTGTTGTCTTTACCGGTGCCATCCCCATCCCCCCCCCCCCCCCGTTTGCGTCTCCGTCTTTGGGCTCTTTGTAGCTCCTGTTGTAGACCCCTTTTTTTGAGCGGCGTACAGTGGTTAGCTTGTGCGGTCTGTCAGAGGAATGTTTTCACCAGAGCCAGCTGAACTCTCATGTGCTGCATGACACACACACACACACACACACACACACACACACACACACACACACACACACACACACACACACACACACACACACACACACTGCGCGGCTCAATACAGCAAAAAAATGTGGTCTAGCGTCTATATCTGGACGCGCGCTGACTTTAAATTAGAACGCCGCACTAAAAAGGTGTTTTTTGTGAAGTGACCCGAGATTGTACTTGCAAACTGCACACCAAGGGATGAAGTGGGCTCTGAGAAGTGACTCGTTTTGCCATCACTCGGTGGCGTTAGGGAGAAGTTCGATCCAGTGCGTGAGGGAGATCAGTGGTCAAGTGGAACTAAATTCTTTTGCATTGTGTTTTTTTTTTGGTCGGATCGCGTAACAGCCGCAGTTTAGTTTGAACTTGAAATGGTTGCCTGTGGTGTTTGCCTTGCCTCTCTCTGCCCCTGTGCAGGCATGTCCCCGCTCTGATTCAGCAGCCCTCTTAATCACTCATCTCCAACAGACGGTTTGGTCTTCTGGTGCTGCATGACTACTGCACGATCCTCGGTTTGCTCATATGTTTCAACCAAACAGCCGTGCAGTGTGTCCAAGCCAACCCACCCCTATGTTCCTCCATAAGTTGAATCATCATTATTATTAATATTCTAGTAAGCTGCTAAATTTAAATGCCGTACTTCATTGTATGAATTGTTTTCGTTGATGTGGGTGTCATGATTTGAGAAGATGAGCAGGAATCTGTGCGTTCCTGCAGGATTAGCTGTAGAGAGGCATGGAGAACACGACACACTTTTATCTGGCTGACATCACACGGCCGGCTCTGGAGTGTGGGTGGACAGTTGCGCTCAGGAAACGTGTCTTCGGGCTACCATTATAGAATGCAAAGACCAAACAGCCCGTCTCTTTCCTCTAAATGTTGATGATTCCTTCTCGTCCTCTCTTCTCCCGCAAGAGTTTTTTTTTTATTGTAATTAAGTCTCTCTCCAAACCCACCGACTGGGGGAAAAAACAGTATATTAACACAACAAAACTTAGAATGGAAGTTATTTAACTGTCCAGCTGCTCGGTGTATGAATATGCAAACAGCCAATAACCAGATGTGGCTGTGGTTGCTGAGTTTGCCGTTTTGACCAAAAACCGTGAACCACGGAAAAATACCCGGCCGCCTCGCCACCTCAGGACGGAGATGCTATGACATCATCTTTCGACATTCAGGATTACGATGTATACACAGCATTTCGTCATCCCGTGCTGATTGCCTATAGGAAGAAAAAAAAAAAAAAAGAGTGTCCGAACCGGGACGGGCGAATGTGATACGCAACCTCTGGGGGTGATTCACTGTTTACCTTCCTCAATCATACTATTATTATTTCTCTGCCGCACTGAAGGGGAATCTGCTGCCAAGGGTGTGGAGGTTGCTCAACGAGGAACGGCTTCAGAAGTGCCAAAGTCTTGTATCACCTCCCTGGAAACAGTTTGGACATGTCTGGGAAGCGGCGGGCCGCTCGTCGTGATCGACTCTCTGCCTCACACCTGTAGCTCAGGCGTCTCCAGGGCGATTCAAGTCTTTGTAGACGTTGAGCAAGACGGCTTGTCTTGTTTGAACTGGAGAGGATTGCGCCGAGGCTCGGAGAGTGAATGTAGTTGGTGTGTTTTTGGCCTCGTGTTGGTGCAGGTTACCGCAGAATATGATATATCCGTTTATGTAGCTTGGTTATTGCATGACCTCACTGCTTTGGGTGGAGTAAACTGATCCGCATAGTTCATGTGTTGACCTTCCCCGTGTGTCCTGGTATTTCTAAAGGCAGTAGATAAAAAAAAAAATAGAAAGGTTGCCTTGAAATACAAATCATGCATGCCAGTGTTATATTAGGAAATATTTGTTTAAGCGAAAAGGTGACCAGCACATGCTGCACATATGGTAAGAGTTTTTAAGGAAAGATGCAGATGCTGTATGCATTGTGTGAAGAGAAATTGTCACTATTTTTTGCATGTTTTGCCACCGTGAGCATTAACAGGCACTTGTCGCCGTGCCAAATACCCATAGAGACAAAATGCCATCATATAGCGCTCAGCCTAGAGGGATAAACTCTTTTCCAGTCCCCCTCAACCGGCTCAGGTTCCCTGCATGACCAAAAGGATTACCAGTGGGGTGTAAGGTCAGCGGGACTTACACAGGAAGTGAACAATCATGGCAGTCCTTTGCCATCGGCAACATTATAGCCTGGTGCACTTCCAGGAGGCAGATATTCATTTAAATCAATGGCCTTGTCGGCACACAACCGATGTACCCAAGCGGCCAGACTTTTTTACAAAACACCGTGTATCGGGCTTTCGTGTAAGTTGCTTTGGTGTAAAAACCTCACAGGACTAATTACAAGTGTCGGGTTTCAGGATGGAAAGTCCATTTCTGGGGGGTTTTATGGAGGAGAAAGAGAGCAGCGATAGGGTGTGGTGGTATCTCGTGTGGTTTACCCACCCCGAGCCCTCCAGGCTCATGAGAGCGCAGCCCTTTCTCTATGATGGTAAATGGAGATGGGAGGGGTCGTGGTCACCGGTTCCACTGGTTTCCCTCTCTGACGTTTTTCTATTTTTGTTTAGCTGTGCCTTGTAAATCGAACATATTGTATTTGTTACCAGCGGTCCCTCCGACCTAGCATTCCTCTTTTGCTACTCCGACGATAACACCGTGTCTTCGGCGCATGCTTTCAGGCTTCTTGAAGCCATGGGCAGCGGGACCGGTGACGCGAGCTGTACAGGTTCAGGCAGAGTTTACGACATCAGAATTTACATTGTCGTCAGGAGTTGGGAAAGACACATTCTGATATCGGCTTGCACTTTGCGAGAAGTAGAGCGGCCGAGGGGGGAAAAAGGTAAACATCTCCATCCAGAGGAATGCTAGTACTCCCTGTCAGCAACAAGTGGTGAACACACACACACACACACACACACACACACACACACACACACACACACACACACACACACACACACACCGGCAGCGCTGAACAAATCATAGTAATGCCACTTTAATCCAGACAGGAGCAGAGCCGTACCCATCTGCCGTGGCTAACCGGTTAAAGTTGGGGAACAGGCAGTAGATTTAGCACTGATGAGGGGGATTAAGAGATGAAACGCATTGTGGCGGTGGCCTCTGTTTGCATGCAAATCGCTTGTGTCTTTCAAAGGCATTGAGAACGACCCGTTTGTTGGTTGAGGGGATTACATTTAAAAGTCTGGAGTGTTTGTGGCCCGGGGCCCGAGGGCCAGACATGTATCCACACAGCATCATTGTCAGGTTTGAGTCCAGATCTTTGTATTTGATTTCTAGAAACCCTTCTTTTACTAGATTTGTTTTTTTTTTAAAATTAAAATCAGAAACAACTTAAGTGTTAGCTTCCCACTCTCGTCAGCTCCTGGAATATGGTCACATCTGTTCGCAGAGATAGCATGACAAGAGTTTACACCTGGATTTGTGCACTGTGGGAAAACAAATCTTAAGGTTTGAATGTAAATCTGAGCCTTACTTTTTTTTTTTTTTACAAGTTTGCCAATAAAATGCCCAAATCACATGTCTTCTACTGTCCCCTTGTTTTCAGTAAAAATCAAATTAAGTTATTTCCCAGTATATGTGACAATAAATTAGATCATAACTTAAGTGAAGTTAAATTACACCGCTGGCATAATTTCAGAGGCTCTTGTGTCACAAATAGGATTTCCCAACGGAGCGTGACCGTGAGTCATATGCTGTTGTCTGAAGGGACTCAAAATCACTGCCCTTGATCTATGGGCATAATACACATAGGAAATCTAAAGGGACGCTAATTACGCTCGTGTTGTTTACCATTCCTGACCGCCTTGTATCGCACAAGCATGCTGACCTCATCAGATCCTTGCTAATGTGATTGTGTGACAGATTTGCTGTGACAAACAAGATTTCCCCCACAGTAAGAACACCGGATCCTCCTTAACCTCCGAAAATCAAACACCCGGTTGTCTGACTGCGCTATCTCCGCTCAGATACTGTCAGTGGGGGGGGGGGTGTTTCATGATTCTCTAAATCGGTCTCTCTCTCTCTCTCCCCCACACACTCCTTGCTTGGTTGGGAATAAAATGTCTCCTCCGTCTTATCAGTCACCGCACCCTCGCCCCTTTCTGCCTCGAAAAGGAAGTTGCCGCCAATGCGAGGCGCTCTCTTGATGTTATTGTCAGGGAATAGTTTGTCGTCTGCCGCAGATAGCAGGCCGAGATTATCTTCCCGTCTGCGCTGCAGATCGCCTGGTGGAGAACTTGACATTCAATTAGTTAGGTCTTGTGACGAGCGGCGCTCGGTGTCGCAGTAAAGCCCGTCCAGAAAGGTTTTTAACGAATTGATTAAAAGTCAAGTGGAGGCTCGGAGCTCGCGTGGAAACTATTCCCTTTGTGGCAGCACACTCTTCGGTGAGCGACCCTTGGTTTGAAGAGTTCCAGCATGCTTTGCTCTTCATCATGTGTGCGTAGATGTGCTCGCCTGGCTGCAGTGGACGCTCTGCCTCAGGGAGGTCAAAGGGCAAAAGTGCAGGGCTGAAGTAGACTGTTCGACCCAGTGTGTTTGAAGCATACGGAGGCCTTTTCCCATCAATCCTTCTCTTTAAGGTTAAGTTGTCATTTGTGATCATCAACACAACCATGCACATATGACAAACGTCATCCAAAGTGACAGACCACGTGAAAATCCAACGAAACGGGACAAATCTGAAAACCTCGCCGTTAATAAACACCGTATCTCCATTATTGACGGCAAAATTAGGACGAAGGAATGCTATCTCATGTGCCTCCGAATGAGCCACCAATGCTTTAAGAATAATAGTTCGTCCTACAACACAGTCGGCGTGCTGATTGTAGAGATTTGCCAGAAATGTGGAGGCGCAGTGCTGCAGCGGAGGCAAGGAGTGATGCCAGAATTGGTTGTTTTGCCGGTACATCAGATAAAATTGCTTGAGGAAAAAAACACCAATAGACATTGTTAAAGTTGGCGGAGCGGGACCGGCGCTCTGTGACAGCGTCTAACGAAGCTCCGAGTTCAACTGGTGGGCGAGCAAACTTTTTATTTTGATTCGGCAAAATTCATCTGGTTTCCATTTAAACTGACTAAAGAGAGAGTGCCCCCGACTGGAAACAGAAGGGGGGGGGGCACTGTGGTTTGGACATGGTCAGCGTGTGTGTGTGTGTGTGTGTGTGTGTGTGTGTGTGTGTGAGGGGAACAAAAGGGGGGAGGTTAATTCATCTGATTCCTTCATGCCACTGTGGCAGAGGAGGCTGTATGTATTGTCGGGCGCGTTGCCATGGCAACAGCTGTGGAGTAAGGAGATCGTTCTTTCCTCCTTCTCCCCCCCTCTTCCTCCTCCTCTTCTCTCTTTCTGTCCAGTACCATATGTCAGATTTCTTCCTCTCCCTCCCTCCCTCCCTCTCTTCCTCTCTCTCGCTCTCTGACTTGTACAGACATGGTTTGCGGAGTTTTTGGGTGGGGAATGTTCAGGTATGCGTTCTCACACACACACACACACACACATACACACACACACACACACACACACACACACACACACACACACACACACACACACACACATAATCTGTCTGTGTGCTGCTGGTGTAGCAGACTGTGGAACAATGAGTCTCAAGAAGAGACTTTCCTTCAAGAGGACTTGGAACTTTAACACTGTAAGTAAACTGTGGTTTGCCCGGCGAGCCTCCTCTTCCTCCTCCGTACGAAGAGACTCCTTTTGTTCAGTCAGCTGCTTTTCTCATTAAGCTCCCTCGTTGTTGCTCGCCTCTCTCCACCACTCAGAACAGCTGTCTGAAGCGGTGGGGACTTGCGGTTGTTTGTTTGCGGGATGCTAGAATCAGCCTTGACTTGTGTAAAAGTTTAGAAGAGGCTTTTTTTTTTAAATCTGACTGAAGTGTTGGAGCAGGGTACATCGCAACCCAGGTTTTGAGGGAAGGAACATGCCGAAACAAGCCCAAAAGGTAATAGAAATCACTTTTTAAAAGATCAGAAATAGTGTTAATAGGGGTCATTTGTGTAAATGTGTCCTATCCTTCATTTGACACCGGTGAAAGTGTGCTTGTGTCGCGGGTGGCTCACTTCAGAGATCACACACAAATCTGTCTTGGTGGGATCATCTACGTTCCTTCAGCATGTGGTGTCCCGGGATGCCAGACTGTGTGGCGTGGGGGCCGTACCTCACTAAAGCTGGGAGAGTATTTTCCAACCGGAGAGCCAGATCCTGCTCCGTTTGGAGTCGGGGTGCTCGCCGTGACTTGAATTTTTGTCCATTTGGTTGATAACAACCTAACGTGGACCGCTTTCAGAGGGGACTCCAGCTGTGAAATGGGATCTCTGCAGTTCAGCCGCCTATGATCAGGATCAAAGCTGAGTCTGTCTCACCGCAGAGCCACCCATGGTGGACCAGCTCGTCACCAGAGGCGTCAACAGAGGAAGGTGGACGAGAGGTGACGGTGTGCCTCATTGCAGGGGACTCGTGGGCAAAGGAAGTAATAACGAGTGGTGTGTGTGTGTGTGTGTGTGTGTGTGTGTGTGTGTGTGTGTGTGTGTGTGTGTGTGTGTGTGGTCTCACCGCTGCAGCCTCCTACACACAAACACACAAACACCAGCCACTGTTTGTTTGCCAGCCCGACCTGGTCGACTTATATAACTGTGCTGCTTGATCATTATGTCCTTGATTAAGTACTTGCTGATCCAACAGCAATTTTGACAATGTGTTTATCATTTAGGTTGTTTATCAAGCAAAACAGACAAATATTTCTTGTTTCCAGATTTTTCTATAATTGTTTTCTATAATTAGAAACTGAATGTTTTTTGACCATTGTGCTCAGGGAACTTGTAACATGCATTCTGTCATTTTATTGTTTATCTATTATTTGAAATCATGAACAAATGAATCAACAATTTAAATAATTATTAGAGAATGAGAGTAGATTTTGAAGTAAATCTAAAACAATTATGTGTAATCTAATATACTGTGTGGTATTTCTATATCACGATAACTGTAAATTCAACCAACAAAACAAACCACACACGTTAAAAACAAACGAATCAAAACAATAACACTAAAATCTATTCAAAATGCAATACGGCTTTAAGAGAACAATAACTTCAAGTGTTACAAGTTTTTAGATGAACAATGAATGATTACTCAGCGTAATATAAAGATAGTATACCAATAGAAAAAAAAGGTTTTCCTGCATTATGTGATTGACAGACATTTGGTTTTGGATACCTCCTCCTGCACTTTCTCCATGTCTGCCCAAATCGTGTTACCGTTTAAGGCATTTGGATTCGCGACGTCACACGAAAATCCCCAGATCACGCCAGCATCGCCACAGCGGTGGAACCGGAAATCTTTACCAGTGGACACATTTTTAGCGTTGCACGGTATGACAACCCTATGTCACAGGCTGCTTAGAGGAATCTGCAACATTTCCGTTAATTTAGCCGCCCCAGCCTGAATACCAATTTATACATATTTGTCATCAACATATTTCTCCTCTGACACGAGCATGCTTTAAACAATGAGATGTTGCATAAACCCTGTGTCTCAAGAGGCCATTCATGATGATTTAACTCTCCCACTCATATTACATGTCTGTGAATAAGACGAAGCAGACATCTATCATATTTGTCACCATAGAAGTCAAATCTTTCCAAAGAATGAAGAGCAGGAAATACACCAAATCATAATATTTTGTTCAAAACCAAAGTTTAGGTCACGTTGTGTGATGTCTGTCTGGTTCTTTTAAAATGAACCGCTCAATCTATGTACTTAATGTTTGAGGTTCTGCTGTTTTTAGACCCAAAAGGGACAGACAGGTGGAGTCGGTGTTCTCTCTGTTCTGTTTGGGCTTCATGTTGGTCGTCCATGATTACTGTACACATGCTAGCCACCACAGGGGGGGGGGGGCTTTTGGGTGTTGACTGTAGCGGGGTTGGACTCAGCAGCAGCAGAGTTGTAAAGAGGCTGTGACAGACAATTAGTGGTTTAGTGGTCTGTGTCTGATAGAGCTTTAACATGTGGTCGCTCCTAAAAATGGAATGGAGCGTCACGTCGGGGCACATGACCGCGGTCACGTTCCCCGGCCTTCAGACGACCGGTAGCATCAACAAAAGAACTACAGAGAATGGGCCGCTCCACAATGTGTCCGAGCTTGTTCTTCTGGCGGATTGATCGAGCTGAAAACAAACCAATCAAATTCACAGCCAACTCACTTTTTTTCCATTTCCATTGTTCTGTTTTATTGCAGCTTTACAGTCCAGTATTATGCAACTCCAGTAAAGTACAAACTGTATGTACTGCTCTCACCGAGGCACCAGCCTGGCAATAGGAGCCTTGTTTAGACGTATTATCAGCCTTGGATATTCACACTTTGAAGTGGCAGCTCAGAAAACACTCTTCTGGAAATAGTCTCCCCTTTTCAGATGAATCCTCCAACGCGCCGTTTTTTTTGTTTTGTTCTTGTGTTCTTGGACCAAACCCGAAGATGCGCCTCTCATATCCTCCCCTGCATTTAAATATATTTGCGACAGCAGCTACACAGTTTGGGTTTTAAATCTCTCTTCATCAGCCTAACTGAAATGATGCTTACAGGTTTTTTAGAGAAGCCCCGATGTTGAGGCAGTGATTTTAAACGGAAACGTCGCCACGTGATTATTTGTGGATCCATCGCAAGATCGGACACGGGTGTTCTTCCCATTCAGCGTTATTCCTTGGCTATAATGACACCCAATTATGGAAAGTTGTCACCGTTAAATTGTCATGCCCACAAAGGAGGGACTTGTGCTGTTCGCCTTTTATTCATGGCCGTCTACACATGCATGACCTCCTCACTGCTTGAATTAGCAAGTGAAAAGAGGACCATTATGGCCAGCGACGGCCTCTCAAGTAGCTCTGCTTTGATGACCTCTGTGGTCTTTGTGACTGCAGTTAGCAGGAATGCACACATTCAGTGTGTGTGAGTGTGTGTGTGTGTGTGTGAGTGTGAGGATAGTATAAAATAAAGGGTGGGTCCTGGTGTGGAGGTGTGAACAGCTGTGTGTGGTAGAGGCCTGGGGTCCACCCACTTACAAATTAATGGTCTTGTGTAAGGACCTAAGATCCAACCCTTTCCCAGTAACACACACACACACACACACACACACACACACACACACACACACACTCTCACTTACAAACCACAAGGACACACCTCAGAGTGACTGGTGGGATGCATGCTATCACTGCTACCTTCAGTTTCTTGTCTCGGCACAGGAGGTCATGAGGGCAGCCTCTCACTCATGTCTCTCTTTGTTCTCTTTCAGTCGGCTGCTTCCTCAGATGGCGGTGAGTACATTTACCTTATGTTCCTACTACTGCTCTAAACATGGAAAACAATGCCAGCCATCGAAGTGAAACTCTTAAAACTGAATTAAATCACAAGAGTAACGAGATTTGAAGGCCTTTTCTCAATCATTGTTTTATTTTCTTCGCTAAAACTGCAGAGCTTGTTCAATCTTTTCCAGCTTGCGGTGCATTTTTTCATTTCTCATTTTCTTCTCTACGCAGAACTCTGTAGTTGCACAATAAAAATGGTCAGATAAAAAGAAGACAGTGAGGATGATGTACTGTAGGCAGCAGCGTGCCTCATTAACAAAGGCTGTTTGCTGAGCGTGTTTGGGGTTACAGTCGGGGCCGGCGCGCACGCTGTCTGGTCCTCCCTTTCATTGCCCGTTTTTTTTAATAACATTTGCTAACAGGCTGACAGAGGAAGGGCAGCTCCGCTCCTTTTCACCGTGGATGCGCATCAGACTTTGCACGGCTGTTTGCTTTCCAAAGCCATCTCATTAACTGAGCGGCACACAATGTGGTAAACCCGTCTCCCAAAGCCTCGGCCCTAATACATTAAAACCAAGTCCAAACAAATGGCTTGTCGGCAAACTTTAGACTTCCAGAGGCCCAGGGGAAACCGGCCATTTGGCCCCATTGTAAGAAAGCAAATCACACAGATTCTCACACTTAGCGTAAAGCCTGTGAAAGTTTAAAGACGCACTCATTCAGATGGACTACTGAGCTATACTCTGTGTTTTAAAAAAAAAGGTCACGTCGAGGCTACCGTAGTAATATTCTGCAAGACTGTTGGTGACGTCATTTCCTATTTACAGTGCTTTTATTTGGCCACAGTTGAACTGCACCTATTTGTAAATCCTCCCTGCTTCTTGTGCAGGCGTATCGACAAGATGAGGACGTGCAGCACTGCCTTTCACTGCAGTTAGCTTACTTTCTTTTCTCAACAGCAGAGACGCGGTCTGTTAGTACCCGTTTACCATGCCAACCAGTTGACTCTCAGCAGAATGTATCTGTAATATATCTCACCGTGACCCTTTTGTGTGTTCTGTTTTTTTACTGTGCCTGCTCGGCCCACAGCTCTAAAGTGGCCATCTGCTGCCATGATAGCAGGTACTATGCGGGGCCAAAGCCCCCCCCCGCTTTAGTTGACCAGCAGCTTCCCGGCTCCTCACCCACTCTCCCTTCCTTATGTCCTTCTAATCATCCTTGTCTCCTCTGTTTTGTCTTCTTTCATTCTGCTCTCTGTCCTCGCTGCCCCCCCTCTTTGCTCTTCTCCTACCAACCGAGTGACATCTGCTGTTTGTCGGCTGCAATCAGATCTGTTAGCCTTGTTCTCCACACTTCCCTTCGTAACATATTTTGAACTTTGACTTTCACTTACTGTGTGACATTTACCGGTGGGAGTGAAGAGCCATTAGCTTTCCTTTTGAATCCCTTGACCTTTACCTTATAGTCTTATCCACTTTCTGTTTGTAATTATGTTTGGAGCAGATACAGGGCACCTCTTGGCTCCCCATTATGTCTAGATCATTTTATGGCAAGTTCTTCCCTCTCTTAACTCCAACAGGATCACGGCTTTTATTAGATTGCTGACAACTCGTATGTCATTCCCTGTACTCTGAAGCAAAGTGTTGAAAAGGCCGTAGTGAGAGTTTTAGGTGTAGTAGTGGCCAGTAGTTAAATTAGCACCTCAACCCGAATCTGATGGAAAAAATGTGCTGTTTTATTGTGCTTTCTCGCTTCCACGATCACCAAAACACATAGACGTGTCTGCTTTTGAAGATATAAAAAATCCTTATGAAAGCCTTATGAAAATCTCTATGAAAGCTCTGTTTTCCTCCACAGATTAAATTAACTCAGCCTGCCTTCTCAACAAAAAAAAAAAAAACACAGAAAAATGCTGCAGGGCACACAGCAGAATTGCTCCAACGTTCCCTCTGGCTCGGATTACCCTTTAACATTAGAGCCCGCTAACCTTTTTGCATTTTGCTCCCTCCGTCTTGCAGACTATAGTGGAGTCCAGTTGCAGGGATGCTGCAGCCAGAGCAGCCTGAACAGCAATGGCAGTCTTCCAGGAGCAGGCAGCCTTCGAGGGGTTCCGGAGCAGCGCGTGGCCAGCTGGGCCGCCTGCTTCGAACGCCTCCTCCAGGATCCAGTGGGTGTGCGCTACTTCTCGGTAAGGAAACAAAAAAAAGTGTCCCAGATTGATTGAGTCCCGTCATACTAAACCGAAAGTGTTGTCAAAGCCAGCAGCGTGAAGCGCCTTGGTGCTTCAGATTTAAGATTTAAGAGTAAAAGAAAGTGGGCGAGCGGGAAGTTGAATTTTGTGTTGTTTGGATTTTATTGATTTTTGCTTTGTAATTCTGTTTCTTATTGCAGCCTTATTGTTATTCATGGCGTGTTATTTGAGAAGGAAACCAAAATGTAGTGGAAGCGATAAAGAAAAATAAGTTTTACTTGTGCTTAGTACTCATCTGTTAGCTGATGATCGACCATTATGGCATACAAATGTCTTTTTTATGGTCTCGGTCTCGGAACTGACCGCATTTTTACTCAGTCTGTTATTTGTTAACATCATTACTGTGAAGTTCCACACATAAAATACACCTCTGCAATGCCTGTCGATTATTTTATCAAGACATTTCTCATGGTACACTTCTACAAGCACATACATAAATACAGCATATATGGCAACAAAAGAGGAGAATGAAGAGGAATTTTCATTTGTTTTCTGTGGGAATGTGGATTTTTCAGATCAATTTGAGGAGTGCCTTTGGTTTGCATGTCCCACATCATGGGACTCACACTGGTCCGGTCTTGGTCAAGCCTTGCTTTGGTCTTTGTCTTGACTTGGTCTTGGTTTAGGTAGTCTTTACTACTTCCTCCATGCATTGAGTTATTTAAACGCATCATTACATTTTGTTGTATCACCTTTTATCTTTTCTAAGTCATTGCCAGACTTTGGAGAGTTCACAGCATCAGCAAAGCACTTTTTTTTTTTATAGGAATCCTAGGTTTATATAGATTTGGAACAGGTTCAAGTTCAGAACCAGTTCTCAATGTCCAACCTTTCCGAGCACAGGCACCTCATTTATGTTACCTCCCACATAAAAGATGTGTCTTTGAATTTTAGCCCACAACACTTTCAGGAGGCTCAACGCTAAGTTGTGGCGTCCCAGAACCACCTCGCTCCTCACCTCCCCTCAGCGCTGATCAGAGCTGTGCGCCTACACTGTCCCTCGCCCACACTTACACCAATCCTGTTCGCAACATCACACCCGATCGGTTTTCTTGCCTCACTACTGGTCTCGACAACACTTGCGCTGGAACGATGAGATAGAATGATCGTATAGAAACTCTTGCGCCGTGTGACTCCACAGGAATTTCTCAAGAAAGAATTCAGCGAGGAGAACATCTTGTTCTGGCAGGCCTGCGAATACTTCAGTCATGTCCCTGCAGCTGATAAAAAGCAGGTACGTCCACACAGTATGAGTCAAATCCCATTGCTACAAACATACACATGGATTGTCAAATATGCAGGTAAATAAAACCGTCAAACAAAATAAAGTCTATGTGTGACTTTGCCTCTCAGATTTAATATCAAGTGAGTTTTCCTTCCCTCAAATTGTAGAATTTAAATAATTGTAGAGGCTTAGATGGGGTAGATATTTACAAAGGGCACATAAAATTACATATGGATGCTTATATGATTTGTGTGTAAAATATATCAATAAAAAGAGTACATAAGAAGTTCATTCAAATTCTCCGTCATCCAACCTCTCTGTTGCAGCTGGGCCAGAGAGCTGGAGAGATCTACAACAGCTTCCTGTCCAGCAAGGCCACGATGCCGGTCAACATCGACAGCCAGGCCCAGCTGGCCGACGACGTGCTCACCTCCCCGCGGCCCGACATGTTCAAGACGCAGCAGCTACAGGTACCGACAAGACGGTCCTAGTAGTTCGCTCGTCTCTCAACGCAGACATTCTTTAAATATTTGCGTGTCTTTGGTTGATTTATACTTTCAAAATGTATTTACAATGTTCAAGTTGCCTCAGAGGGCTTTACACACGCGGTGCGTTGTCCCGTATTAACACTGAAGATCGAGACACTTCTCTTGACAGTAGGGGTTTGGTTCTCTTCTAGCCTTTAGTCACTTTGCCCGAGCATATTGGGTTTTCTTCGGTGGCCATCTGGGTTTGTTTACGAAAGGGCCCTGAGCCTTTACAAGAGTGATAAACACAAACTGGCGTACACCCACGGAGAATTTAGTGCCTACTGTACACACTGACACATAGACACGCAGTCAGTGTTCTGTATATTTTCAGCCTGCGCACGAGCATGATAAAACGCTTACTGTTGAGATCTGTCATAACATCAGCTGTAACCATATGTTAACACTAGTAGTTTCTTCTCTCTTGTTTCTGTCTGTGTGTCATTTTCTCTTCCTCACTCCTTTATTTTGGACCCTCACGTGTTTCTCACCTCTTACCTCTCCATCATTGTTTTGTTTTACTCACAAACGGCCCTCTTTACGTCTACAGATCTTCAACCTGATGAAGTTTGACAGTTATTCGCGATTCCTCAAGTCCTCGCTTTACCAGGAGTGCATGTGTGCCGAGGTGGACGGCCGATCCCTGCCGGACCCCTACCAGATCCCCTGCAGTCCTGCGCCCTCGAAGCACAGCGCCAGCTCCGACCGCTCGGCCCTCTCCACTCCCAAAAAGGTGACACTATTGCTTTTCGACTGTGTCAAAGCCACTGGTCCTCGCTTGCCATACCGGTACGAGGGTTCGAATCTTTTGTTTTTTCGTTTTGCAACCGACAGGAGGCCAGAAAGCAGAGGTCAGGGAGGTCCCCGAATGAAGACAGCCGGGATGAGAGCGCTGACAAGAAACGCGGCATCTTCTTCTCGTGGTCACGCAACAGGAGCTTTGGGAAGGGCCCGAAGAAGAAGGACATAGGAGACATTAACCTCGGTAACAATCTGATCAACTATCCCGTTGCCTTCTGGTTCCAGTTTTTAAAGTTTTTTTTTTGCAACACACAAACTTCCAAAGTGCTGATGTGTCCTTGAACTAGACACCAAAATCGCTGACAGCTCCAGGGTTGCCATGAACTCTATGCGGGGGAGGCACGTAGAAACACAGCCGCTCCGCAGTCCTCACAGTATTGCATACACAGTCCCGGTACACGAGCAGAAACATACTTGTTGCAACTCTGGCATTTTGACCCGCTGGAGAGAGTGTTGTCCGCAAAGGGCCAAAGTTTAAAAGGTGGCTCAATGCCAAAATGAAGTTGATATGATATTGATTTTGAAACCATCGTTTGGGATTTTGATTATTATAATATCAAATTATATCTTAAAGTTTGTCTTATTTTAAAGGCTTCATTTGACTTAAATGTCATTCTCAGATTTAGTTTTTACACTTTCAAACTTTGTGGAAATTATAACTAACAATTCCTCATCTTTTTGTTTGTAAATATTCTCTGAAAGTAGTCATTCTGGTGTACAAAACATTGCAGACAGCACCGTTTTGCTCCCATCTTAATTATCTCCATTTCAATCAAGTGGATTCTGGCTAAATTGAACCAAATATCACGCAGGTGCTTCAACATAAATGTCTCACTAAATGTAGTCGCACTATAATTTAATGAAACACTTAATGTTTAATCACAAATGGTGTCATATACGATCATAAGTCGTGCTACAGCTTGGCGCTGTCTTGGTGTTACATATTGTACGTGTCCTCTAAGATTAATGCACGTCGTGTGCTGATGTCTCTGATCTGCATATGGGTTCATCGTCCTCTGTGCGGTTTTTGTGCAGACTACTGGGGCAGTAATGGGCGGAGGGAGTCCCAGGGCTCCTTGTCGTCCGGTACCAGTCTGGAGATGGCCACTTCCTGCTCTGCTGGCAAGATTGAGGTAAGATTCCTCTGGACAGATCACCATGGCAACACAGAGCCCTGTGTCTGGTGAAGTCATCATAACAGGCCACAGTTGTAGGTTGTTTCTACTTGTCAGCCCACTCATTGTTTATGGATGGCATAAATCAGAGAGTAAAGAAAAACTAGCTACAATTTCAACTGAATCTGTGTATCGTTAACACTTTAAAAGCCATAATTTAGATCTTTACTCTTTTTTTTTTTCTCTTGCTTGCTTAGTCTGATAATCGCCACTCGGTATGGGAGCGTTCCCCCAAACATTGCAGCGTGGTGCTGCCCAACGGGTCCTGCTCTTCAATCAGCCTTCGGCCCGGTGCCTCCATAAGGGAAGTCCTCCAAGGTCTCTGTCAGAGCATCAGCATCAACATGGCTGCTGTTGACCTCTTCCTGGTGGGAGGGGAGAAGGTGAGGGAGGCAAGCGCCGCCAACAAACTACTGATAAACGCTAAAAACATCTGCTGCGAGCTCCTCTTCACTCACCATTTACACATGCGCTATTTTGCAAGGAGTCATTGTTAGCACTTTTCAACCTAAATTCAACCAAAGTGAATTAAAAAGATTTCTAAAAGTGGACAATATTTTAGTTTTTTTTACTGCCGCTTTATGTGTTGCTAATGGGTAGTTTTTGTTTTTTTTTTGCTCATAGCCTTTGGTGTTGGACCAAGACTGCATGACCCTCAGCTCTCGAGAGTTGAGAGTGGAGAAGCGGACTTTGTTCAGGTATGAATAATTAATCAAAGTTTGCCGGATCTGTCAATTTCTTTTGAAAGCCACCTATTCTGTGCATGCTTTTAAGTCTGTGCTGACATTTACTTGTGCTCTTTAGATTGGACCTGGTACCCATTAACCGCTCTGTGGGGCTTAAAGCCAAACCCACCAAACCAGTCACCGAGGTCCTGCGTCCCGTGGTGGCCAAATACGGCCTCCACCTCAGCGATCTTGTGGCCAAAGTAGTAAGTCGTCCCCGGTGGCTACAATGCCTTAATCTTTTCTTTTTTTTTGAAGCTTCCGTGTGTGTCCAGGGAGCAGCCTGTGTAGTGTGTGACAGTGCCACAGGGTGGAGTATCATGGTCAGACCGCATCCTTTTCCATCTCTACACAGTGGTTAGCACTGTGACTCAGCCCAGCCTCTGAAGATGGAGCACCAGGGCTATAATTAAGAATGACGACACTCCTTAAACATGGCAACTCCTCCCCGCAGACCCCTGCCAGAAGATTTTATTTTAGTCCTGTGGGTTTTCAGGCATTATAACAGTATTATACAGTAATCCAGAGCTGAGGAATAGTTTATAAATTAAACAAAGGCTCGTGAACGCAAATATCAGCCTTGTGCTCAACATACTAAGAGGATTTCTTCCATATTTAGAGTTCTGCACAAAAGGTGAAGATTGTAACGTGTTGACCATCGATTTGTGTTTCGTTTTAGAGCGGAGAAACTGAGCCTTTGGACCTGGGCGCCCCCATATCGACCTTGGATGGCCTACGAGTTGTTTTGGATCGAATCGACCCAGCTTCAGGGAAAGGTAGGACCATCAAATATAGCAATACTAAATATTACAAACTGACAAAAAAAATAAGAACTTATTCAAATTTGAAATGGATATGAAAAATAGTTCTTCCCACTGGAACTTGTAAACAACAGTTTCTAAAATGTCCTCTCCTCTCTTTTTTGTCTCATTCTCTCATTAATTTCTCCGTCTCTCTTTTCAAATAGACAAATCTAAGTCGTCCTCCCTAAAAAACCACCCTCCAAGTAGAAGTTTTTCTGCCACAGTAAGTACTCCCGACATCTTTATTCTCATATGTATGTGGCTTGAAAATGTCCCGGTGTGGTGTTTTGTCCCTTTCCGCTCCTGCGCCGCTTATGCAACATCCCACATTCATCTTTATTAACATTTACAATCTTTTGACAAGCTTTAAGTTGGTGGGTTCCCGATGTGTTTGTATTCCTTGGCCTAACACTGCCTGTGGCTGACTTCACTTGCTCACTTTCCCTGCTTGAGTTATTGCACCGTATGTAGGCAGTTGGCACTCGGTCTGGACGCTAGAAAGGTCGGTAAAGACGCGGAGAGCCAGCAGATGGACGAGGCTCATCTTTTACACGAGGGTGTCAGTAAATCCGGACACTCTGCTCAGTAGGGTGCTCTGCAGCTCATGCTTAGCCTCCCCTTTATGACCCTCCCCCTCTCCCCTTCCCCATCCCTCCATCCCCTAACAGAGTGCATTGTTATTGTTGCATCTGCAGGGAGATGAGAGGTCAACACCAAAGGACTTTTCTCTGAGAGCAAGTGGACCAGACTCAGCACTCCCAGGGGAAAAGAGAAAACAGAAAAAGATTAATATAGATGAAGCTGAAGGTAAATGTCCTTCTTTCTCTCTCTCTCTCTTTCTCTCTCTCTCTCTCTCTCTCTTTGACTTATTGGTGGATTTCTTAGCTTTGCTTTGCTTTGCTTTTCCCGTCAGGTGTGAGGATGCTACGCTGAATGTTAACCAACTAATCATTTCCTTCCAGGAGCTCACCTATTTGGAAAGTTTAAGTGAGGGAACCTCTTTGGTCTGTTTTGCAGAATTCTTTGAGCTGCTGAGCCGGGCGCAGAGCACCCGAGCCAACGACCAGCGCGGACTCCTGAGCAAAGAAGACCTGGTGCTTCCCGACTTCCTGCGCCTAGTCCCACCCACCTCCTCCTGCTCCGCCTCCTCTGACCTGGCCTGCTCCACCCCGGATTCCCTGAAACAAAGTCGGGAGAACGGCATCTCCTTGCGGGGGGCCCTCACCGCCAGCCTTCGCTCGGAGAGCCTGGACTCCTCCCTCAGCTCCAGCGCCAACGGACACTCCGGGACCAGGCGGTGCCTGATGCCCCCTCCTCGCCACCCGACTTTTGGCACCCACCTCTCCCCCATCCCCCGGCCCTTGGACACCCGGCCGATCCTCCGCACCGTAGAGGAGGACGCCCACAACGACCTGACTCTCGTGGGGGAGGGCGACATCAGCAGCCCCAACAGCACCCTGCTGCCTCCATCGCCGTTCCCCATGCCGTCCTTCGACAGCAGCCTGCCCGAAGCCAACTTCACCCCGCCAACGCCCTGCCCCCAGTCTCAAGACGCGGGTGGAGAGGGAAAGTCCAGTTCAGGTACTTCTACAGTGTAATAAACCAGTGCTCCGTGTGTTTGCGTGTGTGTGGTATGTGCATGCGTGCGCTCTCTCTCCTCCCCCCCCCCCCCCCCCCCCCCCCGGTGGTCTCACCCCGACCACCTTCACCATTAAACTCCCTCTACACTGACTCTGATGCACTTTAATGACAAATTGATACTGACACTTTCTCAGTTTGCCATTCATTTAAACTGATTTGTTTTATTAAACTTAGTAAAGCATGTGTGTGATTGATCCTAGTTACACTCAGATCTCGTTTTGTAAATACGGATGTGTATATTTTGTTCAGTGAGCAACGTTTACTTGGATGTCACTTCCCACACCACAAATTGTTGGGTTCGCCACATGACTGGGATGACTTCATCCCAGTTAGATATTCAGTTTATTTTGTAGTTTTGGGTGCATGAGAATGCTGATGTAACTGATTTGCAGAGGTTGTGGATATTAATAATATATGCATAGTGCATACAGATTAATGATCAATATTGGACAGCACTGCAGTCGGTGAATTGAGAACAACTGAAAGTGATGCGATTAGCAGCTGTGTTTCCTGGCATATGGGTTCATTATGTGCAATTAGAAAAACATCGTAGCAAACCAGACCCATGAAATTGTTTTACAGTGTTGGACCTGTGGCTGCTGACAGTCAGTACAATATAAATACTGTATTCCTCTCCATCCCACCATCTCAATTAAGAGCAATTCAACAATGTCAAAAAGCTTCTTTTTTTTTTTTTTTCCATCTCTCAAACCGGTGAGTCATTAAATGGTGTCGGCAAATTGAGCAATGGCGAAAATAATTAGTCACCGGAGGACAAGTGCTCCTTAGCGCTGGTGACATTGTTGAATTGCCCGTCATTCTCTATCCGGGTCATTCACTCCCTCTCTCTAGATGCCTGTTGTAGATAATCACTGCCAATAAACTCTGTACCTGTGATTGAGTAGATCTAATAAATGTTAGAATTGGAAATCACTCTCGTCTGTCTTTTTACACGTTTGTAAGCTCAGTTTTCTCCCCCGCCTTCCTCCTCCTCCTCCTCCTCCGCATGCCTCCTCCCCTTTCTCCCTCAGCTCTGTCTCACTCTTGTCCTGTGGCTTTCTCCTCTCATCAGCTCCCACTCCTTTGTGTACTTTTCTGTGTGTCGCCGCTCTGTGTGTGTGTGTTTGTGTGTGTGTGTGTGTGTGTGTGTGTGTGTGTGTGTATATGTGTGTGTGTGTGTGTGTGTGTGTGTGTGTTCTGCTCAGTGTGTCGGTGTTTGTGAGGCGTCGTTAAAACGCCGCTTGGTCCACCTGCTCGGTGTATTGTTATTTGATGGGGTCACCGCTCCTGTTGTGTGTTGCCTTAAGCGTGGCATTTCGGGTCTTTTTGAGTCCGTCTTCTTTCAAACTTGTGTTTTCAAAGCTTGCCGTTGTGTGTCGACTCTTTGTGTATGGAGTGCTAGATCATCATCGTCTCCCGCAGATGGATTTCATTTTCTATTTCCCCATCCATGTCATTTTCTCCCCACTCCTCCACTGTGTTTGTTTCTGACATAATGTAAACAATCAAGTGGTGAATTGATTCGTAATGGTGATGGGTTTTTTTCTACAGTTGCTGGGAATACATCAACTAAGGCCAAAAGCTTTCTGTCTTCAGATATCCAATTAGAGGCAACATGTTGTTTTTTTGATTCTTGGCTTTATTGAAAAATCCCAGGAAAGCTTCTTTCGAAACCCTGTGAACTCTACAGGAAGAGAAAATAATCACGCTCTACATCTTTCGCCAACAACACAGCTGACGAGTCCCTTGCACTTCAAAGCACATCATCGAAGGTGCACGAGCGTGTTCGCTCTGAGCTTACTGCCTTGTATTAATAGCGAGGCTTTAATGTAAGGTATGTACGCACAAGACGGCGAGGAAGGATCGGAGCTCCTCTTCTCTGGTTGCTAAGTGCATCAGCCTGATTCTTCCCACCACTGGGCGCCATGGTAACCTTATCCACGAGTTGACTTGAGCTGCAGATAGAAACTGTCACTGTTGTTTTTTCATCTATCTCTCAGCCTATTTCTCTCCGTCTCCCTTTCTCCCACCAGCTAAAATAGAACCAGAGCTATGATTCAGGCCTGTATACCTCCAACTCTGAGTCTGTGAGGGATCCGAGTTAACACGCCTCCACTTTTTAGAGACTTTATGAAGTTGTTACTTTTTAAATTCCGGTGGAAAGTCATGCTCACGGGCTTAATTATGTGTTTACGAGACAAACCACCCACTGAAGAAAGTCAAGAGGCCGTCGGTCCACACGAGTTAACAGTGGTTCAGGAGCAGTTGTGCTCTTTTTACCGCATCAGTCTGCTTGATTTCAGCCGCTGCAGACATTCATTTACAGTTTGTATCACCGTTAAACCGACGCCCTCTGCTGTTACGAGGGAATAAATAATTGCTGCTGAGGCGGATCCACATGTTCCTCATAAATAATAAAGTACTGTGGAAAGGCTGAGGATAAAGTCTGGCTAAATCTTCTTCATATGAAGTAATGTTGCTTAGAGAAATAAGCTACTTTTATTAAAATAATGTGACTATTGTTTCCTCTGATTGTACTGCAAAGTCATCAAACTCACATTAAGATTTGTTTATAGACCACACTGATTTATTTTAGGGGGTGCAATTTATTTTGTACTAAAAAAACAATATACCCTGACATCAGTTTAAGCATTTGCATCTAAAACAGTGGCTCTAAAGCATAGTCTATAGTACCAGGTCCCAGAGTACTTCTAGCCCTACAGGTAGTTGCATTTACTTGGCATATCAAGTGTGAATTATCCCCCAGTTAGACTGCTAAAATCAAAACCAGAAGGCCTCTGGTCTGTATCCAGAGGGACCAGAACTGAGAACTGCTGCCCGTTGTTACCACAATCATTTCCTAATCACGGCTGTAATCACCTCTCCCTGTCTGGCAAGCGTTGGGTCAGCAGGCCCGGTTGGTGGGGATAAGGCCGCCCACTAGAGGGCGACATCACACAGTGTAAGTCCATTCATACCACTGATTTGAACTCGCGGCCATGAGCTTTTAGTTTCATGCTAAATAATATTAAGAAATTGTAGAATTTATGTTTATGTTGGAATTGAGTTTCCTTTTCCTACACAGTCAGGGTCAGAAGTTAGTTGCTGAAGGTTTTAATTCAGAGGAAAGGTTTGGCCCAATACGAGAATATTAAAGTACTCTTGAGAGTAAATGGGACATTCTTTTTAATAATGCTATCTACAAAAAGTACTCTGTAATGACTCAGCCGCACACCTGACCTGAGGGACCATAAGGCTCAGTGTCTCTGTGTCAGCTCTCAAAGCTGGCAGCCTCTGACCCTGGGCCAGCCTTATCGTCCATCTGGCGGTCAGAGGAGGGCTCGACGCAGATCTTTGGCAGTCGGCCTCAGTGAGGACTGTAGCTGGGTCCGTTCCAATCTGGCTGGTCCGTCTCAGCACCGGGCTGCTGAGGTGCCTGTGGACGGGACTCTCCACGGGAGACGCATCATGTTCACGCGTCACAGCAAAGAGAGCAAGCTTGAACATTGAAAACATGTTCGAGAAAAAGTTTTGGGTAAATAATGTAGAGAAGGCAAGAGGTGCAGACTGATCCATATAATTTAAAACAAATACATCGCATTGGAGTTTCCCTTCTTCCAGAGACAGGAGTATGCAAAACCAGGCATGTTTGAACTATCTCAAAGTGATCTTGAGCCCTTAATTGTAAATAAAACTATGTGGCTCAATGGTTACAGTAGGATAGTCAACTATTATAATAATGAATCCAATTAGTCCTACGTGGGACCCTTTATAAAGAAGGGAAGATAACTGACATGGGTTAAATAGTATTATGAGTAATGAAGACCTGAGCCAAGAAGGGATTTTTACTTTTATATTTTGCTTATCTTTTCAAAAAAAAGCCTGAAGAGGTAAAATCTAGTATTTCACAGGAAAGTTGCAAATATAAACAAATTTTAGGTGATAAAGGATTTTTTGTATTCCCTAAAATCATCTCATTGCCCTTAAAATCTATCTTGCAACTCCTTGAGGGGTCCTGATACCCAGGTTTGGGAACCGTGGGTGCAGGGAGTGGATGAGAGTAGGGTAGAGGGTGGATGGATGAATACATTTATGACGTCCAAAGTACAATTTGCTTTTAGTTCGACAAAGCCCAATTTATCGAAATGCGTCACCTTGCCACTCTGCACAGCAGCATCAATAAATCACATGCTTCGGAAACCCCCGTTATAGAGATTCATGTTGATGTATCATCGACTCTATTAAATATATTTAATATTAAATTCTAATTACACACGTCAGGGCCATGTCTTCAGACAGTTGCTGAAAAGTCCCTGAATATGTTTGGTGATCCCCTCGGTGGTTAAAGTTGCTGTGGCTGAGGGTCCGTGGAAGGTCAGCTGTTGGAGCTCACAGGCTGTGTTTACATCTGCACTGAACAGCAGTGAATCACAGTCAGCAGAGCTAGGAGAGTCTATGTGTTGAAGTTCCGTGTTTGAGTCACTCGGGCCTCTGTGTTTAGAGTCTGAGGGGCCACAGGGTTCACATGAGAAGTGGAGAGTTTATCCATCATAGCCCTGTAATGCCCGCATCCCGGAAACTTGGGTTTGTAGGCGCCTGAGTGCAGTGGCATGAGAAGACGGGGACAAATGGGGTCCCCATGCACAACACGCCCTCCTTAAATGTGATTTTAAGGTTTCATTAACTTGTGTCTGATGAGGTCATGCAGTCCCGAATTGTTTGAAATCAAGCACAAATGGTAATGTTGAAACACAGCACATGTGACAACAAGTCTATGAATGAATACATTTAATCCTGTTGCAGTTCCCTTCGGTTCTTTCCCGTGATTTGGCAAGCGAGTGCAGCGAGTTTGAGCTGAAGCAGTTATGTCATTGTGTTTTTTCTTTCTTGACAACAGCTGTCCAGATTACAGAGCTATACAGTTGTCAGATTACACACACATATTAAACTGATGTGTTCATTTGAGCGGCGTAGAGTTAAAATGCATGTGCACCCGCGCCATGGGTGACAGAGTTTCCATTTCTTAGATCCTCTGACGTCTCATACATTCATGCTAAGCATCTGGTCATCATGCAGTCTAATGAGAAGGCGAAGCTCAGTCGCCTGCAGGTCCATGTGAGTCAAAGCTGCACAGAGATGGGACAATTTTTTTGTATCAATATTTAGTCACCATTATGTAAAAATATATTTTTGACAGCAAGACGTAAAAATTGTTTGCCTGTTTTAATTTGCTTATTTAAAGCTGAAGTCATCAACATTTCTATATAAACAATGGATTAAGTTACGATGTAAAATGTGAAAGGGATAACTCATAGTGACCACGCTCACAAATATTCAACCATGGCCGTCCATAATGCAACAACTCCTCTTAAATCTTCCGTGTCTGTCTATATCTCTAAAGGAACGAACCCAAACGCTGACACCAAATCACCCACCGACGGAGCCGACGCTGCACAGACGGTTCAGGAGGTGATGGATGTGGAGGGGGTTCATCTGGAGGAGGGGACGCTCGAAACGTCCCAGGGAGAGGACTCTGAGCTCAGCCTGAGCTTCCAGGGCTACGTCGCTGAGCTGCGGCAGTGCCAGAGCAAGCTGAGGAGTACCCAGGTGCCCCAGAACGGCCGCAACGCACCGGAGGGCAAGGACTGCAAGACGGACCTTTACAAGGCCACAATTGTCTAAAGGGAAACCCCCCACTGCTGCACTTTTTAAGCCTGAGGCACTGTCTTTTCGAAAGGGAATTAGTTTAACGATGGACTGCATGTACACTCCAAAAAAATGAAGAAAAAAAAAAAATCAATATTACAGTGATAGATATTGTATATTTGTTACGAATTCTGGCGTGTTCTTGTTGATTTTTAGTACTGTTTGTGATTTTTGGACAGTGATATGTTTTTGTTATGGTTTAGTTTAATAATGACGTGCAAAGCAAATCTATTAAGAGCCATGTTAGACCAAGGACAACCATGGAAGAAGCCGGGAATGAACTTATGGGTACTACTTTCTAAGTAAAGCATACATTGCAATTATAAGTTGTGATTTAGTGGGTTTATTTATCGTTTTATGAAGTCTTTACTTTCTAATAAACCATCAAAATGAATTAAATGGCTAACTAAAAAGTAAGTTGTTAGCGAACAAAATGTACAAACCAAGGGATTAACCATTAATTAAGCTATTAATTACAACTAACAGTATTTATAAAGTTTGATTTAAAAATCTTGACTTAATGTCCACCTACTAGCTTTTCCAGCTCATCTTATGCTGAGGAAGGCTGTGAGATGCAGTTGAAAGCTAAGAAAAAAGCTAGTAAGTGAACCTTGAGTTTGAATTTTTTCAACTCTTGCCCTATTAGAAAGTGGTACCCACTTTTGTTGGAGCATATGCTAGACAGGACTCTGTTTTAAGGATCAAAAGGGAGGCAAATCACACTTTTAATGCATATTTAAATATTTCCTCTATATCATTCCTATGTTTTGCAGATAATGACGGTACCTTTGTTGCCTGTACTTCCTGCTTCTGTGGTTTTGAGGTTGTCCACATGTTAAATGATTAAAAAGCTTTCCTGGCTGTAAATTCCAAAAAAGCTGACGCTCTTCTCTTTTGTACATGTATATGATTAATTCTGGTATTTCTGACAGTAGGGACATCTTTACCATCCCATCCTAACCTCTAACATCCTTTTATAAAAAATACTTGAAATACTTTGATTATAACCCCAAGTCTTACGCAAGACGTTCACAGCTCCAAATTCTCCTGCTTGTCATATTTGGCCAGCTAAATGTGTTTGCTAAGTTAGTCAGAATTGTCAATAATTGACGGGAAATGGTTGTCTTAGTTGAACAATTTCCTCTTTGGAAACACACTACCTTCAGCTGAGGATTTGTTGTCCAACATGGAGCTGCTGTTCAGTCGTCCAGCCTGCTCTTTGTATTTTTAGCCCAGCATCTGGAGAGATTGTTACAGGTGGTGGAAATTAGAGGTTAGACTATGGGACTGGGGGGTTAGTCTTGACACAGCATGTTACTGCTGGAATGCTGACAACAGTGCTGCATGTGAGAGGGTTGGGCCCTTCACTTTCCTACTTCCCTTTTTCAAAGGCACTGCTATTAATGAATGCGTCATTAGAACTGCAGCTTTTTCCTTCCAACTCCTTGATACACCCCCAAAATTGACTTATTTTATCTTTAGCCTAATGACCCACCTGTGGATGGTTTTATGTCTAGACTGCTTCTCTGCCAGCTCCCATAGCCGCTTAGGCACTATGTGTAGTGGGACTTAATTCAGGCGAGAGCAACTTCAACCCGAGTAACATCTCTTGTTGTAACATTAGCTACTTCTGCCTGGGTCACATGCTCTGACAGGTCGTCACGGTTGTTAGCAACAGTAAAATTGCAGGGGAACGTTTTGTCATCATACTTTAAGCTAACTGCTAAGCATGCTAAAATACTGATAGGTTTCACCTAAAATGCCACAAAACTGCACTATGTGGAATTAACATTAATGTTAGCTAAAGACTAATACGATTGATTTCAGTGTTCAACCCTAAATCCGTATGCATTTTTTATATTAGCTTAATCATCTGTCATGCTCTAATGTGAGAAGTGTTATTTAATGTAAAGTCAATGTAAATATGTCCAAGTTAAGTTATCTCTCATACCTAACTAGCTAGCTTACTGTATATGCTAACTAGCTTAGCATGCTAACGTTAATTGCGTAAACTAATAGCTTAAATTGCGTTAGCCCCATTAGCTAAGGTTAAGTGACCGTTATATTCACTGTCGTTACCTGTCAAAAGTAGACATCTTTATTAACAAAAACTGTTTAAAACAACAACAACCAGAAGATACATTCTAAACCGATTTAAAAGTTTATATTATGGGACCCTGGTAAAAAATAACGTGAGTGACACCAGAGTAACGCGTTAACGTTACACGGACCTCGACGCTGCAGAAGAGGGATACTGCAGCACCATCAGCCGCCTCTGCCTCTGGAAACTTTAGACTTGTCCTCTTTTGATAACTCACAGTGATAAACCGTGGGCGTCAGGGAACACCAGCCGGGATATAGGATGCCTCACAGATAGACAAGCCCAATGACGCAACGGGTTTACTCAATACAGCTTGAAATTGTGAGGAACAGGATAATACTTGCAGGGTTTCCCACGTTCCCTATGACCAAAACCAGGCTGAGGACTCGGAAACTGACTGATATAACGTGACAGGCGCACAGACACCTCGTCCGACTTCTGGAAACAAGTTTCTCCGGACACCAGGGACCAGCAGATGCAAACTTTCATGATGGCATACTTTATTTTACTTTTTCTACCTTGCGTTTTCACTACACGGGCGGTAAGTTTCACCCTTCCTACGCACCCCTGTGCGTCTTTTTCATCCGTTTTGCGTGCGCTAAAACCAAGGAAAAAGTGCAATAACTTATCTTCCCTGATTTCAGCGCGTATTAGTCCCTTCGTATGAAACAGTCATCTCCAAAGAGCCGTTCAGGGAGATCCGGAAAGGTAGGTTTTTACCTCAGTCGTCTGTTTGATTTAGAGGAGAAAGGAGGGAGGGGGGGGGGGGGGGGGGTGCACGTTGAGCTGCCAGTGAATGTGATGTATTTCCAGCTGAAGTGACAGAGAAAGTTAGTGGTGCAACGTAAAGCTAAAGTGCTTTTATAGGTCTGTCTTATAACCGCATGACTTGATTGTACACTTTTTTTTTCGTATTCTGTTGTGAATTTTCATGTTTTTATTTCATGTTTATTGTGATGCACAAATCACCAAGTCAAATTGCGTGTATGTGCAAACACACTTGGCAGTACACCTTTTCTTATTCTGATTCCGATGATTTAGCTATCCAATAAGAGGATCATGGATGTATTGTTTTCAGGTCACAGCTATGTACAAAGTCAAAGAAGTCTTTGTGTGTGAGGAAAACTGCACAAATGTGTTTGTTAGACAGTTTGTGATTTCCCTCTTTTGTGCGTTTGCCCATCTGTGTTCATTTGAAATCACTAACAAGCTGTTTTTTTGGGGTTTTTTTTGCTCTGCTGCCAGTTCTTACTACAACGGACAAAGAATGTAAATTCCCATTTCGTCAGGGTGGAAGGATTCATCATCACTGCCTCACCATCCTATCCTCAAAACCATGGTGAGTCCATATATGATCCGACCCATCTGGCTCCGCTGTTTTGGTTACACAAA
Source organism: Cebidichthys violaceus (assembly GCF_023349555.1). Classification (NCBI taxonomy): domain Eukaryota; kingdom Metazoa; phylum Chordata; class Actinopteri; order Perciformes; family Stichaeidae; genus Cebidichthys; species Cebidichthys violaceus. The sequence continues at coordinate 3,679,459 of NW_027176361.1, forward strand.
CACACACCACTAATGTGCGTGCAACCACACGAAGTTACCACACACTTCGGCTTAGACAAAGAGACAGCTCAACACTTGACAGGTAGAAGTGCTGCGTCGTCATATTTGTTTTCATTCAGACATAAGCTACACACCTTGTCTACATCGCTCTCACACAGACCGCAGGTGTTACGTCAGGCGTTTGTATGACTCGCCCAATAGTTACATTTAATGAGGTAAGGAGCTCGTTTGCTTCAGTAAATTGCTCATTGACGAAGCGTCGATGGGCCTTATAATGATTTGCGTGCCCCAACTAGAATATCGTTCTCTGATGTTATTATAACCAGATGATTATAAAGGTGACATAAGACAGATTGTAGAAAATCCATCTCAAACTGTGACGATGGCTGTAGTTCATAACACTTTTACTACTTCCTGCAGTTTATCCCAAGGGTTGATAAACAGCTGTCACAGTTAAACCATCATGGTGCATTTTTTACTCGCTTCAGTTTGCGACATAGTTACAAAATCATCCTTTTATTACATTTTTTTATTTTGGAGAAACTTGCTGAAGGGCTTTATAGTCATCACTCCTTGGAATTGAGAGGAGAAGGGTGGCTGCCAGCAGCAAGTTGGAACAACATCAATGCAATTATATATGGCCCAACATCTCTGGTCCACCTACACATAAAGTTAACACAATATGACTCTGCGTGTTTTTGTGATGTGCTCATGAGCTCAGCGTCAGGATAGGTTGGTCATTATGTACCGCAGATGCAGTGAGCGGTCCAGAAGTCCGCTGACGTTCCTTTGATTCAAGTAGGGGATGATTGACAGAGTTAGTGAGGTTATGTTTCAGAAAGATTTTCCTTTTTTCTCAGAATAAAACTGGACCTGAAATAGTGCAGCATTTCCGTCACAGAGAGATCGTTATTGCAGCCTGTTAGTACTTGTAGGTTTGAAATATGTCATTTAGGGGTGGATACAATCCTCTCTCATGGTACAAGTAGCTTCATGTCACAATATAAACATATTACATTTTCAGACAAATCAATGATTTAATGATTGTATAAAATAACCAGATAGTGAGGCTGTACTAGAGCTAAATCCTAATATCCGTGATCATAATGACAATGTTGATAACCATCTTAGTTTAGCATGCTAATACTTTCTATAGAGCACTTGACACATAATAAGTACGGTTGAAGCCGATGGGAATGTCATTAGTTTCTCAGTTATTTGATCAAAAACCAAAGTATTGGGCAAATTGAAATTTGAACTTGCTTGAGAAAAAGTCACCGTCACGGTAACGAGTCATCCTAAAAGATGTGGGAGGAGTTAATGTCTGTACCGAATTTAATGACAACCAATCCAATAGCCGTCGAGACATTTCACTCAGAACTTAATGCCAACGTTGTGCTAGAAGAAAAGTCAGGGGATTAAACAAAGTCATTGAGATAAAACCATGAATGTCTTCATAAATCAGTCCAAGTGGCAAACTGACCGACTGAGGAAGCGATCTATAACGTGATATCACTGAAGCATAATCCTCAGGATGGCCTCACACATCCTGGGCTGTTAAACGGAGAGATCTCTGACGGTTTATAATATGGTCCTATTGGCCAACTCTAACTCAGGTGAAATGTTTCTTCCACTTGTAACCCAGGTGACGAGCTGGTGCTCGTATTATATCTCTGTCTCTTCTGTCGCAGGTGCTCCCTCACCAGTAACTTTGATCGAGACCGGCAGTGGGGCTTCTGTGCACCAGAGAAAACTCAGCCAGAGGGTTAGTCCACTAAACGCAGTGCATTTAATCAGTCAACCATGATGCTGTATTGTTCATCCTGTAACTGTGTTCCTTGTTGCTGTGTTTCAGTTTTTGTCCACACGTCACGCAGGATCACAGATCCATGTCGGGAGAATCCATGTCAGAATGGAGGCGTCTGCGCTCTGATCCCTCACAGAGGCTTTGAGTGCTCCTGTCCTGAGAGCTTCGCCGGCACGCTCTGTGAGCAGAGTAGGTACAACTGATGGTTATTATTATTTTATGAATGACAAGTATGATACTACTGTTTTGTCATGTGTATCCTCCATTCAATCTTAAAACAATTTTTTTGTTTTGTTTTGTTTTGTCATATTCTCTCTGCAATCATTTTTTCATTGTGCCCGAGTTCAGTGTTTTCATATCATTGTGCACATTTGGCTGCCAATCACCTGACAGCTGCCGAAGGAAACAAAAGTCCCTGACAGGAAATAACAAACCCCATCATCAGCTTCATGATGCTTAAAGGAAACTCAGGCTAACAGGGATGCGATTTCACTATTTATTTTTAGACCTGATGAAAGAGGAGCATCTGTTAATGCTTGAACTCTGGAAAAGCAGTTTGCCAATATAATCATAAAGGGAAGATTTGCCAGATTTTTTTTTTATGTGGAGTCCAATCAGCGTAGTCGACTGAAGCAATGCATTCCTCAGTGTGTGCTATAGAGGCTTAGAAAGCTGCCTTCACAGCTGCAAAAGTTGTTGTTTTCTCTGCATCCAGCGCCGTCATTGGATGTAACAGTGACGTAGTTCAAGGAAGAACCACGGTTTCATTTTGGATTTCTAGGCTCCGCCTCCAGGTAGCCAGGGAGGCTCTGCAAGCAGGAGAACTCAGCTCTGTACATTTACCATCGACACTGACTGGACATCCACATAAAAGGTGGCAGATTTTCCCTTCAACGCGGCGTCTATTTACTGGCTTTTTCCCAGAGCTTTCAAACGCATCTCATGGTCTTCATCGTTCCATTCTACATTTGGGTCAACAGAACTAACTCCATTTGCTGATGAAGACAGTGAGATGTTTGAAATCTTTTGGTAAAAGTTAAGAACTAAGATGGCTGTGGCTCAGGGGGTAAAAAAGCCTATATATGTTATTTTAAAAAGTCTTAAATGTGACTTTGTAATATAATGAAGTTACATGGGTAATATCTCTTGATTTTGATTCTTTTTTTTGCCAAATATGATTTCCAAGATCAAGAATGAAATTTCACGCTCTACTTCTGCCCTTTCTTAACTCCCTCGTTCGTTTCGGAGACCTCCGTTTTGAGTCATTTGCAAAGAGGTTTCACTCTACCTTCAAAGCCATTTAAATTGCTCACAATCAAACAAAAACAAAAAAGACACCCAAACATGTTTCCACTTAGAAAGAATCGAGCTCAGGCACCAAACTTTGCTCTGCACGCTCCATTGAGCTCTTCAATCTCCTCTCACATTTCCACCTAATGCCTTTTATGTGTCTGTGTCGGCTTTTCAGAGAAGTGCTATGAAACCGTACACCTGCGCTATTATGACACCGGAGAGTCTTGGGGACGAATTCACCTCCGCAATGTGGAACAGTGCACATGTGTGGCGGGGGAAATCAAGTGTGAAAGAGTTCGCTACACAAGTAAGATGTGCTTTCAGCTGTTGTTCTGCTTCAATTGTGTCTTGCTTTTGCTCTGCGGTCTGCTTTTGTTGAGATGAGAGTGAAACCCAATAAGGGAAGTGTTTACAACAACTTAAACCCGATGCACTTCCTCAAACGGTTCATCTGATTGTCACTTAAGTGAGCTTTCTTTACTCTACATGTAGTTTCTAAGAATTAGCTGAATTTGCGGCAGACACGGTGCATTTTTTTCATACTTAACATCCTGTAAAATACTGACTCTAAATGTAGATCAGCGCTCTCTAAGGAACGACGTCTTTATGTTTTTTTGGATTTCACAAGCTTTTTCATGCTTATCAAGCCTCAAACGCTACGAGTGTCAGGTCTCCCTCCCGCCCGGAGACATGCTTATTCTCTTTGATCACAGCTCCATAGTTACACGACTAACATAGCCAAGGAAGAAAAGACAGATTATATGACTCACTGTGACTCAGGAATGGTGTTTTAGGACACACCCCATGGGTCCGTAAGGTGCTTTCATCTCAATGTGGGGGGGGAGATCTTCATGGGCCTTTAACAGATTCCCTGACATAAAAGAGAACGGTTTCATCCTCGCTGAGCCGAAACCTGTTTTTTGTCATGATGGTCGGGGCTTTTCTTATTCTCTACGGTGGGAAAGAAATCTGTCCTCAAAGTAAACGCACCTGAATGCCCTTTGACTTGACTCTACAATGAAATTTGACTTTTCCAAATTTTTCTCAAGGAGACCTGAGAACCAAAAACAGAGCTAAATTTGCCATTTACGATAAGTGAATGTTGTGTGTACGACTCGCTTTGATTTTAGGGTTAAACCATTTTGTAAACCAGACATATTCGGGTATAAAGCTTCTTGTGGAAATATAGAGTATGTATGTGTGACCTGGTGTTCCTCTGTGTGTCCAGTGTGCCGTTCAAACCCTTGTCAGAATGACGGAACGTGTCGAATGATCACAGCCACCGGCAAGGAAGTGTGCAACTGCCGAGGCGGCCACAGCGGTCCGTACTGTGGCTCCGGTGAGTCAAAAGCAGGACTAGTGTTATCCGTCCCGTGTGTTTGTCACGTATGCGTGTCCATGCATGTGTGTGCGTGACGACGGGTTTGATTAATGATGGCAGGAGAAGACATGGGCAAGCTGCACTCAGTTGGTGTAACTGTTGTCAAAGCATGCAGAGAGTGGCTTTAGTGTGAAAGCAAGATGTCGGTCATCTGGAAATTGTCTGATTGCATTCATATTGTTTACATATTTGTGTTGTACTGCAAAATCGAGACATGCTTGAGACATTTTTTGTTTTGTCTGTTTCCGCCTGTGGTTTGTGTGTGTGTGTGTGTGTGTGTGTGTGTGCAGAGCCGGAGGCCGAGTGCTATAACAGCAGGGGCACAGATTACAGAGGGCTGGTGGGCACCACGGTGTCCGGCGCCAGGTGCGTGGCGTGGAACTCAGACCTGCTGTACAACGAGCTCCACGTGGGCACGGTGGTCGCCTCGCCACTCAAGGGCCTCGGGGAACACGCCTACTGCAGGTGTGTGTGTTGACACGTCCTGCTAATTCTGGTAGCCAGCGACATGACAGGCGAAGGTTCTGCTTCTGCTTTGAGTGGATGTTGTGTTGATGTTGTGGTTTGTAGGCTTATGTGAAATCCAGCCTGTGTGTATAGTCAAAAAAAAACGAATCTACTCCACATTCGCTCCTCTTCCATTTCTTACAGCTTTCCTCATTCGTTGTTGCTATGACTACCCAGCAGCCATATGGCATGCGCACCGAAAATGTCCCAAAGATCAAAGAAAAGCCCGTTTCAAGCAAACACACTAGCACACAAGTTTCATTGCCGGGAAAGTTTCATATTGCAGCTCAGTGAAACTTGATTCCTAAAAATTATTAAAACTGAATCATTTTCATCCTCCACATTCAAACGCGATGGAGCCCCCCCCCCTGTAAGCCATTTAGCTGTGTTCTAACACCTACACACACTCTGTCCACTGTGTTTCTGTGTGTGTGTGTGTGTGTGTGTGTGTGTGTGTGTGTGTGTAGGAACCCAGATCAGGACAAGATGCCGTGGTGCTACACCCTAAATGACGGCGCCATCTCCTGGGAGTACTGCGACGTCCCCTCCTGTGTGATGCCTGTGTGTGAGTAAACGGGGCACATGAAAGGAGTTTTGTAGTCTTTTCTTTTGGTCACGTAGTTGGTTTCATCACTGAACTAATGCATTGGTACACACTGATGCTCTTCCATATTGGTAAAGCGTGATATATCTGTTAGATTGGCCAGATAAAACAGCTTGATGTTGCTTTCATCATTTGTTAAAGAAGTCTTTCCATTGATTATTGGCCTTGGTTATTGTTGGCCTTATTGTTGGGGTAATTTTTTTTCTCTTACGTACCTCAACAACTTGTCATTATAAGGAATGAAAAGCTAAGACTATTCACGAAGGCCACTCAATGCATCATTCAATATCTTTATTCTCAGCCTCAGTTATGTGACACGTTCAGGGACGAATTCAAAAACCGCTCGACGCCTCAATAAATGCCTCGACTTTTAATCAGAAGTCCAGCGTTCGTGATAAAGACAGCAGGGCGGAGACTTCAGCTACTGTGTGGAGTCACGCTGCTCCAAAACGTGGAATTCAGCCAAGCTGACTGGTTTTTGGCAGAGCTTGTTTTTAATAACGTGGGCTCGATGAGATAAAGGGGAATAAGGCATGACTCACCCTGAATCAACATGTCGCGTCAGGTGCTGCCAATCGTTTATGTAGGGAGTGGGATTTGGCGCAGTTGACCGTCTGTCATGATGCCAGGGGTATGCATAGAATCCACAAGCGTATGATTTAAAGCATGGGGTTGCTCTGCTACCCTAACATTCTCACCCTATGGAACAGCTTTTCTCTTGTGCTTCTTGCAGGGGAGAATGAGCCAGCGACAAACACGAAAATATTCAAAAGAGGTATTCTAGGGAGTGTGGTAGCAAAATATTCTAGCTGTTAGACCGGTTTGTAGTAGTTAGTTGTAGTTCTAATTCCTGTTAAGACATTGTAGTTTGTTGTAGCAATAATGCCACTTAAGTCTGAGATAATCACGCGCTTTAACTTTTTTCTTCACGCAGCTTCTTCTCGAAGGATTATGCCGTTTAATGTCCTGCCTCCCATTAAAAGACCCAACCCCTCCATGACCACCAAAAAGCACGTGTGCGGCAAAAAGCACAAGAAGAGGTTATCCATAGCCAGGGGGCGGATACTGGGCGGAAACTCGGCTCTTCCGGGAACTCACCCCTGGATGGCAGCCATTTATATCGGAAAATCGGACTTCTGCGCCGGCACCCTGGTCTCTTCTTGCTGGATCGTCTCTGCAGCTCACTGCGTCTTCCGCAAGTATGTCCTGGGTGCACTTCAGCTGCAACGGAAGCTTGTGTTTGTATTTATGTCACTGCAGAAAAGGGCCTCTGAAACTTTGGGACAGAAAAAAAAAGTCATTTTGATGTCCTTGGGAGCTCTTTTCAGCCTGTATATAAAAGACCGAAAGCGCTCAGTTTGAGTCATCATGAAACCTTAATTGTTCAGGAAGCATTCATAGATCAGAGGGGAGCATTATTTGAACTGTTTTCTGACCTTTGCAGCTGAACAAGACACGTGATTCAAAGACTTTGACTCCTCAGCATCACAGCTTTATGAACGCCCTATATTTAGAGATGCAGTTCGAGGAAAACCTAAAAACGTCTCACGCGCAGATGTTGTTTACACGCAAGTGCATACATTTCCCTTTTGATGTCAGCAAACAGGCATTTGTTGCCATTGCTCAAGTTCAAAGAGCTAAATCATGACATCATTGAATTGGACACTAATAGCAGTGATTGAAAATGCATAGTAGTTTTTCAGGCTTTTTTAAAAAAAAAGGATAGAGACCATAATATCTGCAAGGCTTTCTTTTAAATATGCTGTCACTGCTAAACTGATCTGGTATCAGCTGGGACTTGATTGAACTAATGAAAACAGAACAAGAGTCCACAATGTTCCTTACACACCACAGTACAAACACGACATAAAGAACAGCGTGCTCGAGATTGAGCTATTATTAGAGTCTTGGGTCTCAAAGTGTTAATATTTGTCCTGAGGGGAAAAGAGATCATTAAATCAGGTCTGAAATGGGGAGGGTTCATCCTCTGGGGAGCATCCATGTACTAGATATATTTAATGGAAATCTGCTCAATAGATTTAGATATTTCTTGTGCATTCCTGGAATTTTTTTACGGCCCATCAATGTTATTGATAGAAGAGAGGCGGCATCCCGCGATTTACCCTCTGGGGATCAAGGTTTTAAGGAAATTGTGTGTGTCTTCCCTTGCAGCCCCCCGAGGTCTCAGCTTCGAGTGGTGCTCGGCCAGCAGAACTTCAACGTCACCGGTCCCAACACCAGGACATTTGGAGTGGAAAAGTACATCTTTCCAAAACAGTTCTCAGTGTTCAATCCAATGCTACATGATATTGGTAAGCATTAATTAAGTGGACACACACACACACACACACACTAGTGACTCACATAAACTAGAAGACCTCCTGTCCCCATTCGGAAACACACAAACTCACTAAAGACCGCAGTCTGCGTGCACAGCTGTGCGTCACTGAGCAGCTGTGTCCCTGTTCTCCCCCGCACAAACACACACACACACACACACATGCACTGGCTGTTGGGTGTGGCGTTTTCATTGGGCAGCGGAGTCTGCGAGTCTACCACTTGTTTCATCATTTTAACTGCTCTTTTTCGTCGTCTGTCGTCTTGTGTTTGGCAGTGCTGATCAAACTGGCGAAGCAGGACGGGCGCTGTGTGAGGAGAACCCCGTTCATCAGACCCATCTGTCTCCCAGACAAAAGCATGACGTTCCCCGATGACTACTGCTGTACTATTAGCGGCTGGGGACACATGTATGAGAGTGAGTGATGAGGGAATCGTGGCCGTGTCCTCGTGATAACGCCTATCTACATCCATACGATACATGAGTTTCTTGTTTTAAACTTGAGCAGGACTCTAACATTTAGACTGTTGTTCAGGCCCTGTTCACATTAACATGTGATGCGTTATTCCTGCTTTCATTTCGACAGAGGCCGAGGGTTACTCGAGTCTGCAGGAGGCCGGAGTGAGGCTGATTCCTCACGAAGCTTGTAGGAAGCCAGAGGTTTACGGCAACCATGTCACCGCTGACGTGATTTGTGCGGGGCTCAGCGGCTGTGTCGACGCCTGCCAGGTAGGAAAACATTCGGAGACGGTGATCATCAAATCCAAGGCTGCCAGGTTGATGGTTACGTCCTCACAATTCCTCATCGTCAATATATGTCAAACTAAAAAGTGCCATCACTGGCACTGTCAGGCTCAGATGGCTGATTATGAATGAAACGTTTTTGTCTGTTTATTGTATTTAACCAAGTTTCGCTCTGAGAAATGTCACGTTGCATGTAAATCATCTGTCCACCCTGAAAGACATCGCTCCCTCCATCTAAACTGAATGTGTCCAGACTGCTATTATGTTGTTTAAACAGTGGAAGTCAGCTCATGCACCATGAATCACAGACTGACATAATCTGCTTGCCAGGGTGCAATATGATGGGGAAACATTCTGGGTATCCGGTATCTGCTGGACAGGATATGAATGTATCATCTGAAATAGGAGAGATTTCTTCACTAGACAAAGCCATGGCTTAGCTCCCTTCTAATGGGATGAAATGATGAGGAGTCATGGATGTCCATTGCAACATGAATGGTTGACGAAAGTGTCAGGTTGAATATGAACTAACAAAGAGCTGGTGGAACCGGCTCACCCCCCCCCCCCTTATTGTTCTGAAGTATTGGAAATTACAACTGATCATAAAGTGCTCTGGGCAACATAGACTCCCAGAGCCCACATAGTTGTTGACCTCCTCCCTTGGCTCTGTAAGGGTCGGTATCAGAACGTTGACTCAAGGCATCAGAGTAATGGAACAACACTTCAGATTTCAGCAGAGATTCCCCTGAGTGAAGAGCCAGAGGGCAGTTAGACTACCGACTCAACCTGCCATGTGTTATATATTGAAGTTCCTTTCCTCTTTAACTAAATCTCTCAGTTATCTGTTTACCTCTTTGGTAGAGTGCACTTTTTAGGAATGAATTAGGTTCAAAGTGTGTGACTCAGCTGTTAGTGTGACTCTGCTTTGATCTGTGTACGTATATGTGTGTGAACTGTATATACTTTATGTGTTTCCCCAGGGCGACTCCGGGGGCCCTTTGGCTTGCGCGAGGGATGACGTCAGCTTCCTGTATGGGATCATCAGCTGGGGAGAGGGCTGCGGCCGCTCTGGAAAACCTGGTGTTTACACTAAAGTGGTGAACTATATGGATTGGATCAATTCTGTGATCGCACGCAAACCCAAGGCTTCATGAAAGAACGTCACCCGGACATTAGCTTTAATATATAAGATGTTGTATTATATTGTATTCTAACAGTTTTTTATTTGTCATGCTTGTGGAAGTTTATAGGTTGTTTTTTTAACTGTGAAACATTTTGTGACTGAATAAACCTTTAATGACTTGATAAAGCTTTCAGTTTTATGAGTTTTTCAACTACTTCAAATCAAAGATACAGATATGTATAACTTTGATTTTATGGTTTAAATATATTAAATGCTTTGGCAGCGAGGTCACTCAAATGTTCAACAGAGGATGTGGTCATTTATAGTTATAGATATAAACCTCTGTGTACTACGTACTTACACATATGAAGGGCCACTTCTACTATGATGCGACCTGATTCCCTTTCTGAAATAGATAAGTAATAATGTATATCTGTGTGCATAGTTCCTAAACCAGCGTTTGTAAAGACTCTCGCTAACTGTCAGAACCACTTATGAAAGGTGGTATTTGTGGCATGAGAACCATGTGATCGTTTCCTCCAGTAGCAGCAGCAGCAGGTGGTGTAAACCAGCCCAGGTGGCAGCAGCACTGGAAGGCCGGTACACTGACTGACAGACAGACACTAGTCAAGCCCTTTTTTTTTTTTTCACGTGCCCTGCTGGGGGCGAGTTTGCGGCCCACAAGCAGAGAGAGAGAGAGAGAGAGAGAGAGAGAGAGAGAGAGAGAGAGAGAGAGAGAGCAGCTATTTTGAAAGTGACCCTCTCATTCAGGCAGCGACTGTGCAGCTGTCAGGAACCATGACTGAAGATGACGGATTCTGTTGTCGTGGAGGGATATGCCAGACTCAGAGATGGGAAAAAGGTGTTTAGCGTGTCAATATTTCTGCTGAAGTAATGCAACGCACTTTCGTTAAAAAACAAAAAGTTTGTCTTTACTTTTGCTTTCTCCCACAGTGGAAAACTAGGTGGCTCGTTCTTCGCAAGCCGTCGCCTGTGGCAGGTAAAAAAAAACAAACGTATTTATTACCGGTCACTTTTCCACATTTCATCTATGGTTTGTTACAAGTTTTGCGCAGTGGGGTAAACACACGAATGCGCATGTTTGCTGCGCAACTTTGGAGGAAGCTAGCACGTTTAAGTAATCAGCTGCTATCGTGCATGTGTTGTCCAGTTGCATGGACCCTCTCTGTGTTGACGAGGCCTGGTTCGCACAGTATGTCCACACGTCTGCCCTCAGGGCTCTAATAAGGGTTCATAGATTTCAACCCTCTATAAACGAGACAAAACTACACGGGAGAGTCCAGCTGTAGTAAAAGCTTGTTTTTGTGTTGAAAAGCAAGTTAGATGTGTTGACAAACTCCCAAGTTTACTCATCTCTCAGGGAAAACAAGTTTTATTGTGAAAATACAGATTCAGAGCAGAATCTACAAGTTTATTTTTTTTAAACAAGTCCATTTAAAGTGTAAATGTTTGCCCTGGTTTTGACAGTAAAGGCCGGTCAAACGTCCTTCATGTCATTTGAAATATGCATCAGTGTATTTATTTGTAAATGAGATTATTAATTCATTTCACTTGTTCCTGCCTTGTGTCTGTACTTCAATTTGTTTGTGTAACCTCACTGTTTAAGATTTATTGACATTCTGAATGTTTATTGTACACATTTTTTTGCCTTCACATTCACTGGCCTCAATTTTCCTCAGCTTTACAAAGGCTCACGTACGACCACATATTTAAAAATATTTCTGAACATGATTCCGCATGTTCAAAATCTTACTGAACCTCATTTGAGCTCATTCTCAACGTTGATTTGCTGAAGACTGAGCCCCGCTGTATTTTTAGACGCACCATGAATGTGCTCTAAGTACTTGTTGTTTTGTCACATTTACTGAGGAGAGTCTCAGCTTGCCTGAAGTTGAGTACGAGGTTGTCTTAAACCAACCTTACCTCTGGCCTTTTTGTGCGTTACGAATCAGAAACAAGGCTTGAAAGTGATGAAGTGGCTGTATTGCATTACTCAGAAAGGTTTCTTTGGATATCTGGCGCTGGACAGCTTAACATGCTCCACAGATCAGACTGAGGTGGAGTGCTGCTCCTCTTCAGATCTTTGATGTCACTGTTATCACAGCTGCTTGCGCTCATGCCTCCGTTGTGTGGGTTGAGAGCTGTGCGTGCGTGTGTGTGTGGGAGTGAGAGACACACACACACACACACACACACACACACACACACACACACACACACACACACACACACACACACACGCACACACACTGTCTTGTTTTGTCAGTTGACACTGCTTGTTTGAAGGTGCCAAAAGACTACAGAACACTACAACCGCTACTGTGTGTCAGAATACATTGTATTAGTATTTGACAATGTAATTAATTATGGATTTTATGGATGGTATTTTCCGAAAACTGTTACGTCTGAAATAATACAAAAATCGAATCACTGCATATTCAGCTCAGACTCTTTCTTAGACACGAGAGGTATTCTTTTTGGATTTATTGTGACTCGTACTTGCTCTCCGTCTCCTCCAGACTGCCTCGTGCTGCTGGTTTTTAAAGACAAGTCCGACAAAGCGCAGGGCAGCAAGGAGAGGGCCAGCGTCACCTTGGAGGAGATCTGCGGCGTGGAAGCGGGACAGTGGTATGAAGGTGTGGCTTTTACTCTGGCCATCCTCTGCCTGAACCAGGCTGCTCTACTGGGCTTCGACAGCAAGGAGGCCCTGCAGGCGTGGGACGCCCGCCTACGGTACAGCCTCGGCGAAGGTGGGGAGACCGGCCTGTGCTTCGGTTTCGGTGTTTAGTCCTTTTTTCACTTCCGGTGAAAGGTGATTCGTTTGAGCTTTTACAGAAACATACCACATTTGACCGCACTATACTGGAATCAAAGCAATTCTCAACGAGCCGATTAGTTCATCCATCATGCTGGCAGGCTTGTCAGGGTTTGAAATTGACTGCAGAACAAGAAAAGTACTCTGCTGTTTTAATCACAAGTTAGTATATTTACCCCTTTCTAGAGCAGGAGCTCTAAAGTTCATCAAAGGAAAGAGCCCAAGATAAACAAGCTAACTGTCCTCAGCTGCAGCATTTTGTAAACGCTGCACTTTCCTGACATTTAAGCAAGGGAACAACACGGTGCAAATTCATATTCTACAGTAATGCCTAGCTGTCATGATGACAGAAAGATGCATCTGCAAGCAATTATTAATTTATGTGTACGCTTCTTTTGACTTTGCAAGATGCAGTTAGTTGCTGACGTATTTGGGGTGTTTTCATTGAGGTTATTGATGATTTTCTAAATTGCTTATGGCCATTTGAGGCTACTCTAATGAAAACAAAATGTAAAAACACATTCTGATCTATAGTTAAAATGTCATAAGCTGTACTATGAGAGATGAAAACACTTGAAGATGCGGGCTGGACAGAGTCACACCAATAGGAGTAGTACTTCTTTATAATTGAATGGATAAACTAAGATTTAAACTACAGATAAATATTAACACATAAACGGTCACAGACCATCCCCTAATAAAACCATGACTATGTAGTCTTCTTGTCACATGCTTCTGCTTCTGCTTCATCTTCCCGACCTGAAACGCATCAGTTTGCATCCTGATGAGTGCTAATAGTAATGCTCTTTTAGTAGATCACGTTATGCTAACTTTTTATTGTCGTGGATGGGCATTTTTAAACTTTTTTTTTTTTTTTTAAAGTTGAAAGCAAGGTTTTGACAATGATGGATTGATGATGATAATTATTGTGATATTCATTCATGCACTACGAAATTCTGACATCCAAGCATTAAAAGTTTATTTACAGCCAAGCTCCTAAACACGACATGTATAGTAATAGTAATCAAAATGATAACGATAATAACAATAATTATACAAATATAGTGTGCTGAAATTCATAAAATGCTTCTTTCTTTTTTTTTTAAAAGATTGAGAAGTGATTTAAAGGATGTCAGTGATGCTGCAAGCCTCAGGCCTACAGTCCACTGTCTATTGTATAAGTTACATGTGATAAACAAATTGGCGCTAATTATAGCATTGGACTGTTCGGCCGGTGGCTGGAGTCCAGATGAATTTTAAAGCAGTCGCTAATGACAGTGTTATGAGACCTGACTGTGGCAGAGGATGAGGTGCTAAAGACGAATTGCATCGCAGTTGTTCCTTCCAGTCTGAAGCTCGCGCATCTAATAAAATATATGCTCGCTTTTACGGATGCACCTGCGTCTGTGTTCTGAGAGGGCTGGATAACTGTGTGTGTGTGTGTGTGTGTGTGTGTGTGTGTGTGTGTGTGTGTGTGTGTGTGTGTGTGTGTGTGTGTGTGTGTGTGTGTGTGTGTGTGTGTGTGTGTGTGTGGAGTAAGTCCAGGCCTGCAGAAATGTCACCTGCCATGCTGTGGGCTGAGGGCCACAGCGCGCAGCTCTTTTGTGGTTTTGTGTGACACCGCATGAATCTTTCTTAACCTGTGTGGCGACGTGGCGCAGCTTGCTGACATTTCCTCATCATCGCCTCCATCAATCTCAACTGGCGGAAGTTTGTTCAGCGCAGTAAAAGTCTTAACTCCGCGTATGGGTTGGATGAAGTTCCGCAAAGTCACAGGCAAAAACACAAATGCAATGCTCATAGTTCTAATTTTACACCCAGTTATTTTCATTGGTTTCTTATTAGCAACAGTACACAGACGCCATTATACAGATGTTGATGACAGGCCGTGATTGGCTGCATTGGGCTTTAGATCTGAGACCGCTGTTTTCAGAGCTCAGCTCGCTGATCTCATTCTCCGTTTGCAGCTGTTTCTCCTTTTATTGTGAAATAAAATCCGTGCTGAAGTAATCATTTACTAAGGACATTGTGTTTCAATTTCATGTGAAGCCTAAATTGAACTATTTTCAACCTGCTGCCATTTTTAGAAATACACTGTATTGAAATGTATTGTAATGTATGGAAATGTACTTGTGTGTGCCTACCTAAATGTTGACTATATGAAACATGTGCCGGCTGTGAAGTCAGATTTATCAAAGCTCAAAACAAAGAAAATCATCTTTTCACTCATCTCTCTTGTGTTTTGAATGCTACATTGACCATTGCTTTTGCATGGTTTGAACTGTATTGTTCATACCTTTACTCCTTATTGAAGTTTTAACTAGTTTCTCTGTTTCCTTAGTTCATAGATTCAGTGTTGGAGTCTTACCAGGGACCAAGTTGGAGAGTGGACCCGCAACTCTTCATCTGTGCAACAACTTATTGGTTCTCGCCAGGGACGTCCCCCCTGTTATTATCGGCCACTGGAACCTTCCAGACCTGCGCAGATATGGGCCTGTACCCAATGGATTTGTGTTCGAGGGAGGATCAAGATGTGGTTACTGTAAGTTTTTGCTCTTAATGTTGTTGCTTTTATGCTACATTTGGATGTGTAAAATGGGCCATTTAGCTATTATGTTGCTCCGTAAACTGGTATTTAGCGTTTTTTTGGCAGATGGTTCTACAAGAAATCAAGAAAATTGGCTCATGGGGCTAAAAGAGCACACTTGTGTTTGGGAAGCATGATGGGAACTGAAGGAACTATAAACAGTTTTAAGTTTAATGATTGACAAAATGGCAGGCTTAGAAAACAGAACATCAACAGCAAAATGGACAGGAAAACAAAAAGCAAGGTTAAAATATCAAAATAAGGGAGAAAGAGCACAAAAACATACTTCAGACCACCACTGTCTTCATCATGTCATGCCAATAATGTCTAGAGTAAAATTGGGTCTCGCCATCAGAGGCTAATGGCTCTAATGTATCTGAGCCATGTCTTTCTCAGACAGACCACATAAGCACCGGCTGTGATTGGAGATGATTCATTCGTAGCTTTCATTCAACAGTGTCTGTAAAAGAGAGGCTCCTTCCCAGTACAACGGTGTCCTGAGTAGTACATGTTATACAGCCATTTTCATGGTTTCACTTAGTTCCAATTATGGGAAATATTAAGTTGGTTCGGTCAAGTTAGCACTCATACTAGATGAATGAATGAATTCATGAATGATTTATCCATTACTTAAAGCAATCCAGTTTGACTTCTCAGCTTGCTTGCTAAGTAGTTTTCATGCTCTCTTAATCTCGGCACATTGTGAAGGTGTTAGACCTAAACTTGGTTAATTGATAAACTGAGGCGCGTTCTCTGCTGTCGGCCAATCATAGCTGGTAGTTTGTTGGTTATTGTGACATTAGATATACTTCAAAGTCACACCAATTTGTAATCCAGTTTGCATAATTCCCAGCTACAAACAATTGTGTGTCAATTGATATTTTATTGCTCCACAATATTTTCAGCTTGCCGACATGTGGATAACAACCACATATGGGTGTAATGTTGATGCTTAATAATGCCAACAAGTGGGCTGTTAATGGTAATTTGATTTACTTGGATGAGTAATAACGAGCATATGATGTCAATGGCAGTAAAAGATTTGTCACTTGTTCTCATTAGTGTTTTGTCCTCTCTGACTCTGGGGATTGTGCATTAGACAAACAGCTGCTTCATGACAACAAGAAATTTGCTGGAGGAAATTATTCAGTATTAGTCTGTGCAGGCTCACTCCTGCTGTGCCTAAAATTCGACATCGTGCGTCACTCCAGAGAAGCTGTTTTTGAGAATCAGGAGTTACCCCCCCGAGCTGTGTGTGCGTCCCGGAGTAAAAGTAAACTACAGTTTGCATCCTGGAACAGACATGAAGCCATTAAAGCCGAGATGAGTGTATGTCAACACCTGGAGGGGACAGAGAGACGTGAGGGGAACGCCAGAGACATCAGAGCATTACAGAAACACGATGACCCCGCTGGAAACATGACACTTCAGCATGCGATGTTTGATTTATTTAGCTCCATTAAATCTTCAGCCGTGGTTAACATGAAGACGGTCAGAAGAAACGTACACATTAAAGTTCAGAAAGACGGTGACAAAAAGAAAAAAGGGTAATGTGTGTAAACGTGAAGGTGCGTTTGAGTGTTGAAGGGGTGCGCATTCCTGTGACATGTAATCTCTTGGCACAGTTTATCCACAGCAGAGGGAGAAGTGATGTAACGACGGTGAACCTCTCACTTGTGGTTGAAGCTGTATTTGTCCGACCTTTTGTCCTGTTGAGTTCATCCTCAATGGTTCTAGCCAAGTAGCCAAAGTGTGCTGTATAACACTCTTATCACACTTGATGAAAGCGCAAATGAGTAGTCAATCAACTGGATTGATACTTAATTAATCACAGCGGGAAGTTGCAGCTTTGCAGCAGTCGAATCACACATAAATGACTAATTAAAACAAACAACATACTGTAATCAAAGAGGTAGATCATTATCAAAGAGGTAGATCATTATCACCCAGCTCTTAAGTTTAGCTTAATGGAGATTTTTAACGTCTTTTTAAAGGTGCAGTGTGTAGGATTTGGCGTCATCTAGCAATGAGATTGCAAATTGCAACCTGTTTAAACTTGTGTGCCATGCGTGTCGGAGAACTACGACGTGAAAACGCGAATAGCCTTATCTAGAGCTAAGTCATTATGAGAATAGTAGAGCCAGTGTGTGTAGTGGGAAGTGAGTTGTTAAGCGGTGTGTGTGTGTGTGTGTGTGTGTGTGTGTGTGTGTGTGTGTGTGTGTGTGTGTGTGTGTGTGTGTGATCGAATAAGTTGGCAGCGGTGAAGAAGAGTTAGTTTAGCGGTGAGATGAACATAGTGAAGCATTAAGCAGCTAGAGAGTCAGATATCTTTCTTGGTGGGTGGTGGAGACCAAAAATAGAGCTAAAAGGAGAATAGTTACTGTAGATGGACACAAGCACAACTCTAAATGATTGTGTACGTTGCTGGATGTCATAATATGTGTTTGTAGCATGTTTTGCTGCTTTAAAGACATTTAAAATTGTTGTTTAGAAGATAAATCAGTTTTATTTATTTTGTGGGGGAACATAACTAGACAGTTAAATGTGTACATGTATATGAAGTTGTTTATTTCACTATTAATGAAGAAATCCTTGAAGAAGGTTTATATTGTTCCTCTGAGGGAAGCTGCCGCTGATTCCATAGATTATTGAGTTCATCTCATTTAGAAAGAAAGAACAGAATAGAAAGAGTGGTTTGCCCTAAAAGAGATTATCCCTTTTAAAGTTTGCTTACTTGGATGACTTTGCTGCTGTGAAAATAAAATGGCCAGCCTTTGCTTTAGTGACTTTAGTAAGTTTAAACTTCCCACCTACTGAACACAATTTAATGAGTTGTGCTACTTTGTAATGACTCCGTGTTTTAACACTTTTTAGAGAAGAGACCAGAAGGGTCCACTTCTGTTGTTTTTGTTACTGTACAGAATCTCTGTCGTAAACTAAATGACTCCTGCCACCTGTCCTTTTTGTTTTGCTGTGGGTTTTTTTTGTGTTGTAGCTTTTTGCACCTGCTGTTCAGTCACCTGCTATCAAAAGCATGAGGCGCGTAGATGTGGTTCCTCCAAAAAGAAACGATGTAATCCTACATCCAACCGAAGTAGTTTCTGTGCCAGACGAGAGTACAATATAAGATCAAATTCATTATTAGAGCCCTATCATCCACATCAGCAGCCAATGCATCTTCAGTTTTGACTGGTGCAGACTTTACTGCTGACCGTTGACCCTGCTCACTGCAAGGGGAGTGTTGGGAATGTGATTGAGGCCTGGCTTGAGATGGGTGGTCTCAGGGACAGGGCGACACAACGACCCTTTTAATGGCGACACCTTGTAATGAACAGCCAGTTGTATTGTCAGAGGGAGGTCGAGAGACCTCTTGGTCGCATGGCCTTTCACCTTTGCATTCCTATATCATCTTTGAAGACATTCTAAATTGATTTGAAAGACAAACTGGGAGCATTGAAGAGGAAATAAAAAAACAACAACAACAAGGGCTGCATATCAAACCTCAATCATTTTTGGAAGTACTAAAAATCATCACTGAATGCCCGGCCAGATTTGTTCACCTATTCTTTGATCATATAGTTCTTGTTTTCAATATTAGTCTATATTTTATTTCGCCAAAGTTGTTTTCCGACTGCTCCCAAGTGGCTTCTTCTTTTAAATGGCAAAAAAGGATTTTGGAGAAAAAAAAACATAGTACTGGTAACTAAAATCGAATGAATTAATGAACAATGTGTCCTTTTTAGCCATGGTAGCAGCATTGCTCTATGTATAGTATTGTCAGTCCACACTTTGGTTCACTGACTCAAGACTGAATTATCTCGACAACTGTTGCATGGATTGCCGCAAACCTTTGTACGGATATTTGTGATACTCAGTTGATTAATTAAAAAATGACTTTGGGGATCCTCTGAATTTTCCTCTTCTGCCACCATAGATAAATGTCAGACTGTCTATTGGATGGATTACCATGAAATTTGGTTTGAACAATTATGTTCCCCTCAGGATGAATTCTAACAACTTTGTTGATTCCCCTTGACTTTTTATCGCGCAAAATTAAAAGTCTTTCCAGTACGTGACCACATACCGGTAAAACTAATGTCGTGCCCTTTAGCCTCAGCTGTACTTTGTGTTTAGTGCTTATTTGCAAATATAATCTTGCTAACATGCTAAACTAAGATGGTAAAGATGGCAAACATTACACCTGTCATTGTGAGCATGTTAGCTGTGCAGCTTTGTAACCGGGAAAACGGTTCTTAATTGTGAGGATTTACTTCTTTTTTTTTAACTTGATAGTAAACTACAAAACTTTGGGTTTTGGACTGTGGTAATTGTAATAATGTAGGTCATTTTATATCATTTTTAGACATGTAGAGACCAAACGAATAATCCAAAATGAGAATAATTGTCAGTTGCAGCCCTAGGAGGTATCGGTCATATTCGCGCTACAACTGACGAATTTCAAACGGTACCAAGCAAATCTTGTGCTATCGTTCTTATTCATCACCTTCTGTATATAGTGGAAACTTCTGGTGGATATTTCAGTGCTGCAAAAACTAACGTGATACTAATACAGTCTGCTTTCTACAGGGGCCGGCGTTTTCTTGCTCGCATCTGCTGAGAGCGAGCAGATCAGCTTTCTATTCGACTGCATCGTCAGAGGCATCTCCCCCACCAGAGGCCCTTTTGGACTGCAGCCAGTTTTGCCGGGTCAGTACCAGATGTGTTTAAAGCTGCTTAGCTGGAAAGGACTGGAAAAACCAACCTTTGTGCTACAGAGAGACAGAAAGATCAGTTGTGAGGACGGTCGTTTAAAGAAAGGTGGAAATATATGTGATGCTTATTTGGATAAATAATAGCCTCGCTGTTGCCAAGGAGTATAAAAAAAACTAAAAAAAACTTAAGTCAACAATTTTAAGTTGTAGCAAACCATGCATGGCTCCCCTCCTGTGCCTCCAGGGATTATCATAGCTGTTAGGTGTGCTGCCTTCCTGGAATCCAACCATTTTTGGCAGAATGAGTCAGAGGATTCCTCCATGGATGGATGCGCTTTGATGTGACTAAACTTTGACTGACAGCTGTTTTTATGTAATTGGGTAATCTTTTGAAGCGGTTTATAATTTTAGTCAAATGCCCTAACCCCTGACTTAAGTGTACTGTGGTGAACGTAAAGCTTAGGGTCACCTTAAACATCAGTAAGAGGATAGCTACTGTACTAACTGTGGTAATGGAAAGCAAATTGAATTGCAGTCTATGTATAGTTGAGGGTGTAGTGCTACTGGTGGGCATGCTGGAGAACGGGCCGAGTTCCAAATTGCTATTCGTTTTTTTTTTTTTTTTTTATGTTCTCATAACAGCAGGGTTGTCTTGCAAGATTTTAATTTGTCAAAGATATCAAGCACCAAGGTTAATTGATAGACCTAATATGTGGACATCACAGTTCTTCATTTGGGAATATTTGAAAACTAAAGTATAATACGTTTTGAAAAGAGGTATTAGGGTGGAATATTTTAACACTTCCTGTGTAACAGTGACAAACTGATATGAATATGTTCCTGCTGGATTTATTCCAACTGTTAATTTATGGCTGCTATTTTCAATATTTTTATATCAACAGTGGATCAAATGACGATGTGAAAAGGATCGAATGTAGTGACGAAGCCAGAGAGAATTATCGCCCGACTTTGCAGCTCCCCTCACCTCTTTGGAGAGTTTTGGTGTCACTCATTCACTGTAACCAGGCTCGTCAGCTTCGTTGTTGGTCGCTGTTTTCGGCGAAAAAGGCGCTAATAAACACACAGTACACTACTGGCTCGACACCAAACAAAGACGGATCATTTTAGCGACTACTTGATCATTTAGGAGCTTTAGAGACAGATATTATCCTCGAGAGCTGGTGGAGACCAAAATGGAGCTAAAAGGAGAGTGATTGCTGGACTTGCATTCACCAGATGGCCAAATGGATGATTATGGTGCATCATATCTGCTGGATGTGTATATCATCCGCCGCTGTAATGTAATGCTGACACATTATCCATACATTTCTTTAGACAATGATATGTTAATATTGTATGTACAGCTTGTCTCTATCCACCATATATTAAATAGAAATAGTAGAAATGGTCTCTGGTACAAAGAATCAGACACACTTTCATCTCTTTATCTTATCTTTGTGATTGCTCCTATTCCTGTTATTTTAATAACACATTTGGATGCTATGTCTAATATTGCAAAAGCTGTTGAACATTATCTCCCCTGCTGTGTACTTCTAACACCTTCAATTTTCCACACTGGCAGTTTTAAAAGAAAATGTCTCACCCAGTGAACGACTTAACAGGAAATGTGGCCCGGGC
Organism: Cebidichthys violaceus; assembly: GCF_023349555.1. Classification (NCBI taxonomy): domain Eukaryota; kingdom Metazoa; phylum Chordata; class Actinopteri; order Perciformes; family Stichaeidae; genus Cebidichthys; species Cebidichthys violaceus. The sequence goes on from NW_027176361.1 coordinate 3,701,029, forward strand.
AGCTGTGGGCGCTCGTGGATATTCTGGTTTTCACACATCTCGCCGCCCAATCACAGGTTGAGCTCATACTCCTATTATTGTGGTGCGTAGTAGAATAAATAGCAGGGAGGATGTCTGAGGGAGAGCGATGGGTCAAAGTCACAGTTCACACAAGCAGAGCAGCCAAAGCCTCCTAATCACTCCGGGCATGTATGTAACCTCATCCACAGGATTCCACTGCTGCCTCCCCCCTTCATTTCATACTCAGTCGCCCACCGCTCCTCTCTCCCCTCCTCGCTCTCACTTTATACCCGTATTCCCCTCTGCAGCCCTTAATTGTGTCTCTCGTTCTCCCTTGTGGTTCACCTCTGTCCTTGTCTTTGTCTCTGTCCTACACTGCTCCTTCTCCGCCTCTGTTGTCATTAATTGCTGTTATGTTCCCAGGCTCACTCATCAGTTTGTCACCCTTCCTTGCTGTACTGTTTCCACCTCACTCTGCCTTTCACTCTCCTGCTCTCTGTTAAGTCTCCAGGATACAAACATTATGCCCATGGGGAACATTATATACTTGCATTACTACGTTCAATCTAGAAAAATTGCAAGTAATCAAGGCGCCCAGCGGATGACAATATAGGAGACGAAGATTACAATGGCTGCTTCAAGATGAAGTGGAAAATGTATGCGGTTCGTGGCAAGTCATTTTTTTTTTATATAGACCAATATCATAAATCTGTGATATTGTGAATCTTAGCTGAGATGAGGTAGCCGCAAGAAATAGTGTTTGATAGGCTGCGACACCTGTTAGTCAGAGAGATACGACCCCACTTCTTTCTGATCTGTGCGATGTTGAATCTCTAATAAGCAGCAGGCAGCAGAGATGCTGTGGTGGAGGCAGTAAAATATGATTTTCTATTTGGATGCAGGCATGACAACAGATGGGAAATATGTCAGTTTGTATTGTTTACGATGCTGCTCGTACACAATTTACTTTTACATCCGTACATTCTGTTCCTGAAACCACCAAGACACTAAAACTAATCATTAAAAAAAAAAACATTCTTGAATTTTTTTGTCATATTAGGATGAAAGTATGTTTTCATCTTGAGGAAAAAAACAGTTCTCTCATTATATAGTTATAATGAAAGAACCATTATTTTAACGAGAACGTTCTGGCTAGGTTCCAGATACAACCACGATCCATGGAAACCTGCGAGGTGAGGAAGCACAGTCAGTTCAGACATTGGAACTCCTGGCTCTACATTTTTCCGTTTGGACCTTAAACCCACAAATTCTGGCTGTAATATGACTTTAGTAGGGGGGGGCAAATACATTTCTTAAAAAGTGAATTATGATCTTGCATCTTTGTGAACACCAGTAGGATATGCAGTTGTTTTGTATATTTTTCCACAGGATTTCAAAAAGGAAAGATCAGCATGTAACTAAATGAGACAAGGGACACCAGTGGCTCACTAAAGTCATCTTAAAGTTTGTCCCAGTCATTCTTTTAATTTAAATTTGAGGACACCGTTGTATACTGTAAGTCAATATTCCTCATGTAGGGTGTGAACTTAACCATACACACAGTTCTGCTCCATTTCCCACATTACCGCTGTAGGCTTGGGGGAAAACAATTGATCCAGCGTGAAGAGTTGACCTTCCAAGGTACATAAGATCCTTGAACAGCACCAACAATCTTTAGCCACTAGCCGCAGAGCGCCTGCCAACAGGGCCACGTGGCGCCGCTATTAATAAACTCTGTAGTGTTACACAAAGTGTTCCCCTGTGTGACCCTTTTCTGTGCTTGTGCAAAGTTTGATAGTACACAACACTCCTACCCGAAGTGCTTGTTAATTATTCTTTTCACCAGCATTTGTGGCTGACATTTTATTTTCCTGACGCCGCAGCATTTCACGAGTGAGGCACTTGTGGTTTAAAGGGTCTCTTCTCGTTTCTCTGCAGTTGTTGTTGGATAAGTTTTCGCAGCTGTGCCTGTGTCACCGCGGTGCAGAGTCCTCAGCTGCATCACATTTGATCCAGTGTCTCAGTGACTTCCTGTGTCGTCATTAGTTTGTTTGATGAATACATTATAAGTCTATATATATGTGTGTGTGTCTATATATTCATATATATGTAGTTAAATTGAGCCATTGTGGGTTATTCTTGGGGTGCTCTCTCTAAACAGACCCCAGTGCCAGTCAGACGAATTCGGAGGAGAGGTTGAACCACGAGGCCCAGGAGCTGGAGAAACGACTGAGCATGCTCTCTCACAGGAGCAGCACAGGTACAGCACGTCACTGTTCTGCTGTGCGGTGATTCAAAATGGAAAAACAGTGAAACTGCAGCGAGAAGTTGGGCGATTTTACAAATCTCGCTGCTCTAAATGTGTCTTTTGTTATACAGTCATCCCAAAGCACCCATAATCATTGTTTAACTGCCGTGATCCCTCTCGCCCACCAAAGAGAATAAAAGATACATTGGCTTTTAATGATGCTGCACTTAGATTTAAATTAAGTTTAAATCACAGGTGATTTATTGTTCCTATTATGTGGTGAACCGGGGGAGAAAAAACAAGCATAATGTTTTAAAAATGCTTTGTTGCTGGAAGAAATGTTTTAATTAAAGCTATTGATTATATTGATTGAAATTGCGTTAATGTTGTCTTTCTTGGCAGTCTCGTCCTCATTCTGCCCGTCTGCTGGGGGAGACGACCGCAGCATATCTGGCTCCTCCGACACTTCAGACACCAGCCAATCAGACTGCAGTATTGGCAGCCGAATGGCCATTTGGCCTGAGCCGGCCTCCAACCCATCTGACGGCATCAGCAGTGTGGGAGCTAAAGCGGCTTTACAGAGCATCGAGAAGCTTTCCGTCAACCAGGGAGGTGCAAACCGGCCTGTTGCCAAACCCCCCCGGCAGCTCCAGGAGATCGGCCGTCAGAGCTCGTCTGACAGCGGCATCGCCACCGGCAGCCATTCCTCTTACTCTGGAAGTTTCTCCTCCTATACAGGCAGCCTGGATATCACCACCGGGGAGGACTTTGGGTCCGTGTTCAGCTTGCCTCCCCACTTGGCTCAAGACCTGAGCCCATGTATTTGCGCCACTGTCCCTGGACATGAATACCAAGTACCGACATCACTTAGGTATCTCTATGACAGCCCCAGGAGTCTGTTACAGGAGGGAAGTGGGGATGCTAAATACAATGAACCCTCCACCTCAACAAAGGACACTCCTGCCTCTTTAGGCCTCACCACAGACTCTGCACAGGAGGATAAAAGCAGCGCCGCGACCTCTGACGGTCACTCAGAAACTACTGAAAGACCGTCAATGAGTCAACACTTACAAATCCCCTCAGAGGAGAGTAAGAAAACCAAGTTGGCTTCTAGTGAACACCCAGACTCCTGTAACATCTGCAGCTCTCTCACATCTGTCTCCAAAACCATTGTGACTATCTGCTTAGTCTGTGGTGGATTTAAGGTAAGTAGAGAATTATCTTTCCGTCAGTTGTTCTTGTTCTTTTTTCTTCTTTTTTTTTTTAAATACATTTTTGTTGTTTTATCCTTTTGCAAGAAACACACTTGGGTTAAGGTCAGATATAAGTGTCGTTCTGTTCACGTCGGCCATCTGTTTACCTAAAAATTGGCATCCCCTGTGTTCACATGGTCTCCTGAACATGCTGTGTTGTAACTCCTTGTCATACAGTAGCAGCTTTGTGGGAGCAGGCCTTATCGTCACTGTATCATCTGTTCTGTAGCTCGCTGTCGATATGACCTTTGCGGTATGCAGGCGGACGGTGAAGCCGCTCTGCGTTTGGTGTCAAAACAACCAACAGTCACATTGCCCATCTGTCTCACAATATGCAGAATATTCAAACCTCATGACTGACTTGCAGTTTTTCTGTTTTTACACCTCTACCTCGTTTATTAACTTATGCTGTCGAGCTAAAAGGAGAATTACATGTAAACTCCAAACTGAATGTCATGATGACAGAAATTAAGCTTTTAGTAAAAACTTCTTGACATGATCAATGAGGTTCAGCAGCCTACTAGGAAGTGATAGTGTTTTAATCAATCATAGAGTTAGTGATTTCTTCTTCAGACTTTGATTCATCTCTGCTTCAGGCCTGCAGCTAAAGATTATTTTCATTATTGACTAATCTGGGGATCAGTAGGGTGATCATAATCGCCCTAAAATGCTTAAAGTACTCATGATTTCCTCTTCTTATCGGTGATGATTTTCAGTAGAAACCTGCAGTATATTCTCAAATATCTTCTTGCACTTTTGAGTTTGAGTTTATTTTTTGTCATTTGAACACCCAGGTGCAAACTCACTATAAGCGATTTTGTTCTGGTGTGTCCATGTCAGTTGCATGTCATGTTTATCAAATATTCTAAACTAATAGCTCCACCTACTGGTAGTGCATTTAGTTAAAGCCAAATTGCATTTGATTACCTGAACAATCCATGACTCCTCACGACTTTTGAAATATAAATGTATTAAAGTTATAATAACTTAACAGTCCACTGTGGTGAGCTTTTAAAGGATAAGGCTGGCCATATTGTGTATTTTCTTGTCAACAAATCCCATGAAAAGACAATTAATTGAGCTTTCTAGTATTGCCCATCTAGCCAAAGCCTGATGCATCTCATGGGATTGTTGGCTCCTTTTAACATGCCTCTTAATTAAACAACAGGCGTAGAGCTTGTTGTTGCTTACTCTCCTATTTGAACCACTTTGCATTTTAAGAATTTATTTTTCTATTCATTTTCTATTTCATCTCACAGGGGACCCCATGCATCCCTGCAAGCGGTTCAGCAATACCTGCCATACCAGGTAAGTGTAATCGGTTGAAATATTGTATGCACGCTGCATGCATTGGACATTGCATGCATGAACAGAGTTGATGCACGTTAGAGAAAAGAAACCGTTCATAATATGCTGTAGCAGCCAGAGCTTGCTGTTTGATTTGGGACAGAAATCAAAGTGTGTTGAAGGTTTTCTTTGCCTCCAGAACATCACATTTTGAATCCAGCAGATGAAAGTGTTGACAAATCACCACGCAGACCCTGCATCGCCAGTAAATACTATATTGCAGTGAGGAACATTCTGGCGAAACCCTGTGCCTCGCCTGGGTCAGGAAACATCCACAGCTTAGAGAAGACAACAGTGAGGAGAAGGGAGGATTCACCGCTGCCAAAAAAAGGAAGAGAGAAATTAGCCAGTCTCCTAGCTGATCTGCTAGGCTTTCCAAATGCAGACAGGCAGCTTGAGGCAAAGACTAACAGACTGAACCTTTATGAGTCAATGAGCCCTAGTTTTGGAAATGAGCTCCAATCTGCACCAACTGGCACCCGTGTACCATCGCAAGATTCAGAGCAAGACAAAAGAGCTGTCATTTATGAAAACTGTTTAAAGTGTCGAGGAGAGCACTGCCACCCTCCTCCACGGGTCACACCTGCTGAAATGAATGGGAACGTTTCCCCTTTACGAACCTTTCCAACTGGGCTGCACCTAAAGAAAAGCCGAGAACATGAAGCGGCTGGTCGTGAGGAACCGCTTGAGCAAGCTCCCAGTGATGGATCACAGAGCGTGGTCGCACTGTGTCAGTACGAAGAGATGAATGGTCCAACAAATGGTGAAGGTAAGAGGCCTCTTCTCCAGTTTCCTCTTCAACTCACAGCAACGCTTCCACAATTCTTTTGGTGTCCTTTTCCTCTGCAGACTTTTTGAAGTGGATCTTCTCTTCGTTTCCATTCTGTTCTTGTTGTCATCAATAATAAAAATAAAAAAACACTTCTTCTCCTTCTGGCTTCTTTTGTTTAATCGACTTCTTCTTCTTCTCTCTGCACTCTGTGACGTTTCCTTTTGTTGTGTTGCTTGTGCAACTGAGTTTGAAGGCTTTGAAAAGTAGAGGGGACTGAAGTTGTTGTTGCATGAATTATGAAATCATAAATTATGTATAGGCTCTACGGGAGACTGCATTCTCCAAAATAATCATACAGTTGAATTTCCACCTCTTTCAAACATTATAACCCTGCAAAGCTGCTGGTTATTTATTGCAGGTGTTGGAGTAGACTATTAGTTTTTATCTTGGTGTACCTAATAGACTGGCTGCATGTTTAACCTCTTTGTGATGTTTTGCACGTTATCAATACAGCTCTTATTTCCAGCACCAGGGATGCTATTTCCCCATGTGTAATAGTTGATGTTATTGTGAGATGATGAATCAATCCACTGGTATTTTTTTTCCCACCACTGGCTCTGGAGGAATTCATGCATTTATACCCAAAGACCACCTTGTCTGATTTGATTCACAAAATGGATTAAAAAACAATGTGGGATAATGACTATGCCTTGGCTAGTGGCACAAGAGGTTGCAGTTTAATTTGTAATATTTAAAACACCCTATGTTTTTCTCTCCCACCAGACAAAAGGCTTAAAAGTAAAGAGGAAAGACGCAGAGCTGATCCCGCTTATGAGATCATGGAGAGTCGGACGCCGGAGAGGAACTCGGAGGTAGGCCCTTTCAAAAACTCTAATCCGCTTTATGCTATCAACCACTGACACATTTTGACTGCAACTCATTGTGCTCTGAGTTCAGTTAAACATTTTGGGGCAAATGTCTGATATCAAGGGACTACCATGGGAATAATGGGCTCAAGAACTGTCTGACATTGAAAAATGTGTAGTTTCGAACTTGTCTAGTTAGCTATCCCACATGTGGATTGGAATAAGCAGTTGAGAGAGTCTCAGTGATGTTCTCGAGCTGAAAGCAGGCCATTAACAGACTGTACTTTTAAAATGTGTGCAGTCTCAAGCATACTCTTGTGCTTTGGACTTCCATGTGGGTTCGTGATGACACGCATGGTTTTGAGAGGCGTTCGTTCAGCCAAAAGGAAGAAAATCCGAGCAGCAATAGAGTAGGGTCGGATAATAAGACCTCAGAAGTACACTCAGTTGCCATTTTATGTTGTTCTAGAGAGCTGTTGATTCAACTTTACGGTCATATTGGAGGCTGTTGGTGTTATAACTCTCATTAAAGTAGGATTTATTGCACGGCTTTGCATTAGACTAGTAATAATTTTATCCATGTGTATAAACTTGCAGCTGATTATATATCACGATTGATTGACATTTTACCTCTAATTATATATTAAACGGTTTTATTCAGTAAATAATGTGTCATCTCTTACTTTAGAAAGTTTTGTACAGGAATATGGGCTTACTGGTTGAACCTGTTCTTGGTTGTTGTAGCTCTGTTTGAAGGGAAAATTTGATATTTGGGGAAATGGGACATGGGCGTGACATCAATCTCCTCATCTAACTTGTGGGTAGAAAGTGAATGAGTGTATTTCGCAAAATATTGAACTTATTTTGTGGAATACAGATAATGTAATAATGCCAGCGTTGCATCACATGCCTAGATGCTGTTGGATGTGAACAGATTAGTTTAACCCCTGGAAAGTCCTGATAAGAAATATGAATATTCAAAAACAATACGAGAAGTTGTCAATTAAAGTGTATCAATATACAGTAATCAGCTGATGCCCATTACAGATATCCCCTTTATGTACATTCTCAGTGTGAAGATGGCCCCATCAAGGAATCCGTCTTTGTGTGAAAAGTGTCCTCTAAATGGCAATGAAAGCAATATGGCTGCACTCCGCCAACAATTTTCACACCACAATAGCTGTGCTTACAGTGACTTAAAAGGCACGGTTATCCATCCACAACGATGAACCATTGCAGACAGTGTTTGTTTCGACATGGAGGACGTAGCCTTGAGCTCTCGGTAAACCCTAGATTTGGGCCTCTCTCTGTAAATACTCCTGACGTGTCCACCGAGCTGTTGAGGACAAAGCCATCGTCTCACTTCTTATGTAATAAATTTACGAGTTTTGCAAATGCGAAAAATCAACAGTGCACGCTGTCTGTGTGTCCAGCAGGCAGAAGAAAAAAGCAAGTACGAGCTGATGGGCAGCTGTGGTCAGCAGAGGTTCCTTCAAGAGACTCCAGGTGAGTGAGACCGACATCAACTAATGCATATAATCAGGTTGCTTTTCTCAACCAGGCCAGTTAAGTTATGCACATTGCTGGTTGTGGCAATGGACAGTCTGAACGTTCCCAGGCTTCTTGCGATAACCAGGACTCGCTTACAAAAAGTGAATTAAATTCATGACTCATGCACTTAAATGAACAAGGCTATAAGCACATCACCCGTTTCTTGGCGTGCATGAATAAATAAATTAAATGAGGCTCATTCAGTGTCTGAAATGGCAGACTGGCACGGGGCATCGCATCCACAAGGGTGATGTTAGGAACAGACACATACTCCACTGACATAGTGTTTACTCAACTCTATTCAGGGTAATGGACTGTGACATTGACAGGAAGTTGTTTTCAGAAAGCACATACTGTACAAAGCACATACTGTACAAAGCACATACTGTACAGTTCTGCATACAGACTCATAATACGCTGAGCCAGATGCACCAACTGTTCATAGATTAGCCAAGTATTATGGAAGTGGAGATCCACACATCACTAAATTAAAGCAGATTGCCCATACAAACTATACTTTACATAGAGATGTAGTAGTTTCTAAATATTTACACTCAGTAAGTGCCATGTGTCGTGTCGCTGTTGCGGAGCTAACGAACAAACTAACTTGCTAATAAAAAGAAAGGAAAACAGAATCTCGAGTGACAAACTAAAGCAAAACCGTTTAAATTGTGTTAATTTAGGTCATATCAGATAAATCATGAACCCATGAAATTTGAGTTGCTATAAATATATTTTGGAATAAAGTACCCAATTCAGCAATCTCTCTTTTTCATTGTGTAGGGCTCACTTCAGCGCAAAAATGTATTTGCCCATCTGCATTTTATGTAACGCCATTAACTCGAGTTACATAAGCACCAATTGTGTCAAGAGAAAACACACAAGATGGCCAAACAAACAGAGAGCGTGGTGATGTGTGACAGGATACCTGCCCTGATGGTGAGGTGAGAGGACAGCTGTCAGGGGACCTTTGGCCACTTTAGCATCCCACACCGAGAAACATGCCCTCAGTCTAATGCACACCTGCTCTAGGAAGTCCCAGCAGCTGTCACAATGTGGCACCAAAGCCATCAGTCATGTTCATGTACCTACAAACACACTGCCGTCTTTCCCCATCCGCCTGCCTCAGCGAGTAGTTAATGGACGGGGACGCGCAGGAGGCGGCCAACTCCAGTGGCTCAGGTTTACTTGAGGATGCAGATTTCCATGTGATGTTGTAGTAGTTCTGTAACACTTTCATGAAATGGTGCGGTTAGCAGCTACTACTGTTGATGTTATATTGATGTATTTTGGTTCCACATTGAGACATCGATTCAGGTTAGACATGTCCCTCTGGCATTACTATTCTTGAGGCCACTATACACTGTAAAAGCAATTTTTGCTGGATGGTTGTATGTCTCTTTGACATAGTTTGTGACCGAGATTGTATTGGACACATTTTCCACAAAACTGTACGAGATCAGTTTTGAGGTTTGTCAGATTTTTCTATTAATCCCTTGTAAAGTTAGAGTGTTTGGCTTTTGTTCAGACCTTTTTAGGGAGGTGTTGGTTCAACTTGATGGAAATATAAATATAAATATATATATATATATATATATATATATATATAAATAAATATATATAAATATATATATATATATATATATATATATATATATATAAAAATATATATATATATATAAAAATATATAAATATATATATATATATATATATATATATATATATATATATATATATATATATATATATATATATATATAAAATAGGCTAAATAACAGAAACACCAGTATGTATGCGATTTGATGAGTAAGGTTTCTGGACTTGAATGTGAGAAATATGTCACTCAGTGTTTGTATATTGAGCAAACCTTTGGGTTTTCAGACATGCTTTCACCTCTACCTCAATGTCTGTCTACTAGAATAACATGTACAAGGTGGAAAACCAGCTTAAACAGGCCGCTCACCCTGAAGACACAGCTGTCATTAAACCCGTCATGTTTCCCCTCAAGCGGTTGACTTTGTGAATTCTGGTCACCAAGCTCAGCGAGGTCTTCCCTCCTGAGCAAAGTGCGTTATTGAAAAGTCCCTCCGCCTCATAGCTGTGGGCAAACCCACTGTTGTGATGGCAGCCATTAAAAAAAAAAACACGACGCTACTGCGAGGGCTGCTTGGTGTCTGATGAATTAGGGATCGGACCTCTTAGACGTTGCCAAAGACTGCACCCACCGAGACTCCGCTGGCGTCTGATGGCCTCTCACTCATAGTACGAGTGTCCCCTGGGGTTGATAACTGAGTTGCTGCTAATGGCTGCTGCCTGTTGCCGTTAAGAGGGAGTCAAAGTAGGTGTCCCCAAATGTCCCAGCCTCTGATCACAATTTATAGAGCTGTATTACATGATTGTGTTCACGTGTAATTACAACACAGCTGTAGCAATGCAGATACAAATGAATCCATGACACTGAGACTAAGGTATTTTATGCAGCATTTCATACTTGCCAATGCATGTATATTAACTGGTATAATAACTATAATCTTCTAGAGATAGCCTCATTAGTAAGCGCCCCCAGCTGCACTGTTTTCTGTTGTTGTACTCCTACTGCTGTTGGGATTATCCTACACACAAAGCAACTGTAATTAAACGATCACTTTTTTTGTGATTTAGATGTTATCTTTGTCCTTCAAGCATCAGCAGACTTGCAGTAACTTAATGTTTCTTTTGCTGCGCTATACATGGTGTCTGTTGTGTAATGACGTGGCTGCGGTCAAGAGAAGAAAACCGATTAATTGATGCTGTTGTATAAAGATGATTTTGAATGCGTGTTTCCGTTGAACAGTGCTGATGTAGGTGACCTAATTTCATCAATCAGTTTATCTGTTCTATTTGCACTAAAGTAGCATCACTAACAAATGTTTGTATCTCTGTTCAGGAGAAATTCGGTATATCTTGCGTTTCACTAGTCTCTATTCATGGGGGAGAACAGAAGTATGCAGGATATGCAAATTTCTCAGATATCCTTGAGTGTACTGAAGGTTGTAGCTATCTTTGCTGGCATTTTAGACACGGGCATTAAAAAAAAGCATTGGAAGAACGTGTCACAGAGCTAATATATGTCCATATTTCATGCGGTTGCTCTGAAACTGTATCAATAGTACAATGAACTGAATAGCATTTACTCTGCACCTCTTTATGCTGGGTGGCTTCTAGCTTTATGACGGGTAAAGCTTCCTGCATTCACTGGAAACCATCAATCAAGCCCAATAAATTACATGAACAACGCTTTTTCGGCAACACTGTGGGTATAATTTGTGTTTGACAGTGCAGTCGGCAGAACAAAAGGTGTTTCTTGTCAAAGCTAACAAGAAATCCTGCCTCAACCCATTTCAACGGCATAGCTTTCCCCATTTAATCAGTTGCGTAGATTCTTTGCCGTTTTTACTTGTAGTACTGCTTGTGTTCAGGTTGCCATTAAAAGCGCTTAAGACCAATTGTGCAAATGCATAATGCTTTTTAACACTGGTTTACTAATTTCAAATAGAAAATCTGCCAGGGATTTGTAACTCTGTTGGTGTTGCGAATATTGGAAAAATGCAAAGTAAAGGATTTTTTTCATGTGAGATTAGGCTGCAAATGTTGTTTTGTGGCTCCTCCTGTTTGGTTTGTATTTAAAAAAACAACAACAACATAAATGTAAAAACATAAAACTTTGTGTCAGTAAACAGAGTTTTCACATATTAATGGAATTGGATATGTAGCACTGATGGGGGATTTAAAAGGGCAATAAGTTATGGTTTTACAGCCTCATAATATAAAATGACATTAATGCATCTCATAAGTTATCCCTAGGGCCGAACCAATTATGCATAATTAGCCTCTGGGGGAAAGGGCAATTCGGTGGGATACAATGTGTGCCAGTGTTGCTGCTGATCCCAGATCTGCTGCTGTGCCTTACTGTTCAAAAGAATATAGTGACTTTAATGCAGATGTCTATATTTAAATGAGTCTAATTAACATTAGGCTGTTGATAAGGACTGTTGCCTCAAGACTTCCTAACCATGGAGGGAAGAATCATCTAGCTTTTGATGATGGTCATAATAACAAAGCCAGATCCTTGATTCCGTCATTATCGTTTAATTAAGGTCATAATAAAACAAAAAAAATCCCCTCCTTTCAAATAAGTGCCAGAGTAAAGCTTGTGTTATTTTGTCTTTTTAATATTACCATCAAATCCTGTGAAAAGACATATGAATTCTACTATATATTGTCTATAAAGCCACAGCCTGGTGGAGCTTATTCCTCCGTGTCATAGAACTCCATTGTTGTTTGAAAAAACACACGAAAAAGCCATATGACATATTGTTTATTACAATGATCACAGCCTGTGTAGAAAGATGGAAGCAAAACACTTACTTTTTTAAATAAGTAGCCTATGGTCATTGTAACGAAGAAATAGTCATCCAGATGCGACTACATGCCTCTTTCATGTGTTTAAAATGTTTTTTTGGATGACAATCGAGTTATTTGGCGCTGTAAGCCAGACTGTGGCTTCAAAGACAAATCTTGTTGGCAGGATGAACCACTTGTTGCTTGTGGTCTCTTCTGGGATTTTGTTGTTAAAAATAAGTTTTCACACCTTTTTTAAAAGAAGCGAACGACACAATTTAACAAACTCCTCCGAAGCTCAATTAACACTCTTGTATTGACAGGGGCAGTGTTCGTTTTCCCGCCAGAGGCACCACTCCCCGAAAGGCCTCGCAGTGAAGGTGTGACGTATGTGAATATTCCCGTTAGTCCCACATCCAAGAAGCAGCTCAACTACATGGAGCTGGAGCTGCAGGAGCCAGGTCCCGGTCCCGGTCCTGGTCCCCGAGGGACTGTCGCACATCTCCCGCCTCAGAGTAAGGCATGCATAACCTTGATAAGTAACAGTGCTGATATACAAACAGCTTCTCTCTAAAGCGATAATTACTTCTTTTTTTAAAACTTCTTCAGACAGCAGCCATGTTGAACAGTCAGGGGAGGCAAACTCCACCTGTGGAGAAAAATCAACTGTTACTGTCGGGCAACAAGAACGATCAGTCATTTGTCACTTCAGATTCACTACTGACAACTCAAATATATCTCAGGAATTCTCCTTGAAAACTAACTACATGAGACATTGAGAAACCTGGAGTAATGTTTTTATCAAAAGCTGACATTGAACATCTTGTCAGATTCATCAGTTTGTCTGTTATGAGGCAAATTCTTGTACTGCTTCTTGTATTAAGAGGTTCTTTTTTTAGAAAGACATGTTCAGATTTCTCAAAGTAAGATATTAAGTATTGTCTCAGCAGGAAATATTGTTTTAGTATCGGTACGAAAACCTTGGTATTGTAGGCGCACGTATGGAACATTTTCAGCCCTAGAGGGTAGTTGTAATATTTCACTTATGGCAATCATTTAGCATTATTGTATTTATCGTCTTTTTGCTGATATTGCGTCACATTTTATATACTTCAGCACATTAAATCATGCTTTTAATGCACTGTTCCACCGTACAAATGTTAATCACTGTATCAATCTGTGCACTCACGAGCACTGCCCAAATGGACATCATCGTCATTGTAATCTAGAAACTGATGAATGCCCTTTTAATACATATTCAGATACTCATCAGAAAATCATGAAATATTCATGAGAATATCTAATGAGGGTATTTCACTTTTAGATGTAAGGAGGTATTTAATGCAAAGGTTTGAATTTAAAAGAAAATCCACATTCTGAATTGATTAAACTTTAATGTGAACTGACCTCAGTCTCGACCTTGTGTTCTCGTCTTTGTTCACACAGCATACAAGGCTTTCTCATTTGTGCTCATGTTTCTGATCCCTGCCGCTTTATTAAAAGGAAATATTTAAAAAGATGTTCACATCCTGCAGACAGATGTGAAAACGCCAACTTAAAACAAACCAGGATATCAATGCCAAAAGGATGAATAGTCGCTCTAGATACACGATTAGTCTGTAATTCTATTTCACGTCGTCAGAGTTACAGCAATCGCTCCCAAACGATTCATTGGATTTCCTTTCATCTCACTAAAAGACAGCTGAGTCCTTGTCATCAGAGATGTAATTGACAGACAAGTCGGCCATCAGCATCATTGCCCTCAGGAATACAAGGGCCGCTCAGGCTCCGTCACGAGAGAGGTTAATATCTAGTGTCAGCAATACAGTTTATACCCCGGCATGCGGCCTCAATCTGTCACCCGGGAGAAGGGGCGTCCCATCTCGCCACTGAAAGGGGGTCACAGGGCATTCAGATCACAGCTGTGAATTCACCGGCTCAAATGGGATCCTCCTCCAGGGACTATTGATGTGTTGTTAGGGCTGGTTGTGAGTTCCTCAATCCAATGTAAAACACTTCACTCTAGCAGGAGACCGCACATGACAGTGATATTCATGCAAATGCGGGGCGATTTCTGCTTTTAAAATGACCATAATTTCGTGCCCTTCTTTGCGTGAAAATCAAATAAGCAAGATGTCACGGGCTAATCGCAAGTGACGTGAATATGGAGGACTATGCATGAGGGGAATGTTAAAGGCTTCAGCTGAATCGTTGCCATTTTCTTCTGCTTTGTGTGGCGACACTCAAGTCGCTTACCAGACGCAATCATGTTGGCAGCAAGGGCAGAGATCCACTTAACTCTGAACTCTCTGTTGTCATGTTTGTTTGGATGTTTTCAGCAGTTCTCGAAATTGGATTTTTTTTTTTAAGCTGATTCAGCAATGCCTTTTCTGCATCCTACAACAAGAATGGGCTTTACCTAAAGGGTCAGAATTTGCTGCAACTGATTATTTTTTTGCTCCAATACCAAAAGATGTTCAGTTTACTGTTTTTTACAACTTATATATATACAAATGTATGTATTCGTATCTGAAATTGCCAGTTTTGTCTTAAAAAAATCTAAAATACATTGTTGCCAATTTAAAGTATACTTCAATATTTTGGGACATATGCTTTTTCGCCTCATTCATAAGTATTACATGAGAAGATTGATACCACTCTCATGTCTGTATGTTAAATATAAAGTTGCACCCAGCTAGCTGTTACACACCCCCTTGTGGTGGAGAGGTATTGATTAATTGATAGTTTTCCAATACTGCTCTATGATGGAGCCAGATCTCCTTACAATATTTGTGCCTCGGCTACAGAGGTTGTATGGACGGTGTCACAGGACGAGTGGTGGCCAGCAGAGACTCGGTTTGTTTCTTGCAGCAAGCCAAATGACAAAATATTAACTCCACAGTGTTGAATATTAAAATAGTAGGTGTTCTATGACTTACTTCAAGTTAAAAGGTCTGTTTTTGTGTCTTGACAGGAAAGAGCTCCACCAAGTACGCGCAGATCGACATCACCGCTACAGAGACGGCCCACAAAGTGGGCACGCAGCATGCCCTGGGACGACAGGAGGGCCTGCACACTCTGGAGCTGAGAAGAAAGGGGACGCCACATTGATTTCTCCATCACTGAACTGTTCATCTCAGCAGGTTGTTTTTTGCCCAGTAACGGCATACTAGTTTTTGCAGGAACCATCTCTCTGAGAAGGTTTTCAGTGGAGACTGTTCCAAAAGATCCTCTGCTGCAGGTTGCACCAACTGGTCTTTACTAAGCCTGGTCCTAACAAGTCTGTCTTTATGAAGACCAGTCTTTAGAATGGACTAGACAGGACTATTTGCGGCAATGTTATCATAGAGGATTGGAGAAAAATAAATCTCATGGACATTGAGACAACAGTTACTAGATCTGTAACAGTTAAACATCTTAGTCATTCTGTATTGAAACCAAAACTAAATGACCAGGCATGAATCACACCACTGTATCTTATTATCACACAAAAGTATAAGCCAGTCAAATATCATATCAAACTCTGAAGGGCAAAGGAGAAGGCCCGACTGTCATCATCTTGTAGAAATCCAGGATATCATCAAATAGCGTTAAAGAATTGCAGAACAGAGTATCAATAGTTCTCAATAATATATTCTAATACTGTGCGTATATCATTTAGTTTAGGCTACATAGCCTATTGTTTGTGTTTTAAAATTGCTTCTCTGTGCGTCAAAGTGGCCACACACACTCCATCTTTGCCAGTCACCTCACCCAGCACATCGTCACCACCTCCCTCAAATATAGCAGTAAGTTTCAAGCAGTTTCACCTTATTCAGATGCAGAACCAATGTTTTTTTTTAAAGAAATATTTAATGAGCTCCTGACTAGGCGTAAGATTTACACCCGGTCTTAGCAAGGAGGAGGCTTAAGCCTAGACTAACTATGCGTAACTATTAGGTCAGGCTTAGAAAACCAAGTTATGACCAAATTGGCTTAAGACCAGAAGTAAGCTCTGTTGGTGCAACCGGCCCATGATGGAGGAATTTGTTCTCTTTTCTCGTCATGGAAGTTACTTCGCCCAGTCTACACCGCCTTTTACCAATTCTCACAGACTTGCCTCTGTAATCACAACGCAACTTGAAGATGGAGCACAGGATTAGGAGCAACGTTTCAATCTTGTTCTTCTTAGTGGACTCAGGCATCTCATTAAATGGCATTATGTCAGTACCAGAGCCTTAGGCTAACTTGGAGGAAGATGTGTGAGTCGTGAGCTGAATCACTGGCCCCAATAACCCCCCACAGCTCACTCGGGCAATCCCTAATAACACGCAGTATGCTGTTTTCTTTCCTTGTTTGGGAGAACGAGATGGGGTGGCAGCAGGAGATGAAGCAGAGATGGTGTTTATTCTCACAAGGAGTTCATAGTCGTCTATTCCTCAATGACATCACATCAGTAATTCCACATGTAGTTGCACAAAATTCACTTTTTTGTATATTTAGGGAAATATTTCATCCAGTCTTCAGAGTGAAAATTTCAGACTGTTAAAACAATGTGTAAGTAAATACAGGATAATCAATGCTTCTGCATAATACTTCCACCTTATGCATTGTGATGTTTTGCCTGGGTGTAAAGAATGGTTTGGGGGTTATGATGAACATAATCTCTATACTAATAATGCAAAGCAGAGAGGATGTTGAAAGTCAATGGATTTTCTTAATCACTCTGGAACAACAAGTCTATCCCAGATTTCACTGCCTGGCACTCACGGCCATCATTTGTCAAAATTATGTATTTTAAGTTTTTGAAGTTGTTGGTTTTTTTTTTTTTTACTCACTGAAGTGGTTCAATGCTTTTTATCATTAGTCCTAATTGTGTGTGCACACAAGCATTTTTATGGAAACTAAAATAGTTATTGAGTAAGTGCTTTGAACAGCTATTTTAGTACCCCACCTTAGTCAATGTATGGTTTTAGTCTCATACTCTACTGGGATTACACTTTATTTTAATATCTGTAAATACATTTTATTTGTATTTAGATGATCTGGATTGTTATAAAATATACATGTAAAGACTTTATGTATGTACAGAAATGATGTATGGGAAGAGTTCAAGTAATGCCATTGTTCTTGTAAATTATTTATAACATAATTACATAATTACTGCTTTGATGTGAATGTTCAGTTTTTGTAGAGATGCAATAGATCATATATGGGACTTTTCCCCCATATACAGTTGTTAACCCATTTGATAACATATTATATGAAGCATCTTTTAATTATTTTCATTCAGCACTACTATGAAGCATTTGAATGAAGTATGAAGGTACTTGGCGCTGATCACATTTTATCAAGATATATGCACAATTTTGAACTTTAAGGCTATGCAGTGTGCAAGTGGAATAATTATAAAATTCTATATGATGTTTTATATATATATATATATATATATATATATATTATATTTATGTAAGTTATTATGAAATTGAAGGTGATGTATTTAAAAAAGCTAATACAAATTGATAGATTTGCTATTAAAGTATGCATTATATTACTTATTAATTACTTACTAATTTAATTAATTTAATTTGCTAATAAATAATTCAAGTCTTCAGTTTTATTTTTATTCATACAGCCCAGTATCACAAATCACCTCCCAGTCTGTCTTTACGTGATTGAATTATTCTTTGGACTTTTAGAAAGAATCATTAAATAAATGTAAAATGCTTTTATATTTGACTTGTTTTCCTTTTAGTTACGTGCCTGTCTGATGTTCAACAACCTTTGGTGGCCATGTTTAACACCTAAAGGGATTGGAGAGTATAACGTATCATAGAATTCTCATAAAACATGTCATGGTATAGTCTGCCATGAAAAATTGCATTAAAAAAAGAAGTTAATTACCATAAAAATATTGTAAGAAGTCATGGTGTGTTATGTCATAGTCAAGTATCTTATAAAATAAAATTTGTATGGCATAGTATTCAATGACGCACTATAGTATGCGATTAAAATGGCATATAAAGTCATGGTAAAGTATCTCATAAAAAGGCAAGTCATCGAAATGTGTCATATATGAGTCATAGTATGCAAAAAAGTCATAGTACAGCATGTTGGTGAAAAAAGCCATTGTACAGCATGTCGAAAAAAATCATGAAAAAGTCGTATAGCATTTAAATGAGTCTGAAATGTTTAAAGATTTTTTTCAACATACTATGGCTTTTTTCATGATTTCTTTTGGACTTTTTCCCCATATTATACTAAGACATTTTTTAAGATTTTTTCAACAAACTATCTTTTTTCATAGTATAGCATATCGACAAAAGTCAGTGTAGTCAGTCGAAAAATGTCACAGTATAGTATGTCGAAAAAAAGTCATAATGTAATTGATATCTTTTTTCGACATGCTATACTATTACTTTTTTAGCATGTCAAAAAAGTAATAGCATAGTACATCGTATAAAGTCATGAAAAATCATAGTATAGTAAGTCAAAAAAAGTCACAGTAGTAAAATGCAAATTGGGTAATTTTTCCTTCCAATCTGAGCAGTGAAACATGCCACGCAAACAAATAATTCATAGAAATACTTATCAATTGTCTTCATAACTTCAAAACAGTTTTAAGGTCTTAAATCCATCAATTGATCAATTCCCAAACTCAGGTGCAGGTGAGATTTGGGTGTGGCTGTAGTTGCCACACAGTACACGTGATGCAATATATTAGCATTTGAATATGAATTTGCAAACAATGTTAAAAGGATAAATTCTGGAGTTAACTGCAACGGCTTCAACTTTTGTTGTGACTTGTTGCAAGTATGATTTAAAATCTCTGCAAGCTGCAAAGCAATAGACGAAATGTTTTTATTGAAATATACAGTGTTATTTCATTATTGCTAATGGGATCAAGATGTTTGGTGCCACCATAATGATTTTAGGATGACCATATCCCTCCTTGAATATCAAATTGTTAACATGACTTAGAGTAAAGTACAGTAAAACTTAGAGAGCTTTGCTTATAGCAGTGATATTTTGAAATATAGTATTTATAATCATACAGTTGTAATTGAATGAACTAACTACGTAAGATTTGGCGATTTACTTCCTACATTAGGACATTGTTTTTATTCTCTATTTCACTTACAAATCTCTCTGGCTCTCACATAGTCATAGTATAGCATGTCGATAAAAGTCATAGTATAGCATGTAAAAAAAAGTCATAGTATAGCATGTCAAAAAAAGTAAAAAAACGGTCATAGTATATAGCCTGTCGAAAAAAGTGAAAAACGGTCATAGTATAGCCTGTCAAAAAAAGTCAAAAAACAGTCATAGTATAGCATGTTGAAAACAGTCATAGTATATCATGTTGAAAACAGTCATAGTATAGCCTGTCGAAAACAGTCACAGTATAGACTGTTGAAAAAAGTGAAAAACGGTCATAGTATAGCATGTCGAAAACATTCATAGTATAGCCTGTCGAAAAAAGTGAAAAACGGTCATAGTATATTATGTCGAAAACAGTCATAGTATAGCCTTTCGAAAAAAGTGAAAAACGGTCATAGTATAGCATGTCGAAAAAATTCAAAAAGCAGTAGTAGTATATTATGTCGAAAACAGTCATAGTATAGCCTGTCGAAAGCAGCCATAGTATAGCCTGTCGAAAAAAGTCAAAAAACAGTCATAATACAGCCTGTCGAAAACATTCATAGGATAGTCTGTCGAAAGCAGTCATAGTATAGCCTGTCGAAAAAAGTGAAAAACGGTCATAGTATAGCATGTCGAAAAAAGTCAAAAAACAGTCACAGTATATCATGTCGAAAACAGTCATAGTATAGCCTGTCAAAAACAGTCATAGTATAGCATGTCGAAAAAATTGAAAAACGGTCATAGTATAGCATGTCAAAAAAAGTCAAAAAACAGTCATAGTATATTATGTCGAAAACAGTCATAGTATAGCCTTTCCAAAAAAGAGAAAAACGGTCTTAGTATAGCATGTCGAAAAAAGTGAAAAACGGTCATAGTATAGCATGTCGAAAAAAGTCAAAAAACAGTAGTAGTATATTATGTCGAAAACAGTCATAGTATAGCCTGTCGAAAACATTCATAGTATAGCCTGTTGAAAAAAGTGAAAAACGGTCATAGTATAGCATGTCGAAAAAAGTCAAAAAACAGTCATAGTATAGCATGTCGAAAACAGTCATAGTATAGCCTGTCGAAAACAGTCAAAGTATAGACTGTCGAAAAAAGTGAAAAACGGTTATAGTATAGCATGTCGAAAAAATTGAAAAACGGTCATAGTATATTATGTCGAAAACAGTCATAGTATAGCCTGTCGAAAGCAGCCATAGTATAGCCTGTCGAAAAAAGTCAAAAAAAGGTTATAGTACAGCATGTCGAAAAAATCCCAAAACGGTCATAGTATAGCATGTCGAAAAAAATAAAAAAACAGTCATAGTATATTATGTCGAAAACAGTCACAGTATAGCCTGTCGAAAACATTCATAGTATAGCCTGTCGAAAAAAGTGAAAAACGGTCGTAGTATAGCATGTCGAAAAAATTTAAAAACGGTCGTAGTATATTATGTCGAAAACAGTCATAGTATAGCCTGTCGAAAGCAGCCATAGTATAGCCTGTCGAAAAAAGTGAAAAACGGTCATAGTATAGCCTGTCGAAAAAAGTGAAAAACGGTCACAGTATATCATGTCGAAAACAGTCATAGTATAGCCTGTCAAAAACAGTCATAGTATAGCATGTCGAAAAAAGTGAAAAACGGTCTTAGTATAGCATGTCGAAAAAAGTGAGAAACGGTCATAGTATAGCATGTCGAAAAAAGTCAAAAAACAGTAGTAGTATATTATGTCGAAAACAGTCATAGTATAGCCTGTTGAAAACATTCATAGTATAGCCTGTTGAAAAAAGTGAAAAACAGTCATAGTATAGCCTGTCGAAAACAGTCAAAGTATAGACTGTCGAAAAAAGTGAAAAACGGTCATAGTATAGCATGTCGAAAAAATTGAAAAACGGTCACAGTATATTATGTCGAAAACAGTCATAGTATAGCCTGTCGAAAGCAGCCATAGTATAGCCTGTCGAAAAAAGTCAAAAAAGGTTATAGTATAGCATGTCGAAAAAATCCCAAAACGGTCATAGTATAGCATGTCGAAAAAAGTAAAAAAACAGTCATAGTATATCATATCGAAAACAGTCATAGTATAGCCTGTCGAAAACAGCCATAGTATTGCCTGTCGAAAAAAGTGAAAAACGGTCTTAGTATAGCATGTCGAAAAAAGTCAAAAAACAGTAGTAGTATATTATGTCGAAAACAGTCATAGTATAGCCTGTCGAAAACATTCATAGTATAGCCTGTTGAAAAAAGTGAAAAATGGTCATAGTATAGCATGTCGAAAAAAGTCAAAAAACAGTCATAGTATAGCATGTCGAAAACAGTCATAGTATAGCCTGTCGAAAACAGTCAAAGTATAGACTGTCGAAAAAAGTGAAAAACGGTCATAGTATAGCATGTCGAAAAAATTGAAAAACGGTCATAGTATATTATGTCGAAAACAGTCATAGTATAGCCTGTCGAAAGCAGCCATAGTATAGCCTGTCGAAAAAAGTCAAAAACGGTTATAGTATAGCATGTCGAAAAAATCCAAAAACGGTCATAATACAGCCTGTCGAAAACATTCATAGTATAGCCTGTCGAAAACAGTCATAGTATAGCATGTCGAAAAAAGTGAAAAACGGTCTTAGTATAGCATGTCGAAAAAAGTCAAAAAACAGTAGTAGTATATTATGTCGAAAACAGTCATAGTATAGCCTGTTGAAAACATTCATAGTATAGCCTGTT
This sequence comes from Cebidichthys violaceus, assembly GCF_023349555.1. Classification (NCBI taxonomy): domain Eukaryota; kingdom Metazoa; phylum Chordata; class Actinopteri; order Perciformes; family Stichaeidae; genus Cebidichthys; species Cebidichthys violaceus. The sequence continues at coordinate 3,723,274 of NW_027176361.1, forward strand.
GAAAAAAGTGAAAAACGGTCTTAGTATAGCATGTCGAAAAAAGTGAAAAACGGTCATAGTATAGCATGTCGAAAAAAGTCAAAAAACAGTAGTAGTATATTATGTCGAAAACAGTCATAGTATAGCCTGTCGAAAACAGTCAAAGTATAGACTGTCGAAAAAAGTGAAAAACGGTCATAGTATAGCATGTCGAAAAAATTGAAAAACGGTCATAGTATATTATGTCGAAAACAGTCATAGTATAGCCTGTCGAAAGCAGCCATAGTATAGCCTGTCGAAAAAAGTCAAAAACGGTTATAGTACAGCATGTCGAAAAAATCCCAAAACGGTCATAGTATAGCATGTCGAAAAAAATAAAAAAACAGTCATAGTATATTATGTCGAAAACAGTCACAGTATAGCCTGTCGAAAACATTCATAGTATAGCCTGTCGAAAAAAGTGAAAAACGGTCGTAGTATAGCATGTCGAAAAAATTTAAAAACGGTCGTAGTATATTATGTCGAAAACAGTCATAGTATAGCCTGTCGAAAGCAGCCATAGTATAGCCTGTCGAAAAAAGTCAAAAACGGTTATAGTATAGCATGTCGAAAAAATCCAAAAACGGTCATAATACAGCCTGTCGAAAACATTCATAGTATAGCCTGTCGAAAACAGTCATAGTATATTATGTCGAAAACAGTCATAGTATAGCCTTTCGAAAAAAGTGAAAAACGGTCATAGTTAAGCATGTCGAAAAAAAAAAAAAGCAGTCATAGTATATTTTGTCGAAAACAGTAATAGTATAGCCTGTCACAAACAGTCATAGTATTGCCTGTCGAAAACGGTCAAAGTATAGCATGTCAAAAAAAATGAAAAACGGTCATAGTATAGCATGTCGAAAAAAGTCAAAAAACAGTCATAGTATATTATGTCGAAAATAGTCATTGTATAGCCTGTCGAAAACAGTCATAGTATTGCCTGTCGAAAAAAGTGAAAAACGGTCAAATTATAGCATGTCGAAAAAAGTCAAAAAACAGTCATAGTATAGCCTGTCGAAAACAGTCATAGTATTGCCTTTCGAAAAAAGTGAAAAACGGTCATAGTATAGCATGTCGAAAAAATTGAAAAACGGTCATAGTATAGCATGTCGAAAAAATTGAAAAACGGTCATAGTCGAAAAAAGTCAAAAAAGTCAAAAAACAGTCAAAGTATATTATATCGAAAACTGTCAGTATAGCCTGTCGAAAACAGTCATAGTATAGCCTGTTGAAAAGAGTGAAAAACGGTCATAGTATAGCATGTTGAAAAAAGTCAAAAAACAGTCAAAGTATATTATATCGAAAACAGTCATAGTATAGCCTGTCGAAAACAGTCATAGTATAGCCTGTCGAAAAAAGTGAAAAACGGTCATAGTATAGCATGTTGAAAAAAGTCAAAAAACAGTCATAGTATATTATGTCGAAAACAGTCATAGTATAGCATGTCTAAAAAATTAAAAAACGGTCATAGTATAGCATGTCGAAATTTTTTTTAAAAAACAGTCATAGAATAGCATGTCGAAAAAAGAATAGTGGTTAGGAGTAGGAGGCAAGAAGTTGTGGGTTTGTGTGTTTTAAAGGTCTGATGACCAAAAAAGAAGTCAAATACACCAAGAAATCTTTTAACTGCGTTGGGTCGATTAGCTCAAGGTAATGGCCAACTCTGCTATCGCAGAGTCAAATACGGCAAACAACAATAGAGTTGTCTGGTGTGGAATAACTCAGGCGGATGGCAGCAGGGCTGCAACCTGAGAAACTGGAGGTTCGATCCTTATAAGAGGCAAAGGTTTTTAAGGATGGACGCGCAATCGCAGAGTCAAATACGGCAAACAACAATAGTATTGTCTGATGTGGAATAGCTCAGGCGGATGGCAGAATGGCTGCAATCTGAGAGACTGGGGGTTCGATCCTTATAAGGGGCAAAGGTTTTTAAGGATGGACGCGCAATCGCAGAGTCAAATACGGCAAACAACAATAGAATTGTCTGTTGTGGAATAGCTCAGGCGGATGACAGAAGGGCTGCAACCTGAGAGACTGGGAGTTTGATCCTCGTAAGAGGCGAAGGTTTTTAAGGATGGACGCGCAATCGCAGAGTCAAATACGGCAAACAACAATAGAAGTATGTGGTCTGGAATAGCTTAGGCGCATGGAAGAAGGGCTGCTACCTGAGAGCCTGGGGGTTTGATCCTTATAAGGGGCAATGGTTTTTAAGGATGGACACGCAATAGCGGAGTCAAATACGGCAAACAACAACAGAAGTATTAGGTGTAGAATAGCTCAAGTGGATAGCAGAAGGGCTGCAACCTGAGAGACTGGGGGTTCGATCCTTATCAGAGGTAAAGGTTTTTAAGGATGGACGCGCAATCGCAGAGTCAAATACGGCAAACAACAATAGAATTTTCTGGTGTGGATAAGCTCAGGCGGATGGCAGAAGGGCTGCAACCTAAGAGACTGGGTTTCGAACCTTATAAGGGGTGACATGCTATACTATGACCGTTTTTCACTTTTTTCGACAGGCTATACTATGACTGTTTTCGACATAATATACTATGACTGTTTTTTTACATTTTTGACTTTTTTCGACTATGACCGTTTTACAATTTTTTCGACATGCTATACTATGACCATTTTTCACTTTTTTCGATAGGCAATACTATGACTGTTTTCGACAAGCTATACTATGACTGTTTTTGACAGGCTCTACTATGACCGTTTTTCACTTTTTTCGACAGGCAATACTATGACTGTTTTCGACAGGCTCTACTATGACTGTTTTTGGATTTTTTCGACATGCTATACTATGACCGTTTTTCACTTTTTTCGACAGGCTTTACTGTGACTGTTTTCGACAGGCTATACTATGACTGTTTTCGATATAATATACTTTGACTGTTTTTTGACTTTTTTCAACAGTCTATACTATGACTGTTTTCAACATAATATACTATGATTGTTATTTGACTTTTTTCGACATGCTATACTATGACCGTTTTTCAATTTTTTCGACGAGCTTTAGTATGACTGTTTTCGATATAATATACTATGACTGTTTTTTGACTTTTTTCGACTATGACCGTTTTTCACTTTTTTCGACAGGCAATACTATGACTGTTTTCGACAGGCTATACTATGACCGTTTTTCAATTTTTTTGACATGCTATACTATGACCGTTTTTCACTTTTTTCGACAGGCTATACTATGACTGTTTTCGACAGGCATTACTATGACTGTTTTCGACATAATATGCCATGACTTTTTTTTGAGTTTTTTCGACATGCTATACTATGACTGTTTTTCAATTTTTTCAACATGCTATACGATGACCGTTTTTCACTTTTTTCAGCAGGCTATACTATGACTGTTTTTGACATAATATGCTATGACTGTTTTTTGACTTTTTTCGACATGCTATACTATGACTGTTTTTCAATTTTTTCAACATGCTATACGATGACCGTTTTTCACTTTTTTCAGCAGGCTATACTATGACTGTTTTCGACAGGCTATACTATGACTGTTTTCGACATAATATACTATGACTGTTTTTTGACTGTTTTCGACATGCTACACTATGAGCGTTTTGAAAAGATTTTGACATGCCATACTATGACCGTTTTTCACTTTTTTCGACAGGCTATACTATTACTGTTTTCGACAAGCTATACTATGACTGTTTTTGATATAATATACTGACTGTTTTTTTACTTTTTTCGACATGCTATACTATGACCGTTTTTCACTTTTTTCGACAGGCTAAACATGACTGTTTTTGACAGGCTCTACTATGACCGTTTTTGGATTTTTTCGACATGCTATACTATGACCGTTTTTCACTTTTTTCGACAGGCTTTACTGTGACTGTTTTCGACAGGCTATACTATGACTGTTTTTGATATAATATACTTTGACTGTTTTTTGACTTTTTTCGACTATGACCGTTTTTCACTTTTTTCGACAAGCAATACTATGACTGTTTTCGACAGGCTATACTATGACCGTTTTTCAATTTTTTTGACATGCTATACTATGACCGTTTTTCACTTTTTTCGACAGGCTATACTATGACTGTTTTCGACAGGCATTACTATGACTGTTTTCGACATAATATGCCATGACTTTTTTTTGAGTTTTTTCGACATGCTATACTATGACTGTTTTTCAATTTTTTCAACATGCTATACGATGACCGTTTTTCACTTTTTTCAGCAGGCTATACTATGACTGTTTTTGACATAATATGCTATGACTGTTTTTTGACTTTTTTCGACATGCTATACTATGACTGTTTTTCAATTTTTTCAACATGCTATACGATGACCGTTTTTCACTTTTTTCAGCAGGCTATACTATGACTGTTTTCGACAGGCTATACTATGACTGTTTTCGACATAATATACTATGACTGTTTTTTGACTGTTTTCGACATGCTACACTATGAGCGTTTTGAAAAGATTTTGACATGCCATACTATGACCGTTTTTCACTTTTTTCGACAGGCTATACTATTACTGTTTTCGACAAGCTATACTATGACTGTTTTTGATATAATATACTGACTGTTTTTTTACTTTTTTCGACATGCTATACTATGACCGTTTTTCACTTTTTTCGACAGGCTAAACATGACTGTTTTTGACAGGCTCTACTATGACCGTTTTTGGATTTTTTCGACATGCTATACTATGACCGTTTTTCACTTTTTTCGACAGGCTTTACTGTGACTGTTTTCGACAGGCTATACTATGACTGTTTTTGATATAATATACTTTGACTGTTTTTTGACTTTTTTCAACAGTCTATACTATGACTGTTTTCAACATAATATACTATGATTGTTATTTGACTTTTTTCGACATGCTATACTATGACCGTTTTTCAATTTTTTCGACGAGTTTTAGTATGACTGTTTTCAATAGGCAATACTATGACTGTTTTCGACAAAATATACTATGACTGCTTTTTTTTTTTTTTGATATGCTATACTAAGACCGTTTTTCACTTTTTTCGACAGGCTTTACTGTGACTGCTTTCGACAGGCTATACTATTACTGTTTTCGATATAATATACTGACTGTTTTTTGTACTTTTTTCGACATGCTATACTATGACCGTTTTAAAATTTTTGCGACATGCTATACTATGACCGTTTTTCACTGTTTTCGACAGGCAATACTATGACTGTTTTTGACAGGCTATACTATTACTGTTTTCGACAAAATATACTATGACTTTTTTTCAATTTTTTCAACATGCTATACTATGATTGTTTTTCACTTTTTTCGACAGACTATACTATGACTGTTTTCGACAGGTCATACTATGACTGTTTTTGACATAATATTCTATGACTGTTTTTTGACTTTTTTCGACATGCTATACTATGACCGTTTTTCACTTTTTTCGACAGGCTACACTATGACTGTTTTCGACAGGCAATACTATGACTGTTTTCGACATAATATCCCATGACTTTGTTTTGAGTTTTTTCGACATGCTATACTATGACCGTTTTTCACTTTTTTCGACAGGCAATACTATGACTGTTTTCGACAGGCTATACTATGACTGTTTTCGATATAATATACTGACTGTTTTTTTACTTTTTTCGACATGCTATACTATGACCGTTTTTCACTGTTTTCGACAGGCAATACTATGACTATTTTTGACAGGCTATACTATTACTGTTTTCGACAAAATATACTATGACTGTTTTTTTTTTTTTCGACATGCTATAATACAACCGTTTTTCACTTTTTTCGACAGGCTTTACTATGACTGTTTTCGACAGGCTGTCCTAAGACTGTTTTCAACATAATATACTGTGACTGTTTTTTGACTTTTTTCGACATGCTATACTATGACCGTTTTTCATTTTTTTCGACAGGCTTTACAATGGCTGTTTTCGACAGGCTATACTATGACTGTTTTCGACAGGCTATACTATGACTGTTCTTTGCCTTTTTTTGACATGCTATAGTATGACTGTTTTTCAATTTTGGCGACATTCTATACTATGACCGTTTTTCATTTTTTTCGACAGGCTTTACAATGGCTGTTTTTGACAGGCTATACTATGACTGTTTTTTGCCTTTTTTTGACATGCTATAGTATGACTGTTTTTCAATTTTGGCGACATTCTATACTATGACCGTTTTTCACTTTTTTCGATAGGCAATACTATTACTGTTTTCGACATGCTATACTATGACCGTTTTTCATTTTTTTTGACATGCTATACTATGACCGTTTTCGACAGGCAATACTATTACTGTTTTCGACAGGCTATACTATGACTGTTTTCGATATAATATACTCTGACTGTTTTTTGACTTTTTTCGACATGCTATACTATGACCGTTTTTCACTTTTTTCGACAGGCTATACTATGACTGTTTTTGACAGGCTATACTATGACTTTTTCCATATAATATACTATGACTGTTTTTTGACTTTTTTAACTTTTTTCGACTGACTGTTTTTCACTTTTTTCGATAGGCAATACTATGACTGTTTTCGACAAGCTATACTATGACTGTTTTTGATATAATATACTGACTGTTTTTTTACTTTTTTCGATATGCTATACTATGACCGTTTTTCACTTTTTTCGACAGGCTAAACTATGACTGTTTTTGGATTTTTTCGACATGCTATACTATGACTGTTTTTTGACTTTTTTCGACAGGCTTTACTATTACTGTTTTCGACAGGCTATACTATGACTGTTTTCGACAGGCTATACTATTACTGTTTTCGACATAATATACTATGACTGTTTTTTGAAATTTTTCGACATGCTATATTATGGCTGTTTTTCATTCAACAATCATAGTATAGCCTGTTGAAAACAGTCATAGTATAGCATGTCGAAAAATGTGAAAAACGGACATAGTTTAGCATGTCTAAAAGATTTAAAAATGTTCATAGTATAGCATGTCGAAAAAAGTGTAAAAACAGTTAAAATATTTTATGTCAAAAACAGTCAAAGTATAGCTTGTCGAAAAAAGTGAAAAACGGTTGAAAAAAGTAAAAAAACAGTCATATTATAGCCTGTCGAAAAAAGTGTATAGCATTTCGAAAAAAGTCAAAAAACAGTCATAGTATATAATGTCAAAAACAGTCATAGTATAGCCTGCCGAAAACAAACATAGTTTTGCCTGTCGAAAACATTTATAGTATAGCCTGTCGAAAAAAGTGAAAAACTGTCATAGTTTAGCCTGTCGAAAAAATTGAAAAACGGACATAGTTAAGCATGTCGAAAAAAAAAAAAAGCAGTCATAGTATATTTTGTTGAAAACAGTAATAGTATAGCCTGTCACAAACAGTCATAGTATTGCCTGTCGAAAACGGTCAAAGTATAGCATGTCGAAAAAAGTCAAAAAACAGTCATAGTATAGCCTGTCGAAAACAGTCATAGTATTGCCTGTCGAAAAAAGTGAAAAACGGTCATAGTATAGGATGTCGAAAAAATTGAAAAACGGTCATAGAAAAGCATGCCGAAAAAAGTCAAAAAACAGTCATAGTATAGCCTGTCGAAAACAGTCATAGTATTGTCTGTCGAAAAAAGTGAAAAAAAAAAATAGTATAGCATGTCGAAAAAATTGAAAAACGGTCATAGTTGAAAAAAGTCAAAAAAGTCAAAAAACAGTCAAAGTATATTATATCGAAAACTGTCAGTATAGCCTGTCGAAAACAGTCATAGTATAGCCTGTTGAAAAAAGTGAAAAACGGTCATAGTACAGCATGTTGAAAAAAGTCAAAAAACAGTCAAAGTATATTATATCGAAAACAGTCATAGTATAGCCTGTCGAAAACAGTCATAGTATAGCCTGTCGAAAAAAGTGAAAAACGGTCATAGTATAGCATGTCGAAAAAAGTAAAAAAACAGTCATAGTATATTATGTCGAAAACAGTAATAGTATAGCATGTTGAAAAAAGTCAAAAAACAGTCAAAGTATATTATATTGAAAACAGTCATAGTATAGCCTGTCAAAAACAGTCATAGTATAGCCTGTCGAAAAAAGTGAAAAACGGTCATAGCATAGCATGTTGAAAAAATTGAAATACGGTCCTAGTATAGCATGTCGAAAAAAGTCAAAAAACAGTCATAGTATATTATGTCGAAAACAGTCATAGTAAAGCCTGTTGAAAACAATTTAAGTATAGCCTGTCGAAAAAATTGAAAAACAGTCATAGTATATTATGTCGAAAACAGTCATAGTATAGCCTGTTGAAAAAGTCAAAAAACAGTCATAGTATATTATGTCGAAATCAGTCATTGTATAGCATGTCGAAAACAGTCATAGTATAGCCTGTGGAAAAAAGTGAAAAACGGTCAAAGTATAACATGTCGAAAAAAGTGAAAAACGGTCATAGTATAGCATGTCGAAAAAAGTCAAAAAACAGTCATAGTATATTATGTCAAAAACAGTCATAGTATAGCCTGTCGAAAAAGTCAAAAAACAGTCATAATATATTATGTCGAAAACAGTCATTGTGTAGCATGTCGAAAACAGTCATAGTATAGCCTGTCAAAAAAAGTGAAAAACGGTCAAAGTATAACATGTCGAAAAAAGTGAAAAACAGTCATAGTATAGCATGTCGAAAAAAGTCAAAAAACAGTCATAGTATATTATGTCGAAAACAGTTATTGTATAGCATGTCGAAAACAGTCATAGTATAGCCTGTCAAAAAAAGTGAAAAACGGTCATAGTATAGCATGTCGAAAAAGTCAAAAACCAGTCATAGTATATTATGTCGAAAACAGTCATTGTATAGCCTGTTGAAAACAGTCTAAGTATAGCCTGTCAAAAAAGTGAAAAACGGTCCTAGTATAGCATGTCGATAAAAGTAAAAAAATAGTCATACTATATTATGTCGAAAACAGTCATAGTATAGCCTGTCGAAAACAATCTAAGTATAGCCTGTCAAAAAAGTGAAAAACGGTCCTAGTATAGCATGTCGAAAAAGTAAAAAAAGCAGTCATAGTATAATATGTCGAAAATAGTCATTGTATAGCCTGTCGAAAACAGTCATAGTATAGCCTGTCGAAAAAATTGAAAAACGGTCATAGTATAGCATGTCGAAAAAGTCAAAAAACAGTCATAGTATATTATGTCGAAAACAGTCATTGTATAGCATGTCGAAAACAGTCATAGTATAGCCTGTCGAAAAAAATGAAAAACGGTCAAAGTATAACATGTCGAAAAAAGTGAAAAACGGTCATAGTATAGCATGTCGAAAAAAGTCAAAAAACAGTCATAGTATATCATGTCGAAAACAGTCATTGTATAGCATGTCGAAAACAGTCATAGTATCGCCTGTCGAAAAAAGTCAAAAACGGTCATAGTATAGCATGTCGAAAAAATCGAAAAACGGTCATAGTATAGCATGTCGAAAAAAGTAAAAAAACAGTCATAGTATATTATATCAAAAACAGTCATAGTATAGCCTGTCGAAAACAGTCATAGTTTTGCCTGTCAAAAACAGTCATAGTATTGCCTGTCGAAAAAAGTCATAGTATAGCCTGTCGAAAAAATTGAAAAACGGTCATAGTATAGCATGTCGAAAAAAGTCAAAAAACAGTCATAGTATATTATGTCGAAAACAGTCATAGTATAGCCTGTCGAAAAAGTCAAAAAACAGTCATAGTATATTATGTCGAAAACAGTCATAGTTTAGCATGTCGAAAACAGTCATAGTATAGCCTGTCGAAAACAGTCATAGTATTGCCTGTCGAAAAAATTGAAAAACGGTCATAGTATAGCATGTCGAAAAAGTCAAAAAACAGTCATAGTATATTATGTCGAAAACAGTCATTGTATAGCATGTCGAAAACAGTCATAGTATAGCCTGTCGAAAAAAATGAAAAACGGTCAAAGTATAACATGTCGAAAAAAGTGAAAAACGGTCATAGTATAGCATGTCGAAAAAAGTCAAAAAACAGTCATAGTATATCATGTCGAAAACAGTCATTGTATAGCATGTCGAAAACAGTCATAGTATCGCCTGTCGAAAAAAGTCAAAAACGGTCATAGTATAGCATGTCGAAAAAATCGAAAAACGGTCATAGTATAGCATGTCGAAAAAAGTAAAAAAACAGTCATAGTATATTATATCAAAAACAGTCATAGTATAGCCTGTCGAAAACAGTCATAGTTTTGCCTGTCAAAAACAGTCATAGTATTGCCTGTCGAAAAAAGTCATAGTATAGCCTGTCGAAAAAATTGAAAAACGGTCATAGTATAGCATGTCGAAAAAAGTCAAAAAACAGTCATAGTATATTATGTCGAAAACAGTCATAGTATAGCCTGTCGAAAAAGTCAAAAAACAGTCATAGTATATTATGTCGAAAACAGTCATAGTTTAGCATGTCGAAAACAGTCATAGTATAGCCTGTCGAAAACAGTCATAGTATTGCCTGTCGAAAAAAGTGAAAAACGGTCATAGTATAGCCTGTCGAAAACAGTCATAGTATAGCCTGTCGAAAACAGTCATAGTATTGCCTATCGAAAAAAGTGAAAAACGGTCATAGTATAGCCTGTTGAAAAAATTGAAAAACGGTCATAGTCGAAAAAAGTAAAAAAAGTATAAAAACAGTTATAGTATATTATGTCGAAAACAGTCATAGTATAGCCTGCCGAAAACAGTCATAGTATAGCCTGTCGAAAACAGTCATAGTATTGCCTGTCGAAAAAATTGAAAAACGGTCATAGTATAGCATGTCGAGAAAAGTAAAAAAACAGTCATATTATATTATTTCGAAAACAGTCATAGTATTGCCTGTCGAAAACAGTCATAGTATTGCCTGTCGAAAAAAGTGAAAAACGGTCATATATAGCATGTCGAAAAAAGTCAAAAAACAGTCATAGTATAGCCTGTCGAAAACAGTCATAGTATTGCCTGTCGAAAAAAGTGAAAAACGGTCATAGTATAGCATGTCGAAAAAAGTCAAAAAACAGTCATAGTATATTATATCGAAAACAGTCATAGTATAGGCTGTCGAAAACAGTCATAGTCAAGCCTGTCGAAAAAATTGAAAAACGGTCATAGTATATTATGTTGAAAACAGTCATAGGATAGCCTGTCGAAAACAGTCACAGTAAAGCCTGTCGAAAAAAGTGAAAAACGGTCATAGTTAAGCATGTTGAAAAAAAAAAAAAAGCAGTCATAGTATATTTTGTCGAAAACAGTAATAGTATTGCCTGTCGAAAACGGTCATAGTATAGCATGTCAAAAAAAATGAAAAACGGTCATAGTATAGCATGTCGAAAAAAGTAAAAAAACAGTCATAGTATATTATGTCGAAAACAGTCATAGTATAGCCTGTCGAAAACAGTCATAGTATTGCCTGTCGAAAAAAGTGAAAAACGGTCACAGTCGAAAAAAGTCAAAAAACAGTCATAGTATATTATATTGAAAACAGTCATAGTATAGCCTGTCGAAAAAAGTCAAATAACAGTCATAGTATATTATGTCGAAAACAGTCATAGTATAGCCTGTTGAAAAAAGTGAAAAACGGTCATAGTATAGCATGTTGAAAAAAGTCAAATAACAGTCATAGTATATTATGTCGAAAACAGTCATAGTATAGCCTGTTGAAAAAAGTGAAAAACGGTCATAGTATAGCATGTCGAAAAAAGTCAAATAACAGTCATAATATATTATGTCGAAAACAGTCATAGTATAGCCTGTTGAAAAAAGTGAAAAACGGTCATAGTATAGCATGTCGAAAAAAGTAAAAAAACAGTCATAGTATATTATATCGAAAACAGTCATAGGATAGCCTGTCGAAAACAGTCATAGTAAAGCCTGTCGAAAAAAGTGAAAAACGGTCATAGTATAGCATGTCGAAAAAAATCCAAAAACGGTCATAGTATAGCATGTCGAAAAAAAAAAAAAGCAGTCATAGTATAGCATGTCGAAAACAGTAATAGTATAGCCTGTCAAAAACAGTCATAGTATTGCCTGTCGAAAACGGTCATAGTATAGCATTTAAAAAAAAATGAAAAACAGTAATAGTATAGAATGTCGACAAAATTGAAAAACGGTCATACTATAGCATGTGAAAAAAAGTCAAAGAACAGTCATAGTATAGCCTGTCGAAAACAGCCATTGTAAAGCCTGTCGAAAAAAATTGAAAAACGGTCATAGTATAGCATGTCGAAAAAAGTAAAAAAAAAAGTCATAGTATACCATTTTGAAAAAAGTCATTTGATAGCATGTCGAAAAAAGTCAAAGCATTATAGTTCGATAAGTCATATAAAGTCAGAGTATGGTATGTCTAATAAAGTCTTAAAAAGTCATAGTATAGCATGTCAAAAAAGCCAGAGTCATAGTGCTGTATGTCCCTGAAATAGAAAACAAACAAATACAAACTCCGTCACTAAAACTTTGAGAACCCCTTGTTAACAGCATATGTGCCTAGGTTGCAGTGGTTGTGTGGACGGTGTTAAGGGACCTGTGCTGGCAAGCGGAGACTCAGTTTGTATCTTCAGTCACAACATCTTTGTGGGCAAGGATCTTGAAGTGTGAAAGCTTTGGAAGAGAAACACAGTGCACATTATTTTCACTGACAGTGTGCTACGGATCAGGCTGTAATAGGTCCAAATTAAAAGCTTTCACACAGAGGTGCTATTAATAGGGATTGTTCCTGTTCCACAAATTTTACAAGATGGCGATGTATGGTCTGCCAGCTCTTAGAGCAACATGATTCGCATTGACTTGTCACACAGTCACTCGCACTATGGAAAGCAACGGCACTGACCTGGAACGAAACCATACAGGTCAGCGAAGCGTGTCTTAGAAACTCATTTACTCATTAAATATATCCAGAGAGAGCAGAAGAATAAAGCATAATTGGCTGTCTCTGAGGTTCAATATTGATCTAAATAAATTAATGTTAATGCCATCGAGAAACTGGTGGCAGTAGTTAAATGAACTATGCAAATCCACAAACAGCTTGTGTGTAATTGCTGTGCCTGTTTTGAAGTAAGAAAAGGCAGTTCAGTTCATGTGGGTGGAGATTTATTCTCTCCCACTGTGCCCACCAACACCACAGGTCTAATTCAGGACCACCATCTGTCTACCAGAACTTGACTTGAGTCAGACTTAATTTACTTAAGACGTTATCTGGTAAAAACCCAGAACATGTGGATGGCCACATGCATCAAGTCTAGACTAAATGTGAGACTGGCTCTGACGTCACTTGAAACTTGACTTATGACACAAGTCTGCAGATTTGTCTTGAGACTCACTCTCAAGAATTGAGACTTGTTTGGCATCTTGCTTTGAATGGAAATTTGCTTTGGCAAAACTTGGACTTAATGTCCCTACTGACTTGTCACACGCCGTCCTCTAAATAATAAAAAAAAAACGCTCTGCTATCTACATTGTAAGTCTATTAGGGAATGTACTGGACAGGAAGCATATAAACGCTGCCTTATAACAGAACCATCATATAACTGTACGAGCCACTGTGTTCAGATTCGGGTACATTGGGTTCGAAGAACAAAGGCTGTAGATGTATAACTTCTAAAGATTTGGGGCCATTCAGTTCTGTTCTTTGTACTGGTTCTATTATCTGAAATCTCCTGTACCCCCCTACGCCTCGTAGAAAATTACATCTACTGAATAAGTAATCTGTGCTTGGCAAATCAAACTGTCTGATTTGCTTTGTCAATCTTATACTTACATGTCAGAAAACAAATTCAGACAACTCAATCTTTCATTATTTATGCAAGAGACCCCCCCCCCCCCCCCCCCCCGTGCTTTTTGGTACTTCATCACTGATCCCACTGCTCCTTTCATAGGACTCAGAAGAAATATAGCCTAAATTATGCAGGAGCCAAGAGAAAGGTTTATTTTCAAGCCACAGCACTTTAAGGCCTGACAGGAAATTCCTGCCACAAAGTGCATTAATAATTCTCCAAGAACATTGAATACATTATTGTTTGTTCAGTCTCAGTGTGCAGCATCTGATGTCCAATTCTGACCAAAACCATTTACTTCACTCCAGAAGTAACCCTGTCTCTTATTTACATGTCATGGGAGAGCACCTTGAAGTAACATTGTGATTTGACTATTGGCACAATTCACAATAACAATTCACTCAAACTGAAGCAGGAGAAAATGACTCAAGTAATATTACTTCTAACATGTACTGTACATCATTCCAACACCTGTTACCTAACAGCTTCCCACCTCTGCATCGTGTGCTGTATTTCCCAAGGAGGTAAATGTAATTCATCCAACATGTAATCACAAAACCAATATTTTCCAACTGACTAAGGATCTTTTAATTGTCCTTGTTGTCCTCACTCCATGATATTGTTAATCATGCCACTCTATTCCTTCACTTTCAATCAACTGTCATTCTGTGTAGCGCACAGTAATACATTAGATTACTGCAGCACATGTTCTTCAGGTGGTGTCTGGCGGAGCAGCAGAGAGCATAGAGAACACAGAATTGGTCATTTGTAGGGTATTGTCTTGCCTAAAGATAAACTATGCTGATATAGTGAATTTCAGACCAGACTGTGTATACTACAGTGTTTTAATATTCATCTTAATATCATTCACAAAGGCCAGACTGGGTCGTGACTGGTTTCATAGTTCTCAGATTTGACTCAGAGTACGTAACGTCACAAGTGTTGAGCCTGGCTTCACTAAGTGTCGGTCTCTTAACTCGCGCACTGATGCTTGAACCTACAACCTCATGGCTTCTAAGTAAATGTTATGCTTCCACAAATAGCAGCTGATCGCTTTATCTGTCGGAAGTGATTTGTTGCAAATGGTGAAAGCCTGCAGGGTTTAGTAGCATTTCCAAAAGACAACCCAATAAACTCCAGCCGCTGACCTTTTTGCTCTAGTCATTGGCCTTGTTCAGCCCAACTCAATTACGACCCCTAATGTCTCACACAAACACACAAAGAGCCTCTTGCAGTCAGTGCCCAGAAGGCATCTCAAGATGAAAAGCCTTAATCTTGTTTTTTTTATTCTCCCTTATGAAGCTTTTATTTTCTTTGGATTGCAGCTGTTTGTTCGCCTGATGCTTTGCTGTCTTTATTTGTGTCTTTCTTTCACTTTCAAATGTGCTCATATGTTGATGATAATTTGCTAATAGTTGGTGGTTTGAGGACAGCTAAGGATACAAAGATCAACTTTATCTCCACACAAACTCACCGCTGAATACTGTGGAGACTGAAAATGCGCACACATTAAACCGCACATCAGCGACGGTACATTAGGTCTCTCAATACATTCATTGAGACACACTGATGAGTTTTTTTCGTCTTGCTGAGTAGCCTACGAGTGTTCAAATCCCCTTAGCCTTTGGATCCCCCCCCCCTTTTCCCTTTTTTAATATGTCTGGGTCAGGGTGCCTAAAAATGAATGGCTCTATAATTCTTGATAACAGTTTGGATCATTTCAGCTACAGCTCATTTTGTCCGCACAGACACACAAATTATAGAAACATTTTTAGAAAGTGGAAAAGGAGACGGTGACATTTGGGAAGATTTTCTGGGTGCTAAATGATCTGCATTGGTCCAAATAACACCACAACATAAAGGACAATTGGATGTGATCACTGAAGCCAACAAATTCACTCTCTCATTTCTCAGTCTCTCATTATTGGTTAAACTGCTCACGGCTGCGCTCCTAATCTGTCGTTATGATTCACTCACTTATAGCTTCAGGAGAGAAGATCATGGTGCCAAATATTGATTGAGCTGAGGCGAGAATTACGTTTGAGCTTTCAAAATTCGTCATATCGCTGCAAGAGTCAAGTGAAATGGACCAACAGCTTCTACATTCTACTGTGTGTAAAACGTTGGGGAATATCTTAGCAAAAGTGCTCAGTTTCTGACCTCCCTCTTTCTCTGTGACACATCAAATGAGTGAGTCGCTGCTGTAGTAGGCCCTGTTTGGGTGTGAGTTACGTAATGCACCAAATGGGGTCCGTTTTTTTTTTTTTTTTGAATCTGTTAGCAGCTAACAACAACGAATGTCCAGCCAAACACAAACACTTCAGCTTGATAATTGGATGCTCGTCTGCTGACTGTTACTGAGAGGAGGAAAACAACAGAAACTGTGAAGTGGCTCAGAGAACAAGTGCAACAACAATGATCTACTTAGTGACATCATTACCTCGGCAATCGGCACTAAAGCTCAGCTTGTTTTTTTTTTCTCCTTTGTCTTGTGTGTAGCATCTTTTGATTTCCATTTGTGCTTTGTTCAGTCAAAAAGGAGCGCTGAACACAATGATCCTGCTTCTTTTACCTTTTTGTACTTTACTCTACCTTATTTTACCTAACATCACTGACACCTCTCCTTGCTGTTCTTGTCTTGATTTTATCCTCAACTAACTTTACTGTCTGTGTTTTGCAGGATCAAAGAGATGAATGAGAAAAGTTGCTTCAAAATGCAGAACAGTTATCACAGCGAGGGCCGTGTGACACAGCGTGACTCAACTCAACATGGTGGAAATCATCTTTGAAATGACTTGCTAATTTTAATAAGTTTTCCAAAGGGATGTGAGGTGGAGTCTGTAGACAAATTGTAAAAGGGCTGATAATTGTGAGCTGCATCTGATTCCTTGTTTATTTTTCAGTCCTGTGGCTTTGCTATACAGAATGTCCTGATTGCCATTTCTTGGGATGTTCTTTATATTTCCCTCGCTTCCCCTCATTAGAATAAATATGTCAAGATGTCTTGATACAGAAATTAGCAGTTATACAGGAAATACTTGGACTTTGTAGACCGCGTATGTGTCAATGTACTTTTAAGTGCTGAAAAATTAACATGATAACGATATTATGATCGCATGAAATCCCATTTATCACATCGGACGTGACTCATGGCACCCCGAGACGCACTTAATGCACATGATGCATTTGGGGCATGTGGCACTTAGCGCCCCCTAAAGCCAAACCCTGACATCCTGAAATGAGGAGGCCTGATTTGTGTCATCATCCATGGATGTGATGAGGTGAGAGAGGGTGGGATACAGCATCAACAGACAGGAACGGAGCAGAGGCCTTGGTGCTGTGTTACATTAAATCTGACACATACTGACCGGGGTGTGACCCGCATAGGAAAACGCACTATTATCTTTCTGTCCAGGGAGACTGGGTGGACTTTCACAAACCTTTTGTTGTTCTATGGTTGACATATCTGTACATAGTTTTGGTATTATATTCTTCCTGTTTTGCTTCACAGCCCCAGCATATAAACTCACAAGTATCGTTGTAGAGTTGTAAAAGATAGCTATATAATCTGTGCTAGTCTCAAGTGTAGAGTTTAATTAATGTGGTTTAAAGTTGAGAAAAAAAAATCAGCTACCTTTGTCATGGCACTTCTTTAGGTTAACATCCTCAGCTTCCCTGATGGCTTCTCAACTGAAGGGGGTTCTGGCACATCTGTGCAGAGCAGAAAACATGGCCTTCGATTAGCTCTTCAAGGCACGATCAATTGAAACACTCATTGCACACCAGAGGACTTGACATTTTGGAGATGAGTCACAAGGTTTCACCGGTGTAGGCTGTGAAAATAGATAACCATTGCTCAGCAAAATGTTGGTAAGACTATCTCTGTATAGTCAGTCCCGTGTGCCGATACTGTAATACTCCTGTGCAAGTCTGACAATGTTATGAGGATACCACTAATCCAGGAGGAAAGCTTTAAGCTGTGTGCACTATTGTCTGTTTAATATGCAAGACAGGTTCACTCGTCACATTTGGTAGCTGCTCTCTTCTCCTGACTTCATAAAGCTGAAGTAACTGTAGATCCTTCGCTTAGTGTCTCTATTTAGCTAACTTGTCTTGTTCCTCGCTGTACATTTACTCACAACTTCCTTGTCACCAGAGTTTCTTTTAAGATGCTTGGGGATAATCTGCAAACATTTAATTTGTCTGACATTTTGGGAAATATACTTATTAGCTTTCCTGCCAGGAGGTAGATGAAAAGATAGATACCACTCTCATGTCTGATGGTAAATATGAAGTTACAGCCAGGAGATGGCTAGCTTAGCATAGCATAAAGACTCCTAGCGGAGAGAAACCACTAGCCTGGCCCTGTACAAAGGTAAAGTTAAATGAACAAGATACAATGTGCTCATTACTGAGCTTCAGAGGCGCTGGTATAGGCAGATGTTTGAACTTTGGAGCGTGCCAGGCAAGCCGTTGTCCGTTCTAGTCTTTATGCTAAGCTAACTGTCCAATGGCTGTAGATGTCCAACTGATAAATCACAAATGTCTATGATGTCACTTAAAAAACGTTCAGAAGAACCAGAAAAAACACCTTGAAAATAAGTTAAACTGCTCAACATCACAGTTTCATATTTGTCAGTATATAAATAATAAACTAGTCTATGGTGTTAGCTATTGAATAATGTTGTGACTAAAGTACAAACGTTGAGCAGATGTAATTTAAGAAACTACATACTAATAACAACACATAAAAGATATGTCGTTGGCATTTTATTTTTGCTAAATTGTTTGCATGCCCAAGGCTTTTCCTTGACATTGAACATACTTGTTACAACAGTATTAATGCAGTTATAAAAATAGCAAGAATAGTCCAAGGTTTAGGCTCTTTGTCAGTCTAGGCATTGCTTCAGAGTGACTTTGCTTCTATTTTTGTAATATATTCAATCTCAAATGCGAAAGTGCGTTATTTCCTATCAGAGTTGGAAATAACGCACTTTTGTATAAATACATAAATAATAAATAAGTTAATGGAGTGAAAGGTGGATTTGACATTTTCTTTTAAAGAATTGCTGGTTCATTTTATGTCTTTGAAGCTCAGAGCAAAATATAAAGAGAAACTGAAACTCAAGTGTTTTGTCGAATCAATTGACTAGTGCGATGCATTGGGAGCTCAGTGCTTCTTTTTTTTAAATAACAATTTATTTAAATTGCAGTGCTTTAAAAGCCACTTAAATCTCTTGTCTTTTCTCCATTTTCTTTTCACTTTCACACAAGAGAGGATGAGTGGGAGTTGTCACAGCATGCCAGCTCAAACAAACAGATTTGAATGATGGACCTACGCAAAGAGATGGCACCTCTAACAGTTTGTAATGATCACTCACATGAATAACTAGGCCAAATATGTTTTGATGCAGGGTTTCATAAAGGATATCGACATAGCATGTTGATTTAAGATAATGGGTGTTCCCTAGTAGGCATATTGATGTACTGTGATAGTAAAAGAAGAAGACCAAAACCACAGTCATATTCTGTATTGATTAAAATTCACTGCAGACTCAGAGCTGTTGATTCATAAATGTAGTCAATATTTCTATGAAATAAAACTCTATTTAGTGTCTATTGACACCAGTATTGCTTGTTATGTCATAGGGGCTCCCCAACTGTTGTTTTAATGGCAGCATTGCAAAGGATATGAACTGTGTGTGTTTTCTTTATTTCAACCTGTGATATGTCATTGTTAACAAAGTGCTATAGGCTGTTTTCCAAGACAAGTATAAAGCTAGAGCTGTGGCTAGGTTAGCTTGGCATAAAGACTGGAAGCAAGGGGAAAACTAACCTCTCACCAAAGTACCTCTGTGCTGTGGTAATGTTCTTGCTAGCTATTCTACATGTACTTTAAACCTTGTAAGATCCTGAGAACTACAGTTAAGGAATCATTTAATAGCCTATAAGTTGCTTTAGAATATATGAATCAAAATATGTGGGGTGTCCAGCAAAAGACTGGCAGAAGAAATCTGATGATAAAAAAGTATAGCAAAACATATTATGTTAATTGATAAGAATTATAGGTGCCGGTAGTCAGTTTTTTTTCTAACTTTGGAGAGAGCCATGCTAACTAATCAATCTTCTCATCTTACTCTGGGAAATAAAGCAAACAAAATGTTGAACTAATACTTCACTGTATTTAACCAACTGTTTTTTTTATAGATTTTCTTCCGGTAATAAATAAACTCCAAATAAATAAAAATGCTTTTCCAAGAAAGACCAGAAACTATAATCAGGAGGCTCGGTCACACTCAGACACTTAGACTTTTGGTTTGGTAATACTCTCCAGGGAAAACCTTGAGCTATATGAAAAGTGCCTTGTCAAAAAAATTTAAGGAAAGGCAAAGTCATTATGAAGCAATTACCAGACATAGCAGTGTAATTAAGACACCAGGCTTCCTGGCTGTCCTGATAGAGGCTTGATAATGGATTGAAGAGGGGGACAGAATCGATACGGCTGTCCCCACTCTGGGCCAGGAAACCATCACCAGAAAGCAGACTGTACTTCTGTAATCTAAAAGGGGTGACCTGGTTTGTATGGGCCTCTCAGTAACCTTGATGCTGACAGATTCAAGCAATCTGTCAACAGCAAGCAGAGCCATTTGCAACAGTGGGCAGTAATTATTTTTCCATTTTTGAGATCAGAGGTCGTATCAGTGATCTGCACTACATTGTATCTGGAAACCAAAGTCCTTGAATAGATCTTTTGGAAATGTTGTACATGTTCTGCTTCATTGTTATCTAATCTGATTATTTTTACATCATCATCAATTGCAAGCAGGGTTCTGTCCAGAGGCAATTTCAAACATTTCAAAGATACGGGAATATTTGTTATTAGCCCATGACATAAGGTTAATATTGCTCATTGAAGGTTTTTTTATATTCATATACAAGGAAAATGTTAATTGCTATATAAACCGAAAGCATCAAAAGCTACAACCGCAGAGCTTACAACAACAACATCTGAAATTAAAAATGTTTGCTTTTTGAATGACAGTTTATCAACAATTAAGTTAAAAAAAACTAAATATCTAATAAATCCTTGTGCAAAAAGCTACATTTGAAATACAGCACTTATGTACTAATTGAATGGGTTTTTTTTCTAAATGATTGAGCCCATCATTAGTTATGTAAAAAAAACTATTATACACACATCTTACATTTAATTGTGTTGTGATGTCAGGCTGGGCACTCTGAGTCAGTGTTTAATCAACCAAAGATGTGCTGCTGTTTATTTTTTTTAACGATGCAATTTTCAAACTGATCATCAGTTAATATACCTTCTCAAGAATCATTAAATCTTTTAGTCATGTCCAATGTCTTAAAATTTTAAATTTTATCTCAAAATTATGTTAATCATTAATATAGCTAATTCAGTTAATAAATGTGAGTTTCTTCAAGATATGGTCTGAGGTTTTTTATTGGATGTGTTTATCTGAACTCTGTTCTTCCAGTACAGAAAAACAAAACTATTATTACATTTTTTTTTAATACTCGTATCCTTTGAGCCACAACCCAAGGCCAAGAGTTCAGAGTCTAACTGAAAAAGATGGCGCAATACAGAGAACATCAGAGTGTTCCATAAAGAATCATATTCACCAGCTACCAACTCTGGTTTTCAATGCGAATAATGTTGGCATCAAGTCGGCACCTTCTTTCACCTGAAGAAGGCTTAGCAGTGTTTACACATTAAAGCTTCATTCTCTATATGTTTACACTACAGCGTATACATTTAATTTATTGGGTTGAAACAATGCAAGTTTGACATAAACCTATATGATTACTGCCATACAGTACCTATGATAGTGATATGGTTTGAGATGTGGTAAATTCATAAACAGCTGGTTTTAGGCACACAAGTCCTCATATTTAAACAACAAAATGGGTTTTTCATAATTGCCCTCAAATATGACAAGAAAGACAACGGCAAAAAACTGTTCATATCTTCTGATCTGCCACATCACTTGGTAGTTTAAGTTTAAGTACAAGGTGAAAGATTGTGATCAAAAAAACAACTTGTATTCAACATTTTGAACAAGCATCAGACACTGATTAGGAAAAGAATTACATTCATCCCTGAATAAATTAGTCGTACTTCAGTGCTTGTTGGTTCCCATGTGTGCAGGTTGCAAATGATTCATGCTTTGCTTGTCCTTTGTTCAGCAGGAAGTGATAACCACGAAACAGCAGGAGAGCTTCCAAGGCGACCATCAGCATGGCGGTTTGGAGGGGCGTCCGCGGACAGGAGCTAGTGCGGCAACTCTTCAAAGAGTGACCGTTGACCCTCTTTTAACCCGACACATCTCTCAAGAGTCCTTGAGGCAAAGCAGCAAGACTGTGAACATCAGGGAAAATAATGACTATGCTTTGAAGGATTTGGTTATGCTTTGGGATTGTTGATGCTGAGTGTCAGGAATCAGGATGTGGAACTCTTGGTTTATGAGGACGATTTTTGGTGGTATTTGTGTGTTTTTGGACAATTTGTAGGATCAAACATTGAGGAAATTTTTTTGTAATTTAGATTCATACTATCAATGGGTGTATTCAAAACTCAGTTTTTAAGAATACACTTCACATGAGGTAGATATTTCATTATCACAACCTCAAGCTTTCAGCATCAGTAAGCCTATATCAGAAGTATCGGCTCTGTAACTATAGCAAAAGAAGTGGAAAAGTTCAGGAAACTAGTGTGGGAGCTGGTAAACACATCAGTCAGAAACTTCTGATGTTTTTAATCTTTTGAGAAAGATAGAGGCGACCCCATCCAAGAACACCAAAGTGGAAGGTCACTTGTCCCTTCTGCAAGAAAAGCTTTTGACTGTTGATCCTCAGGCTTAGTGGTGTGACTTATCTTTGCTCAAACATGGTTTAGCACTTTAAGTTTAACTGTTGGTTGTACCAGGGAGGGCTTAGAGAGTCTTGATGGGAAAAAAACACATCAACCCCAATCTATAGCTCTCAGAAGCTGAAGCAGCTGCAAAAACAGAGTTTGAGGTATTGGGTAGCTAATTGATTTTGATAGAGGAGTGTTGGGTGTCATTCTTGTATTATTTTTTTTTATAAAATAAATTACTCAAAATGCTCACTTTCTTTCCATTAGAATTACCACAATAACTCACTATCAGCAGGAAACTCCCATTTGAAGAAATGTCCACACCAACAGATTTTCTGATAGAACCTCATTTAATTTTAGGCTCGTTAACTTTACATTATAAAACTGTGACTATTCAATTTATTTAAGATTTTCATGAAATCAAACCACATTTTTGATTTGCATTCAACAGGTGAAACACAAGGTGACTTTTATTGTGAAGTAGAAACACAAATGTCTTTGTCACAACTTTTTGCCATTTTGTTGAAAGAATACCAAGGATTTGAGTACTTGATTCAATTAAATAAATGTATTAGACAGACTGTATTATAGTCCTGGGTCTCTTCAATCCGCACTTTTGGGGCAGCAATAAACGCACACTCTGGACTGAAATCTTTAGTATTACAACTTTAAAGTAAGTTTTCATCACCGAATTTAAAACACACAAGGGAACTTTTTTGTCTTCTTCACATGAGCAGAATATAATAGTAAATTATTTTCTTCTGTATTATTTTTATTCTGGTTTGCATATACAGCTCATCCTCCATACTACATGGGAGAACTTCATTTTCATTTTTATTTTTGCACAATTCAAACAATAAAATTTAAAATAAACAAACATAATAGAGATAAATTAATATGACAGTGCAGGAAGAGGCAGAAAGCCAACTGGGCTTATTTGAAGCCTCCACCTTATATCATAATATTAACATTTTACAAAATTACAAACAACATAAAGTAACATTTGCATAAGACATTACGTTACAAACAACAAAAGAAAGAAAGAAAGAAAAGAAAAAATAATGTAATTGTGACGAGTGCGTCAGCATGTGTGTTCAGGGATATTGGTTTATGGTTTTACATCTTCAGTAACTCTTAAGCAATAATGCTACAAGTCCCCATGAGTGAAACAACTATAAATGTAATATAACAGCTAAAACAAGAAAGACATGAACACTAATACATAACAACAACAAAAGAACTGTTTCAAAACAGCAATTAGATTTTCTTTTAGGCACCTTTTGAAACATTTTATAGAGGGACATTTTTTTGTTAGGTGGAAACTTGACTCAACTTGCATGGAAAAGGAATGAGGATCAATTTCCATAAAAGTACTATTAACGTTTAACGAGCTGCGGCAGCAAAGTGAGACCAACAACTCTTTTTTGAAAGTTTGTAGAGGTAGAGGAGAAAGCTTGAGGTCCCGCAGCAATTCATATTTGCTAATGTCTAAAAGGCTTTAGAAAACCTTTAATTTCTTAGTGGTGAGTCCAAGTCAATTACCATTTTGTCATGTACTTAGTGTTTAAGAGTATGTATGTATTTAGGAAAGATTTCCATCGAGAACCACGTTGGCAGAGGTTTTATACAGTAGGAATTCTGAATTTGCTTTACAGGAATATTAGCTGACATTTCAGGAAGTCAACAGCTAGCTTCATTTTTAAGCCTGGCCTTTTCACGACTTGACATTTATCCGCACTTGATTGGCTGAAGGAGAGGAAGTACTTTAACCTCTTATGCACTCCCTACCTATCCCTTGTCCTCCTTGTCTCCTTGTATTAAGGACTCGAAAAGGCCTAGAAAATGCTTTGAGGCATTAAAGCATTTTGGTGGCGTCACAAAGGGCACATGTTTAGAATTCATGGCATTTCTGCCTGCATGAAAGGGTCACAACACGCAATTACATGTTGTTTGGGCAAATAAAGCCGAGAAATGTTGTGTACGGAAAATAATTTAGAGAGAATTTCATCTTCAAACTTTTCAGGGCACAACACTGTGATGTTTGGTTTTAATGAAATTCACTGAAGATGAAATGCGTTCTGTGCACAATGTGCCCCACGAACACGCCTAATCAACTAATAATCAACTGAGTGTGTCTCTTATCAGGCCTGAGGCATGTGGAATAAATTTGTTATCAAGGAGTTTTCACGACAAGATGGATGTGGAACTGATGAGCGCCTTTCTCACAGCTTACCATGCAACTATTTTGAATAATCCTCAATTCCAGCCTTATTGCATTTAATGCAATTGGAGATTATTTCCTTATTCTACAGTATGTTTATTCAGGTTATACAATTGACTTGGCAGTGAAGGTAAATGCTGCTTTATTTCAGTTGTCAAACTGTCATATATCAAACAGATCATTGCCCTTTTTGAATAAGCATGTGTCTGATAGTACAGTGCATCCTTGAGGGGATGATGTTCAAACAGAGTGTACCCACTAACACAATTAACTTAGCTTCATTTTCACTGAACAGGAACACAAATGATGACAAATATACCCACAAAACACGCATGTGGCTAAAGAACAATTTGATATTAAACTATTACACTGAGAAAACTATCAGATGACAAAAATAGGTGTGTGATGTTTCTCATCCTTTTGGTTGTTGATATGTTATTAATAAAAATTATTCATGAAAAGTCTCTGAATCAGTTAAGAGACCCTTAAACCCAATATAAACTGGTAAATTAGCAATCAAACTGTAATTTAGCTGAAGGCCGCTGCAAAGGAGCAGACGCCAGGCAACTGAGCAAAAGATCTATTAATGTTCACTTTCTGAGTGTTTTATTGTTATCAGAATGAGCTATTGTCGCAAGTGGAATTCAATTTGTGGAGCGACTCTGATGCCTTTCAGGAATGACGACAGCGAGTACGTCCATTTCTCTGCTTGCTGAAGTGATTCAAACGAAGGGCTTACTGCGAGAGAACGGACAGAGTTGTGGAGACATCAGAGGGATGGCAGTGATTCATTATTTCATTTTCACGCAGTGTCAGACATTATTTGCTCAGATGATCCACTGATGTGTGGCATTGCTGGGCCGCTCACAGCTCAATGAACTGATAAGTGTTGCTACAAAGCAGTCAGCCTTGTTTGCTTTTCCCCTCTGTTCCTGCCCACAGTGAAAGAATAATGTCAGGGTACAACACTGACCACTCCCCCCTCTCCGCCCCAAATCGTCAATCATTTTATGGAAATCATCTGGTTTCTTCTCAGGACAACGTAACCCCCCCCCCCCCCCCCCCCCCACACACACACACACACACACACACACACACACACACACACAATGAATACCTCACACGCTTTGGAGGAGAGAAGATTTAGAGTGTAATCACATTTGATGCTTGAAAAGACATAAAGTATGCTCCTTGAAGGTTACAGCTGGGATGTAACGTAGACTGTGTGTGAGTAACATTTGAAGGCCTCATTGTTTATTTTGGTTGGAATTCTTCAAATTCTTCAAGTTTCGTGAAGAAGATGAAGTACTTCATGGATATTATACAGAACGATCTTTGGGAGTGCTGGGGTTAGTAGTTGTGACAAGTCAGATTTTTGTGCAGAAATGCATTTAATCCATGACTACTATCTCTCTCAGGAGACAACCTTGAATTTTGAGTCATTAACCTTATTTTTGAAATCACCAAACGTCTGTTTTTGCCGACACAGAGCAACTTTTAAAGTGCTGACAAAACTCATCCTCTGAAGTGTGAAGATTATTTCAAGCTAGCACTGTCAGCCCATTAACATCGACGAGTGCATTAATATTAATCTGGGTCAGTTATCTGCTGTGAGGCTGTGAACGGAGGGACAGCCCAGTGTCTTTATCTATATTGTGGATCTGCAGTGGCAGAATCTCTTGGACCTAATCAATTAATAGATATTTAACTGCAGTTGACACATGCAAGAATTTAACGTGAACAGATGAATCATTGCCTGCAACTCTATTTCCTTCACTATGTGGGCAATGTCTAAAGAGACAATCCAAAGAACTTGTTAATACATGCACTATAATAGCAGCAACTGAAATGAATGTATTCAAAGCAGGCATTTCATTTACATTATATTTAGTTTATGTCTGGTGTTGTTTGGTTTGTTTGGCATGTGAAAATATAACCTGCAAAAAAAGGAAAGCCTATGCAGCTACAACACACTGGGAAGTTAGGCCTTAATTGAGAAAACATCAGATTTTCCCAAGAATATACCCCAAATTAAAAAGAAAGAAATTACACATTTGGTGCAAAGATAACAGCTATATGTCTGTGTCCAATTTACACCTAAATGTGTATTTATTAAAAAAAATATCTCCACCATTATCACTACAACCAACTATTGCTGTTTTTTCAGATGACTGATGGTATTCAATGAGGCACGTGAAAACCATCTGACCACATGCTGAGCAGCACACGCACCATCTCTGTCCCATCTTTCCGCTTCGCTTCACTCTTAGATAATCTCAGGAGAATAATCTGAGGAAGATGATATGCGTTGATGTTGTTTGGATCCCATTTCATGCCCAATGGATTGAAGTGATGCAGCACTCTGATGTTGAAGCTGTCAGTGACGTTAATAAAGTCTGCAGGTCCAGTCAAGGTTCACAGTGAATGGCGCTTGATGACATTCGGCCTGAGTTTGTTTAACAGTTAATTACTATGATGGCCGAGAGCTAAATCCCATTAGGCTTTACATCTATTGTATTCATCGCATGCCGTATACAGAGGACATGTGTATTTTGAACTCCATCACTTAATCATTTTCCTGCCTGAATAGATGGGCAAACACCGGCAGGTATGATTAATTATAACGTTGAGGTTCAAACACAAATGGGAAGACAGCGTATTGTTCAATATGCAGCCACTTTTCATTGCATAAAAGGGATTCTTCAGGTTAATAAACACTGCAGTTTTCTTCTATTTTTACATATGTGAACGGGAAACTAACTGCATACAGCATATGACAACACTTTTTGTTTGTACTAAGATTTCTACTCGTGAGCAACAGTGAAGTATATCTTTGAGGTTAATAGAAACTATATGAAATACATAACAGAAAAAAAGGTTGTAAATTTCTCGCTTTACTGGCAGTCTTTATTTTTTGTTAAAAATGGATTTTAGGTCCCATTAAAAAGTGAAATGACTTGCAGAGTGGATATGTAAACTGCAGTGAATCCACATTGCCATTGTCTTTGCTTACTGTTTCAGAGAGACAGCTATTCAATGAGCACATTTTATCTTCTGCTCCGCTCCCATGCTGAGCACAGCTTAAGATGAGTGACATGAACGTTTCAGAAGGTCATGAAGGCTGAGCAGATGCAGCATATGGTAAGTGTCTCTCTAAGATAATAAAAAAAAATCTGTGCCTGATTAATTATTCATGGAGTCTTACTTATTATTTCTTAGGAAACTATAAAAGGTTGATATGAAAGAAGCTCCTCATTTTGGCTTACAGTTGCTAACATGCTGCTGATTATGATATTTGACAATTAATAATAGTAATGAAATGCTTTATTAATGCCCAAATAAGAGATTATGATAATGTAATAACTTATTGACTTTAAAAAGGGAACATCTCTTTTTGGCACAACTCCCTCAGCAACAAGATGCCGCTCAAGGACACTTAAGGAGAGAACTTGCTTTAAAAATGAAAGTAAAATATTCACAAATATCACATTCTGAAGGTCAGTGAGGTATCTCTTGTTTGTAATTACGAGCATGTAATAGAGCAAGCAGCGAAGATGCAGAAAGAATACATGAAAACTGATGCACCACGAGTCCCCGAAGCACCTTCATTTACTGTGTTACTCATACACCATGACTCACACTTGTGCGAAAAGGACAATTTGTATCTGTTTGATTGAATTAGAAAAGACATGCATAATACACAGATGATCATGGTCGGCTTAATCTTTTGAATAACCACCATGGAAAGAAAAAAAAAAAAAAATAGAAAAGAAAAGATAGCAACTCATACATTTATCAAAGCTTAAACAGCTTGAACTACTTCAGATACAATGGAAATGGAAATGGAGAGCACAAACAGCTATTAGATGATCCAAACAAGACACCTATTGACATTTGAAACGTACCAAAACAAAGCAGGCGGCTGTCACACACATGGTCAAGCTGAGTGTTCAACGTGATATGCATGCCCAGGCTATGATTATTAACATTTTGTGTACACTTATTAGCCAAAGTCAAGAAGAACACTGACTAGTTTATGAATCCTATTATGTAAATGTTATTATCTAAGCAAACACATCGCAGAGATTTACATATTGAGAGGCTCAATGTCAGTCAAATATTGACGTTTTCTGTCATTATGGTTAAACAAAGCTTAACCAGGTAGAACTATTAACAAATACTTATATTACACTGCAGGCGCTTGCATGTTCATGTCTTACATGGTGCATGCCTTCAGTATTCAGTAAGGTTTTAGAGGTGAACGATGAGAAGTTAATAAAATAATTCTAAATTCTAAATGTTTTCATGAAGTAGAACTCAACAACAAATTGTTAGTAAGTAACCTGAAAATCAATTTACAGTCAAACTGTACAAGAAGAAGAAGAAACTCACTTAAGAAACTGTTTATATATTCAAATTAGAGCTGGAACAATCACTCAATTAATCAATCATTTGATTGACAGAAACCTAATTAGCATCTCAGATGTGAAGGTCTGCTACTTCATTTTGACTTAACAGTAAACTGACTATCTTCATGATTTGGACTGTTGGTCAAACAATACAAGATGTAAAGACATTGCATTTCTTTTCTAGTTTTGACGTGGGTGTCTTTAAGCCTTTTGCTGCGGGAAAATATCTGTTTGCTTCTTTGAGTGCGACATAAAATGAATTCAAGATATCAATGCCTTGCATCGACCTTGGGTGCGTGATGGATGAGCGTCTGACAATACATCAATCTTAAAAGACTCTGTGACTGACATTGTTTTAGACTGCTGCAGTTATAGGGAACTGAAAGGGTGGTACTTTCCTCTCTTAGAAGTCACTGAGTGAAAGATTAGCTACTAATGAGGATGGAAGTGCTCATTTTATTTAGTCATGCAGCTCTGCCAGAATCACATGATGGAAAATTAGGCGATTCTATTAGGAAGAACAAATGAAAGGCAGAAACCGTTAACCGCTGCTTTGTGAAGAATCTTAATGAAGCAGAGAGTTAGTTGAAAATGCCTTCAAAATGTGCATGTGATTGAGTCTACTCGCCCACGACGTTACCGTTGCTAAGTGTATAATTCTCTGCAGTATTTCTGCTGGGTTTGGACACTGGACGTAGTGAGGAGCTGTTCTTCTTCCCTGGGAAATCCTGCTCCCTGACAAGAACCCCTCCATCATTATTGATCAAACCAAAGTAACACCGGCTGTACTCCATTTACCAAACCCTCCATTCGTCTCCTCA
Source organism: Cebidichthys violaceus (assembly GCF_023349555.1). Taxonomy (NCBI): domain Eukaryota; kingdom Metazoa; phylum Chordata; class Actinopteri; order Perciformes; family Stichaeidae; genus Cebidichthys; species Cebidichthys violaceus. The sequence goes on from NW_027176361.1 coordinate 3,753,334, forward strand.
CAATCTTCCCTGAGTCCATTCTTACTCCCGTACAGCGCATCCAGAAAGCTGCAGCCTTTTGTACTTTAGTAGTGCAAATTCTATATAATGTTTGAAATTAATTACACATCCAAAAACCAATTGACACACAGGAAACCTGAGGTTTATACTTGAACCAAGGTTCACATCCTAAGAAGCCCCATGGGAGATTCACTACTGAGAAAAATGTAAACTTCCCTTGAACCTAATACGAGAGTGGTCGCTGAACAAAGCACCAACGCATTTCTGGGTCATCAGGGACACATCTACGGCACTCCTCTTATTAAACAGCCATTAAAGTGCAGAGCAACGCCGAGTGCCCTGCAATGACACAATAAATCATCCCGTCGCTTATTAGTTTTATTGGCTGCTGGGCTGCTCGTTGATCATCTAGAATAGTATTCAACAACAAATATGACAAAGTAAAATAGAGATTATGTGGTGTTGTGAAATCTATTTGCTAGAGACATTGTTGTATGTGTGTAACTTTTTTTGCCGATTTGTTCCAGGTCCAATTCTGTTACTTTATTTTTTAGTGTTTTTTGAACATACCAATATCCATACCTAGTGTAACGAGGAATTGTGGGCTTCGCAATTTATACAAAATGAATGTAAGAGCTGGTCATGTTACAAAGTTTATGATTGCAGTTCTGGTTGAATTTATTCTTGCCTTAGATTCCAAATATTTCAAATCAGAGGATCTGGTTGTATCGGCTGTGCAAAAATATCTGACAAAATATTTATAAGGAATTTTGAAAAACCTGCACATTGAGTCTGTTGTCACTTACAATTGTGAATTGTTGATGTTAGCTGCAGCACATTTCACACCGTATCTCTGACCATATGAGAACTAGATAAATTCTATATGTGTGCAAACAAGTCTCCCGGTCAGTGCGAGATGTACTGGAGAAGCCTTCTACATCACACGCTGCTACTTGAAATTCGATGAAGAAGAGTTGTGGTGCACTTAATGTGACCGATGACTATGAGGGGGATCAACAGCTAATTGAACCAGTAAATTTTCCGCAGTAACTGGAACATCTCACAAGGCAGCCGGGGGCCATATTTCATAAACATTTACGGCATCATTAACGCAGCTGTGTTTGCATACTGATTGTGATCTACAAAAACATTTTCAAATGTCGACGCAGAATGCATTTACAGCTGTCAATCACGATGTGTGTTCAGGTCATACATATGTTTTACCCTTTATATACGTATGTACGCCTAGTACCTTATTTTATGAAAACCAATACTTGATTTTAATAAAGATTTGAATAGATCAGGTTTTAAGTGTCAGTGGCCCCCAGGCATTTAATAACATTTATTAATCAGTTTATTTCTAGTTAACTCATCGCAATGTGCAAAGTATTAACCAGGCATTAACAAGGCTTAAGACACCCACAAGGTATGCTATCAGTTCATTAAGTAGGCATTATCAGTTGTCATCATTACCATACTGTAGATGTGGGTTAGTAAGACCCTATTCCAACTCCTAACTAGAAATAAAAAAATCAAAAACAATTGATGGGTTCTTCGTTGGCCCAAAGTTTCATGAAAATCAAGCCAGTAGTTTTCACTGCAATTCTGCTGACAAACTTCTATAAGTCTAGAGGTCACGGACAAATGGTGTAATATGTTTAATTTCTAGAACGTGTTAGCGTATAGGCCTGCAGCAATGAACATGGATCTGGATTAATATCAATAACATGCACCTTCTGACCGATAAGTAGGTGCAGCATTCCCCTACAAGACATTTTATATCCCTCCCATTGACAATCGTTTCAAGGAGAAAAAACATTCTGTCCTAAAACAGATGCGTATCTATTGGCTTTCACACTCATTCTGTCTAATGGTTTATCTGACCTCTACGGAGCCACACAAGTTCTAAAATGATATGTTCATTGTCTCGTGGGCACAAGATAATAACTTCTCTTCGTTAAGATGGTTTTAAAATTCTTGAAAATCCTGCCCAAAGCCTCACCAGTAGAGTTACGTTACCCTCATGAAAATAATTATCCTAATAGGATCGTATTGTTCTCTTCACTGACGGGAACAAGTGACAAAAACAGCCATTAAACTTAAACGACTCGGGACATTTTTTATGTGACCGATCAATGGGCTGTCCACTGTCAACACTAATTATATCACTCAGTGGTACTGACTGTACAAGCAGCGACGAAAAAAATTCAATTTTGATTGTTGATCTTGAAGAAGACCTGAGGGTTGAAACGCCACCTGAATAAAAGAGAAATGCAAATGGAGACAGAGTGTGCAGTGATCAGCGTCTCAATACAGACCTTGGTGAGCTTTACTTTTCTACTATTTTGAGGAAGGAATCATTTTTAACACAATTTCTTTTTGTAAAAGAAGTTCCATTATCCTCAGTATGAGCTGCTCGTGCTGATACATGGTGGTGCAGTGTTATTACATAATTTTGGAGAAGACTTAAGACCTTAATTTACAAATCCAGCTGAGCACTGTAACTGAAGGAAAATACTTTTGACTCAAATATGAAAGCGCAGACACAAAATTAACAAACTGTGAGTAGGTGTTCAAAAGAATCAAGTAATTGTATTAATGGCAATACTTTGCTTGAAGGAGAAACTGCCAAAGTCACTGTATTACTTGTCCAATTTTAACTACGCATAGAAGAAGGATGCATCTCGCTCCAGATGAAGCAAAATGGTTCTCTCCATCAGTGGAGGATGTAGAGGCATTCACATTGTAAAACACATTTTCCTAACAAATATGTAAATTGAATATGTAATTCTTAATTATTACCCGCAAATAAATGTCTAATAAAGGTTGTAAGGCTTGCCGCTCATAATGACCAGGCAACAAAAGGGTTCACGCTGAGCACTCAGACAGCTCCCCCATTCACAGTTCCTTGTCATGCCTCACAAGTGCTTTTTGTGCTCAATTAACAATACGCCACTCACTCCTCAGCAGCGCTGTGCAAAGACCGTTTGTTCCTTCAGCTCTCCTGGACTGGCTGCTCAGCCCCGCTGCCACTATAAACCTTATCGGCTTCGTTCCAACTCCATGCATGCTGTGCATCCAGCATGTCAATGCATCCCGTTTCGGTAGAGGTGGAAGAAACATTGGCATTTATCTAAAGTTTAAAAAAAACGCTGTTGTCATCACGTTTCTGAAGATTAAATGGCGTTTGGGTGATAGGGATCTCTCTGTGTCTCCTATATTTCAGTTTAAATCCCATGCTTGTTTTTACTAATAACATATGCATTACCGTCACAGACCTTCACTCTTCTACTCACACATAAACATACACAGCAGAATGACCTCATGCAGGGAGCCTTTAACTACACTAAATCTAGTGTCGTTTTTGACCTCTTTTTTCTATTAAACAAATCGTTTTGTTCATCTTGTGCGCAGGCATGAAGATGCACAAGTATGCATGTGGGCACACAGGTGACTCAATGCACAATCCTTCCAATGAAGTCACACTTTGCCACTAATCTACAGGTGGCAGTGACAAGAAACGCACCAGCAAAAAAGACTGCTAGCAAGTTAACATGGGGGCAAACAATGCTGGATTTAAAATACATTAAAAACAAATCGGCTTTGAAAATCTTTTACGAGGAAGAAAAGCATTCAACACGTTTTAGTCCTCAAGGATACACACAGCGTGTTTATTTCCCACAGCTCCCTCTGCAGCCACAAAACGGCTCTATACGTTTTTTTGCATGTGCTGTAGGACCTGTAAACAGACTTTGATGTGGAAAATCAGTGGAGTTCCCCTTTAAGCACACCAAGATATAGCGTGTACAGTGATGCATCATGATTCAGTCTGATGCCCCGCACTCATTTTCACACCAGTTCACTGACATTTCTGTCTAAAAAAACCAAATATCTAAACCAGTTAAACCAAATAGGAAACGGAAATTACACCTAAGACCCAAGAAACAACAGACTGAGCTTGTAAAGAAATACGAAAAGCACAAAAGAAGACAATTCCTACTGAAACGTCTGTGATGGTCATCGCACCTCATGCACACTCAACACATCTTAAACTCTGCAGATCACCACAATTTGATCACCCTCCTCTCCTCTCTTCCTTCTCTCGCAAAGACATCTTAAGTGCTGCTAGGTTTGTTTTTTGGTGTGGGTTGGCACAACAAGGTCTGCTGCTGCAGTGTCATGGAAGCTGCTGGGAGCTGTAAGAGACCAGCTGACACAGGCAGGCTTGTAACTGAAAGGTCACTGGATCAACTCCACGGACAAGCTACCAGGATGAGGTAAGACAGTGATTCATACTCTCACCTCACCCCTGCAACAGATACTGAACTGCTGAAGAAGACAAGTTTATAAAAGCTGCACAATCATATCAAAATCAACACTCATTTTCTTTGATATTAGTAAATCTATCTGACTCTATTGACAGCACTGTTATTATGAACAAAACAAATGTATGGAAGAAGCTACCACAAGAGAATACTTTTTGAAAGATGTCAAAGTAAGCCTTGAATTTGTTGACTTGCTTGTGAGGCTTGAAGTTCTCATGAGACATTGGATACAGAGGAGCCTTTTATGTTTTCAATCACAGAACTGTATCTTTTCAAGCCTTCAGGAAGCTGAGCATCATTTGAGAAAGGCACATCAATCCTTTCAGCGTCGTCACAGGTATCTTTTAGTTAAAAGAGACATTAAGATTCTCTTTGTGTGGTTCAGGCTCAATAAGTAATAGTGGTGCTTGTTTGAAATCATCCAGTAAAAATACATTCTCCTGAAAGAGAATGTTTTATGTATAATCTTACTGTAGTTATTGACAAAAACTTGCCTCAACTTTTACTGTGATGATATGGTGTTTCATATTGTAGAGGATAACATGTAGCCTAAACCAAACCAAAGCTGACCCGAAATATCCTAATTTACCACCAATGCTTATTTTGCTGTGTGAGTTGTTTATGTGGATATTAACCCTGGATGATTTCCAAAAGTTATAATTTTATTTAGTTTGAAAATGTTTAATTGGGATACCTTTTAATACCATCTTTCTCATGTTACTGTTTTAGAAGCTATGCACATTTCTGTTGGATTTTCAAGGATTGCATTTATTATATTTTCTTCTCAACTTCACCCCTGCCTCATGAAAAGAAAGAAATATCTTTAAATGATGAATGCTATTCATTGAGATGTGCAGAGATCATGGAAGATCATCCATTCAAGAGTAAAAGGCGTATTCAAATGTACACTTTAATGCACATGCACTTTCTACCTACACTACCTATTTATTGTGTAAGTTGTAGCTCTTTATCCTCAAGCTTTTACACATTTTCAGTGATATTTTGAACACTTCTGTTGTGTGAAATGCAACAACCTGTACGTGAGAAGTTAAATTGCTTGTGATTCTTGAGAAAATAAAGTATTGACTTCCATCACAGGCATGAAAATTATGATTATCAAAACCTCTCCTATCATTGTTTTTAATGAGAAAAAGAATTTTGCCTGACCAACGTTGCACAGAATCATTTTTCCCCATATATCAATGCACTGGTTTGGGTTGGACTCACTTGCATCATTTATGTGGGATCAGGTTGGTTGGATTATGGTAACCGGTTGATAAGGTGCCAGTTATCAGTGTTATAACTTCTCTGTTAGTGCTATATTATAAAGTTATGGGGCCGTGTGTGTATTTGTGTGTTAACAAACAAGCCTACAATTTAGACGCGGACGTCCAATCCATCTTCTACACCCGCAGCCTGCTTCTCGTCTGATGAGCTCAACTCCAAAATCCTAACAAGCCTCACATCTTCACCTTCCCTCAACTCACCCACATCACACTCTAACGCTGCAATTCCTTCACTCTCTGCTCTTCAAGACTGCTTCTACTTGAACACACACACAACTCCCAAAAAATACATCCTGCTAGTGTCTGTCCGGTTTTAATTTACAAAACTGGTATCTCAATTGACAGTGATGTTTAGCAGCTTACAGTGCAAAATACTTGATTGTTTGAGCAGCAATACTGACCTTCAGTGAGCTGAGGTTTAGGGGAAAAAAGGAGAGACACTAAACACATTTTGAACCATAAAATCTGAAACTGTTTAGGTTTAAAACCCCAAAATAAAAAAGTTTGTATTAATAATTTGGAAATTGAGATAATTTGGGTTAGGATACAGTCTTGTCCCTGGCCTCATCGTATCCCAACAATATGAAAATAAGGCTGTGTGGCGGGGGCGGGGCAGCAGTGGGTGAGTTTTATGAGAACAGCGCACGGGGCATCATTAGAAGCGAAAGCGCACCATGCTGAAGGAAGGGGAGCTGAGGCTGGACGGCACTCAACTCCTGACAATCAGGAGGCGCGTGACAAGGCTATGGCAGGGCGCAGAGGAGAATATTTATTTTTTCTCTTCAAGTAAGTTACCTTGAGATATGATCAACTTGCTACAAATAACCTCCAAAGACTCCTCTAAGTGGGAATATTTCCATGCGCGCGTCTTCATGTCGTCAGATTTGTAAATTGGCCGCGGAGCTGCGCGTTTTGATGGACTCCTCGGTCATTAGAGGACTGAATGTGAATTTATGCCAACATCCAACCACTCTGGGATATACATAAAGCGCGCACAGCCGGGATGGATTCGTTTAACGCCAGCGGAATGGACGCGTACACGGTGATCCATCTGAATTCCTCCTGGGGTCTGGACAGTGGATATTCTTTAGGGGCGATAGCCAGCATTGCTGCTCTTGTAAGTTTTCTCATTCTCTTTACCGTTGTTGGGAATATTCTGGTGGTTATTGCGGTGTTGACGAGCAGGGCGCTGAAAGCCCCACAGAACCTCTTTCTGGTGTCCCTGGCCACCGCGGACATCCTGGTCGCCACTTTGGTGATGCCGTTTTCCCTGGCGAACGAACTTATGGGCTATTGGTATTTTGGTAATGTTTGGTGCGGCATTTATCTGGCTTTGGATGTTCTATTCTGCACTTCGTCTATTGTCCATCTGTGCGCAATAAGCCTGGACCGCTACTGGTCCGTTACGCAGGCTGTAGAGTACAACCTGAAGCGGACTCCCAAACGCGTCAAGTGCATCATCGTAATTGTGTGGCTTATATCTGCTTTCATCTCATCTCCGCCGCTCTTATCTATAGACAACAACAGTAATATCAGTGCTCAGCCTCAGTGCGAGCTGAATGATGACACTTGGTACATCCTCTCCTCCAGCATTGCGTCCTTCTTCGCCCCGTGCTTAATTATGGTGCTGGTGTATATCAGAATATACCAAGTGGCCAAAACCAGAACAAGAACCATGTCGGGGAAAAATCTCAGGCCAGATGGTGTTACACAAACTGAGAACGGACTGAGCAAAGCCACCTCCCCTTTCCATGGCGAGAGGGAGAACGGTCACTGTCAGTGCCCGCCTACGCCCAGCCAACGCACCGTCACCGTCGGGCAACAGACTGAGGATGCTGACATGGAGAGCTCCTCCTCGGAGGGCAAAGGTCACAAACCACAACAGGAAGTGTCCAAGACAGCCAAGAGGGCCAGCCACAAGAAGAGCTCCCTCTCCAAACAACCCACACGCATCTCCAGAGTCAGTAACAAATCCATGGACCTCTTCGCCTCCAGGAGGAAACGTCGCCGGAGCTCCTTGGCCAGAAAGAAGGCCTCTCAAGCCAGGGAAAAGAGGTTTACATTCGTCCTGGCTGTGGTCATGGGGGTGTTTGTTGTGTGCTGGTTCCCCTTTTTCTTCAGCTACAGCCTGTATGGTGTGTGCAGGGACTCCTGTAAGATCCCAGACTCGCTCTTTAAATTCTTCTTCTGGATCGGCTACTGTAACAGCTCACTCAACCCCGCCATCTACACCATCTTCAACCGGGACTTCAGACGCGCCTTCCAGAAGATCCTCTGCAAGTCGTGGAAAAAGTCCTTTTAGATCTGAAGCCAAACTGCTGGACCCACCGTGACAATCTCAAAGGGTGTATCAAAGTGAATTTTGAAAGAAAAAAAGAATCCTGTTTTGTCTATTACTGCCAATCGTTACTGTTTCGTCTCATTGTCCTGTTGTAATTCCACCAACTGGGTGTCTCTACAAAGTCTGATTAGTGAGCTCCCCCTTTCTTTTATTCCTACTGCTGTGTGCTGTAACGCTTTATGGTGTTTGATCATTATCAAGCTCTTTATACATCCACAAAAGATACAAATGGCCGGATTTATCCGTTTGGAGACCCCATAGCAGAAATGGCCTCCTGGGCCGTGGTTAACCCCACTAAGTTACTTCCACTCACTCTGTACAATGTGTACACTTTTTCTATCATTTTTGTGATAGAATGCTACTTGTTCATAGCTTTGCTGGTGGTAACATATTTATTTAGAAATATGTAACATACATAAGCACAAAACTATTTTGAAACAAGTAATCCTTTTCCAGACAGAGCATTAAGCTGTGAGTTAGATGAGAAGATAACCCTATTATGTCTGTGTGGTAAATATGTTAGCTGGAGCCAGCAGCTGGTTAGCCTAGCTTAGCATAAAGACTGAAAAGCAGTAGAAACAGCTAGCCTGAATATCTCCAAAGGTCACCAAATGTGCCTCACAGCACGTCTAATGCTCACTTCATATCTAGTTTGTTAAATGCATACAGAAACCGAAGCATAGAAACAACAGTTCGCTGTTTTACAGGGTGTGTGCTTATCTTGGTTGGAAGGAGTTGCTAGGCAACCAGTGGAGACTCAATTAAGTTAGTGTTCATGTAAAACTGTCGTTTTTACGCTGCAGATTTTGTACCGATTAAACAAAAAAAGATATAACGTTAATTAGTGCGCTTTAGATGTTTTGGTAGATGGATTTTGTTCTCTTAGAATAGAGCCTGGCTAACCGTTTTCCTGTTTAAAGTCTATCTGCTGAACTAAGCTGACTGACTGCTGTCTCCAGCTATATTACAGTACGAGATACAATTTCCCAAAATGTCTATTCCTTTAAAATTAGGTGATGAAGCAGAAACCATCATAAGGTCCCTTATCATGTCAGTGTTGTGCTTTAATTCAGCATATTTGTGATAAAAAAGGTTTCAATTCACAAACCAGTTCACACACAATAAGCCTGGAGCTATTGGAGCAGCTGTCTACTCAGCCCAGATTGATAATCCAGCATACACACACACACACACACACACACACACACACACACACACACACACACACACACACACACAGCAATGGTTTCCAGCCCTTTTCACTTGTTTCCCCAGAAAATAAATCTTTGTTTACATGTGACATGTCTACGAGTCATTTGCAGTTCAACCACAGTTGTTCTATACCGTCTCAAATTATTTAATTACAATTTTTAATTTAGAAGCCTGAAGACGTAAAACTATCTAGTATTTTACAAGTAAATAGGAATCGTTGGAGAGTCATGAAGTATAAATGAACCCTCAGATTTATTTTGTCTGACCCTCAGGTCGGAAATTAACTTTGTGGATAAAAGTTAACCATGCACTTTCTTTTGTCCGTTTACCATTAAGTTGTTGGCTTTTACAGCTTCTTTTAAGCGTCACTGCTGTGAAAATAGTATGAGACAAGGCAAAATAAATTAGCATTGTGTTTTAACACCTGGGTGCTTTGAGTGTATCCGTGCAATCACAGCGTCATCATAGTAATTCACGCCACAGCTGACAAACGGTAAAGCACTAACAGTTGACTAAATCACTGCAGAGTCTTTGTTCTGATCTCTGACAGGACTTAAGATTTGAGACTGCACTGAGGAGGGCTGACGTTTTCACAGGGCTTTCACAGTGGCCATAAACTATGTGTATCAAGGAACAAGAACATTTTTCCAGAATCTACCTCTCTGTTTGTTTAGTTTGTGTTGATTTTTGTTCACATTTTTCCTCTGCTTAAACTGTCTGCTGTTGTGCAAAAATAAAAGATGAAGTCTTATGTGAACTTTTGGTGTGATGTTGCGATATGGAGCCCCTTTAGTGGTCATGCATATCAATAGATTCAATCATATCAAATATTGTGGCTGTTGAATGAATGATGACAGTCACAGAGACTTAGCACTCCAACATCTTTAATTACAAGTCGATCATTCTAATTCTGTGATTTATGCCTTTTCCTTTACTTTTAAATTAATTATACACTGGTTTCTGTAATTATAAATTAATTATCGTTCATCACATTAGAATTTGACACGTTAATTAAACACAAATCAGCAGTTTACTTTTAAGATGAAAGAGAAAATCCCCATTTATGCAAAGCAAGTGAGATCCGACATTTGGTTTGACTGCTTAGTGCAGTTATTTGTCTTAATTTGGTGGAAAATTGAAACAATCATAAGCAGATTGGTACATAACTGCTCCTTATCTCTACCAGGGGATGATTGACACTTTTTGAAGCCCAAACAATATCCTACTCTCAGCAATGTGAGTTTGGTCTTTGAAATCAATCAGGATGCCATGATGGGGTCAAAGGGTTCGGCCCCTCTAATGGACAGTGGCCATGCCTGTTTCAGAGTGTTTGTGACCTTTCGGCACAACAGGTTTGATGTTGGATCTGGCCGCCTCATAATCTAATATTCTCCTGGGCCCCTGTGGGCAGGACTGAGGTGAAACTGAATTCCCCACACCAAACTCTTGTTGTTTCCCTCCTACTTTTTATGCTGTGTGCACATCTAAAAGTCATTAGTAACGTGTTACGGGTCCATCTGCTTTTGTTCCAACTGCTGTTTGGGGCCACCAGAGATTCATGTCCCCAAAAAACTAAAAAGGGAAAACAGTGTCCCGGTCTGTTTAATTGTTTGAATAAGGAGAATAAACAGGTGTAAAGCCACTGATGGAAAACAGAAGGAAAATATATTTGTCACCAGTCTGTGTATTTTATCTTTCGGCAAAGTGCCCTACCAAACAAAACTTAGTTTTACTCACTGTCAAAGAGAAAACTTTACTCACTTTATGTTCAGGCTGTGCTAAATCTCGTACAATTTATAACCAAAGTTAAATGTTTTTTTTCTTAAAGTCAAAGAAAGATGAAGTAGATTAAGCGTGCTGTTCTTCCAATGTCCCTCTCAGTATTTATAGGTTTGGTGAGGACACTGCCTGCTTCACCAAGAGAAGTCAAATGTGTTTGGCTGCACATTAAACACTGCGGCTTTGGGGAGTCAGAAAACAAACAGTGGCTCAGCAGTTTGTGATCGATAGCAATGACTCAACAATAATTTTGCCATGTGCTGAGATTGTATGGCTTTGAAAAACTCTCCAGCCGGCACTTTGTTTGAAAAGTCAGCAGTGAGAGAACATTTCTTAAAAATGGAAGATGGTTCATTTCTTTTCTGGCTGCAAATCAAGGTGAAGGGAGACAGCTTTCTATTTATACTAAAGAGAGTTTGACCACACACTTTCACTTGGTAAAACCCTTTTTTTTTTAAAAGGCATTTTAACATCACCGATAGAAAGTAACCAACAGAAAACAAAGCAACTCCCTTGAATCTCCAAGGTATTCTGGCTTAAAATGAGCAAACTCAAATGTCAGTGCTATTCCACTGATGGCCACCGGATGGAGGCTCAAAAAGCAAACCCCGTCGGAACAAAACTCCTGAGTCGGCCCTTTAGCTGCTTAAAGCACCACAATACTCACAAGCTAGTCACCACCTTTGTCTCTCTGCTGTTTAGTTGGTAGCGTGCAGTGGGTTCATCAGAATCCAGTCTGAGCAATTAGCAAATTAAGTGTTTTTACAATTTTTTTAAAATGTTACAATTGTTGAAAATGACATACTTGTTTGAGAGCAAACACTGCATTGATGCTGTCCTCTCTTCTCCTCAATATACTGCCCTCAAAAGCAGATGAGGTTTCTCATGTCATCATTAATCCTGGCAAATTTTGTGAAAGATGAAAGGCCTCAGAGTTCTGTGACGCTGCCACACCTGGCTGCCTTCAATTTTCTGCCAGACATCAGACCTTGGCAGTGGGGAAATACGGGCCGGCCATCATCCCAAAAGAGCTATTTGGTGGCTGAGCCCTTCAAAAAAAAAAGAGTTAAATCAAAATTCACGTGTTTACCTTTGAAAGCACATTGCAAAGGCTTTCACTCTTTGAACCATGAATACATAAAAGCACTCTTGGTTTGTCTTCAACTTTTGCAGCTGCATATAGATTATTAAATCATGGTTTTATCAAAACAATCCACTGAGCTTCATGTGGGACAATGATACATAATAAAAATGAGCTCTTCCACCCTTTAAAATGTTAATAAAGCACTAAACCCAAAGCTAGTATTTTAACATTATAACATTAGCTGATGTTTGCTTATCATTCATCAATTGTATTTGATGTAAGGCCATCGAGTTTGTTGAGCGGGCATCAAAGTATTATGACACCTAAATCTACATTTCGGTGTGTGATGAATTATCCCATCTGTTGACTTCAACCAATCATACATCACAGCATCACAGTGTAGCAGTCACACATAATGATGGAGAGGACCTCAGTCGCTGTTCACTCACTCTCTCACAGCTGAGCTCACAATTCTCTGTCTGAGCAGAAAGCCGGCTGGCTGTCCTGCCAAACAGCTCGGGTACGAAGAAGTGTGAAAAGCTTTTCGTCAAAACCCTGGTTTTCTGTATCCATTTTGGTACGCAGCACGCTTAACGTACAGAGGATGGAAATCATTGTGTTCATCACACAGTGCTGTTTGTATTGAGTAACAGCCATGTGACTCAATAAGTCAACCAAATGTTATATGATAAGGCTGGTAATATTCTATACGTTCGGTGTTTTCACATGAACTGACCAAAACCAAACCACTTGTTAGTCCGTCTCTCAATACTTTTCAGCTGTCTGTGCATCTTGCCTCAAGTCTGTTTGTTACTGCAGAGCTGAAGACATAACATCCTTAAAAACGGGTCACAAGTGTTATTTTTTTAAAAGGCTGATTTTATATATAGATGGACGGACTCAGTCGTGGGGTGATACACATTTTGTGTGTTAGAGCACAAGGACGTAGTGGTACAAGTACTTTTAGCAAAGTGTACTTACATTACACAAAATATCAACTCTTAAAAGTGTCAATGCAGAAAAATGGTGCATGTGACTGGTATACTGTTATATATTAGAGTATTTTTATCACTACTGCTGATGCGTTAATGTGTAAGTTGCATTTTACTGTTGTGGCATGTTGGGTGAGGGGAAGCTAACTTGATCTTATGGGTATTTTAATTGCTTACAATGCTTCATAATTTATTGTAGATTCTTAACTTAAAGTAGCCAGTTACTGAAGCTGTTGAATTGTAAATAATTGTTAATAAAGTGGTGTAAAAAGTGCAATAATTCCCTCTGAAATGTAGTGTAGAACAAGTAGAAAGTGACACAAAACGTTTAAAGGAAAGTGTCAAATTAACAATGTTGAAGTTTTGTAGACGCGTTCCATTGACTGGTTGAACTGTGAAGTCGTAGCTGTAAACACTCCCAACTACCTTACCAAACTAAATGTTATTTAGCTCTACATCTAGGCTGCACTGTTTTTATTATCTTGTGCTCATAGGTTAACAACACTGAGATACAGAAGAACAGGAGGCACCTTAAACACCCCATAAGTCACTTTTATTGTTTTGTTTGCTCCACTAAGCTCATCCAGCCTCGGGGGAAGACATGACGGCAAACAGCATGGCTAAGGGTTGACTCCTCTGCATCACAGAGTCTAGTGCGAAACCAGTCACAGCTGTTCAAATTTAATTATATACTATAATGAGTGATTTCACATGTCAACGCTGTCCAATCCTTGTCAATTGTAATTCACAATTAGAATTATAGTCTGAAACTCAAAGCCTGAGGCACAGTGTGAATTTGGTGATAATTACTTGTGCAGGGCGTGAGAGCGCACAAAACAAGATGCAATTTATGATCTAATAATGCCACTATTTCATGTGTCAAAGTTAACGCTTTTACACTGGAGAGTAACCGTGGATGCTGCTAAGCAAACAAGGAATATTAAGTAAAAAAAGCATGTGTTATGTTTTATGCTGATACAGTTATTATGAGGAACATTTAACTGATACAACAGTCTCAATTTAATTATGATGCCTCTATATGACCTGCATAAGCAAATGAGACCATCAGCGAGAAGATTGGCTATTTCTTTATGGTTATTCTTAATGCTCGTCATCGCTGCCATCCCGTGACCAGAGTAAGGAGAGTTGACCGACAACGTACATCTTTTCTTTCAAATGTCGAGGGAAACAAGTTTACTAAGCGTTGGAAAGACACACACACTGACATTTGATCCACAAAAATAGCGTATAGTAGCTTTAATTTTCACATCAAAAACGTGTTAAGATCGTTGTTCCAATCTTATCAGGCCAAACGGGCTGCATTTATATTTGAAACTGAACATGAACCTTGAGTAATGTGCAAGGAAAATGAAAGGCCAATGAAGGCGTTACAGTTGGGTGGTTTGAAAATAATGTGGTCAGAGAGGAACCTCCGACACCATGAAGGTCACTCACTGAGTAACAATTAAGATAATAAGATATTGTTTACGGAGTGAAAGAGGACTGATGTCATCAGTGTCACCTGCACCGTTAGCTGCAATACAGAAAGTCCTACACAGCATCACTATCAAAGCAAACGGCCCGCATCTGCTCCAAGGTTTCACCAAGCTCCTGTCCCTGTTGTGCAATGATTAACTGCTCAGCCTACAGCAGCGCATTAGAACATGTGTCATATGAAGCATTTTACACGAGTTTCATAACCCACACCACACAGCCTCTCTAAATGTGATGAAATGAGCTCTGAAATGGATTACGTGACGATAATATATTAATGACTTTTTACATTCTGAATCGCTAAATTTTATGAAACATGGCCCAAATCTTTGAAACATTAACTTGGAGGGGGTAATAAAGGGTTTAAAAGGAAACAAAAAAACTGTCTGTGAACATAAAGCCTGCAGGATTTATTACGTTTGCAGCAAAACAAAACTCTGTCAGAATGACAAATAAGGTTATAAGTGACTAAACTAAACTCAGCCCTTAAAATGGATTACAACGTCAAACAATTAAGACTTTATTGCCAGCTGAGTTTTGTTTCAAGCAAGGCACAATTTGAGATCTGTTGGACATAATTTAGGATGATAAACAGTAGTTCTGCAAGGGATCATAAAATTCACGGTTCGGATCGGATCAGAGTCACGGATCGGATCAGCACAAAAGAAAAAAAGGGAGCAAACATATCTATTAGAGATCCCTGATCATGTTTTTTTGCCACCAATAATAATTTATGATCATTGATGATTCATCTTGGCAGATACAGATCTCTTTGTTGTTTGATTACAGCGGCTGGTATACAAGTCTTCAAACTCAGATAGTTGTATGTATCCATTTGTCACAGTTTGCATTTTGCACATGGAACCAGGAGATTTCCAGCATCTGTAAATAAGTCTCAATAGCATCTATCAGTGAAGTTATGAGTCAGTGAAACGATCGTCTCCATCCTCAAGACATCCTCAGCTGAATCAAGATTGTAATCGGGAGTCATAGCAAGATATAAGTGACAACCTCTTGAGCGTTTAGTGATGATCACCATTCACAGACCTCTCTCCCAAGGACACAGGAGGGGGGGGGGGGGTTGAATGTGTGTACTCCACTAATTCAGCTTTCAGCTCTTCAAAGAGATGATGACAACAGACTAGCAAAGAGATACAAATACGACAAGGAGTAACAACAGCAATAAAACGTCACGAAGCAACTTTATACTGACAAAAAACATGTAAAAACAACGTTCCACACTAAAAAATGACTGAGCTGCAAATTCACAAAAGGATTGCACGGCTTTTGTGGCTGCTAAATCAACACAAATAAGACAAAAATGCACATAATCAAAGCACTGCTTTCAACATAATGCTAATGTCAGCATTCTTGCATAATCACAATGACAATGCTATTGCAAAACATATTGCTTACCATGCTCGCACCGGGTTTATTTGCTAATGAGCACTGTAAAACATAACTGAGGCTAGTTTTTCAGATATTTATTCACCTGAGAAGGAGTTTACATTTTCAGTTACAGTCAAGTTACAGTATTTCTCCTTCAGAATTACATCACTGGGAATGTGAAGAATTATTTGGAAAAGCATTAAGACTATTATGCTACACATATTTGACATTTAAATGAATTATAATGTGACACAAATGTAAATATATGTTTAAAAATGTGGGCGTCTACTCATTTCTTCAGGAGGGTGGGTTGCTTTGGGGGAATTTGGACTCATGACTCACCTTCTACAATAAAAATCTCCATTTGAACTTTTATGAGTGACCCTTGATGCAAAGTGTGGTTGCTAAGTCTCAAGTGTGAGGAGACAAAAAGGTCGCAGCAGAAGATTACAGTATTTAACAATGTACTCTGAAGTCAGCTTTCTCAGAAAGTTCCTTTTCAAGTTTCAACAGCTTTGTAACAGCATTACAAGACCGTGACATGACTTCTTTTTCATGCGAACAAAAGCGTAGAGAGATGAGCCGCGGTGGCCTCCATCAGAGACGTCATCTCTGCAGAAACCGTTTGTGCAGTGTTTGTGTGCTTCCCAATGTTCCTGCCGGGCCTTTTCTCTCCATCACCCACACAGAGAGGGAAGTCTCATCCCACCACAGCTGACGTAGTCTAACTGTGTTTGGCACACAGTGTTCGCTGTTTAATCACTGGATTTGTTTCAACACCTGCAGGGCACCGATTTGGCTTTGGTGTCCCACTTTTTGCCAGCAGGAGGACAGCGAGTCCAAGAACTAAAAAGCGTAAGTATTGAAGAAAACAAATAGGTTTTTTTAAAATTTATGCCAAACTAAATTTGCCTGAAACTCATTGATAGTTAAAACATCCAATTATATCACTGTGTTAGTTTTCTTTTTTATCAACTTTTGACATCTGTATGTTTGCCGTTAATCCCACATTATTTCCAACATGTTGCGTCAAAGAAAATGTGTTGAAAAGAGCCTTTTCTTTTAATTTTCTCACAGCATCCTTTAGATAGCGACAAATATACTGCAAATGAGTTTAGACAGCAGACGAGGTCTGAAGTCAGCTGGGAGGACAGAGGAATTAATGATATGGCAGATCTTCACATTCACCGCTTTCTGCATTGATGGGAACTCAGCTCGGGGCAGGTTTGGGATTTTCACTTAATGGAGTGGCTCATACCTCATTCAGCACCACGCAGGTGTCTGCCTGTTCATCTTCCGTTAAGAATTATTGCTGCTGAAACCCCAAATTGAATATCATGTTGTGTATAACAGGCCAGGCCATCGGGGAAATCAGCGCAGCCTCGAATTATATTACTAGTTTCTGGGTTGAAGGCTGAAATTACAACAGACCCACTTAAAACTAATTTTAGTTTACATCTCTTCTTGTTTTAATTATATTTTAGCCGCTCCCACAGACGCTGGGCTTCTGAAGCTTACTGCACCGATGTCAATGAACGAAGACACCACATGCTTTAATCAATCACAGCTTTAGTCAACATCAAATTGGTCATATTTACCATTCACCTGCTATCATTTGAGATTTAATACTCAATTTGCATACAGATTTATAATCAAGTTGATTCAGCTCGATGGCGTATTTATCTTAGGAAGTTGTCAAGCATCCCATTTTTGACAAGCTAACTTTGCATCCATAGAATTGCATCTAGTTTACTTCCATCTTCTACAGTATAACAAATGCTTTTTCTTTATTTCTTCTGAACTGGACGGTAAGAAAAGCAGCACTACAGTTTTAATGTTTTCAATGGAGTACTGCCAATATCTTACTGTAATTTTCTTGCCAGTGTTCAGTTTTTTTATGCTGCTGTTTCTTGGTGAACAAAGCTAAAGAAGATGATGAACAGGGCCGTCAAACACAAGTCGTACTGATTAAAATGCTCATTTAAAACCTACTATCTGATTTTTTTTAAAGGTTGGGTCGCTGTGTGGTTAAAACATGGTTGTACCTGCATGTGTCATGTCACTAATGATATTTATGGTCCTATCATATTAGTACACATGTAATTCAAATGTCCCCCATGGAATAATTAATACTGACCGAACCTCACTTTTCAATTGCAAATGAAAAAGATACCCAGCCTCTTCAAAGAGCCTGTATCTGTTAAAACTCCATGTGGAGCATTTCCTCATTTCTCCCACGCGGCGGCAGAAGGCAGCAAAGATAACAATTGTATTCCTGAAGCTCTTAAAAGAATAGAAAAAAAAATCAGTGTTACGTATGTAACAGTATTGGGACTTCTGATTAGTTGTCAGTTAACAATTCCCAAGGTTCCCGCTGCGTCTTTTTCATTACATACCTATGAAGCATTTGTAGTCTCAGTCCCAAATATTATGCACAACCTGCTGCCTTGTGAGTTTCTTGTGGGTTCACACTGCAGCCTCCACCTGCACACTGTGATGAATCATTGAATGAATAGCCAAATTTTCATGTTTGTGACATCTGTTTATCGCAGGAGGCTTTTGATGTCTGAGACCCCATTTTTATACAAATTCTGCCAAAGCCAAGGTGACAGAAATGGGATTTCGTCTGAAAGGAAATGAGATTAAAACAACTTTGCCTTGATATTCATGTGATAAATGTGTTGTAAGATTTGATTAGACTGAATAGTACCGTCTGTATTCTATAATGTCTTTATCCATCTCGCATTTGAGCTCAGAAAATGTGATACAGATACCCTTAAGATACAGGTCATCACGAGTTAATATGAGCAAGAAAGAAAAATACATCAGGTTATAATTTAATATTATTTCAATTCCCCAGAGCCTCTTCTTGAAATAAATCTCAAAGAATAATTACAACATCAATTGCAATTTATTGAAGGACTCCCGTGAAGAAAGCAACAAATCCCCAAGCATGAGCGTACATCTGGAAGGCATTGGCCATGCTGCTAATGGATGCATGAAAGTAAGATCGAAAACACCCGAGGCCATCAAGCATTCGGTGTTCCACAGCTCTTTAATTACTTGGAAGGCTGAAACTTAGCAGACGGAGTGGGCAAGACAAATGAGTCCCTTAATCATGACCTACGGAGCTCTGTTTATCGGCAGGAGAACCTTGTAGACGAGTCATGTGTTGGAAGCAGAGCCATTCACAGTGACCCAGACTTGTGGTTACGTTAGAGTTCAGCATATAGGATTCTGCTTCTAGCTTTAGGAGTGGAAACATATTTTATCAACTTTGGAAATGACTCCTATCTCTGCCAACATTTAGGAGAGCTCCAGATGTGTCCTAACCTGATAACAGTTTTGGAAAAGCAACAATTCTGGCAGGAATGACTCAAACTTTACGTCTCCTCACATAATGCACAGATTGATGCATTTCTTCTTCTTTGATAGGACTGACTCGGGTAATTCAACACAGCTGAGTCAATTTTACCTTGTATGTACATTTGTTTTTTGAGCTGCAGTGGCTTGCCAATGTTAAATTACAGCCTACTATGCAAATGGCCTCTTGGTAAATATCATGATGAGACTTAAGATATGTATTGAGTTTGGCATCATATTTTTCCATATATTACTTTTGACAGACACACCTTGAAGGCTACACATAAAAAGATGTACGACTTCACACCACACCATCGGACAATTTCTACTGTGTGACTGTCTGAGGGTGTCATAGAACAGCGACGTCGCACTTTTTAACTAGGTGGGATCCTTCTCATTGCTGAATGTAGGATTCTTCAAAAAGAAATAACCTATTCTGAGGTAAAAAGTGATTTAGATGCAACTTTTAATGCAACTGCTGGGATGCTGAGATTCTGAGATGCTTGACGGTACATGACCAAAACTACAATAGAGTCTGAACACTGAAGTTTATTAAACCACTAATGACTTAGTAATGTTTTGAGCACACTGTCCTGCCTCAGGCATTGAGCAACAAAAGCAATATATATGTGAATATAGAAGTTTAATAATACATACATATATATATATATATATATATATATATATATATATATATATATATATATATGTAAGCACTTAAACAAGTGCACTGGCTAAGGATGCGACATCAACTGTTGCTGAAGTGTATGTAGTCCCAGTCCCAGAATAACCGCATCATTTATTTAATATAGTGTCAAATACACAAAAATAATTTACAACAACTGGAATTACATGTCCTCCTTTAATAGCTCTCTGACAGCATGTCAAGTAAACTAGAAACCGTTCCAACAGAATATTGCCAATAAAAAGAAGAAGATGAAACAATAAACGCTCAGGGCTGAGAAATGATGGAAATTCCCCAGTGAAGTGTTGAACCATCAAAGACGTCCTGTTGCTCAGCAGCTTTGACTGTGATAACACAGTTACTCTTTGTTAATCAAATATAACACAATTACTGACACAAGTACATTTTTTTTTTACCATATTTATTTTATCTTTAGAGGATCTGAGAGGAAAACCTGACTCATGTTTACTGCTTGGTCCTCTGATTTATCACTGCCTCTCAGCTGCCATCATTACACTGATCAATGTGGCTGTTAATGGCAACATGTTGCTGTTATCATCGATGCCATCAGGTGATTGTGCTGCTTTCTGAGTCAATAAAGCAAATGTTAGTTTGCGTTCGCTGCAAGCTAATTCCCCTGAAGACGGCACTGAAACAGAAGGTTTGTCTCGCTGCTGATTATTCACCATTTCTCATCACGGTGGAATTAAGAGTTGAGAGGCCACGGCTACAACTGCTTCAGAGGATTAATTAAAAAGACGACTTGACAATCAGCAGCGAACTTTAACGTCAAGACTCTCTAAGCCTTTCATTCTCTCTATAAAGTAGCTTTGTTTTCTATGTGCACTCCTCCAATCAAAGTCTTTCCCAGTGCATCCCTTCATTTAAGAGCTTTGTTAATGTTCAGTGTTGTAAAGCTTATTATCAAGGAGTTTATATTGCTCGAAGCCTCCGGAGAGCTGCTATTATACCTGCCTCAGCTGTGGCCCTTATCTCTGCAAATTCTCACTCCTCAGGAAATGCTACCTGCAAAGGTCAGCTAAGTGAGATGGGGTTAGTTTTCCAAAAAAAGGAGGAGAGAGATGGTTGATAAGGGTATAGATTCTCCACCTGAAACGAGAATATGTTCGCCGTAGATTTCGACACCTTCTGAACTCTTCCTGATGCTCAGATGTTTGGATTTGCGCTCGACTTTGGTCCCATTTTATCCACAATGTCATCGTTTCACCGTGAATCCTATGTATTTCTTTACCTCATGCATAATATAATGCCCACACAGTCAGAGTCAGGATAAGAAGGCACTGGTAAATAATTCAACAGCATGGATAAGAAGAAGTCAAGGTCTAGGTGGCTGATGGACTGATTGAAAGAGACCTGGGTGCAAAGAAATCTGTTTACAGTATTTGTATGCATTAAATTGATCCATCACAGCTAAAGGTTTGCAGATTTTCTGTAGATATAAATTGCAATATGTGACCCTACTGTCATTCATAAATTACTGTGGAGAATATAAAAGCTTGACTCAGCAGAAACGATGAGAAATGCCTTCATGTACAAAATTGCTACAGAAAGTGAAATGTCACTACAACCTCATGCAGTGCAGCCAAACACTCTCAAACACACAGAACTTGTTTTCTACTTCTCTTCTATGAAGAGCCTACATTTCCAAAGGACACCAAATATTTCAGGTTGAAATTAGGAGATTTGTGTCGAAAATTTCACACAAGACATTGACGAATATTCCTTATTGCTGAAATAATGCAGCAATGACAACAACGCCTTGGCTTTCACTCAGCATAGCTAACTGATAAAGATACTGTGTGAGATAAAAATGTCAACATTACAAAGCTACTTGAATAGAAAATATCGCTGTTAGATTTGATATAATACAATTTTTTTTAAACAAGACCAAGCGTCTAGCTGCAGAGCTTTGACCTGAATGCTATTGTCAGCATGATAACATTATCACAATAATAAAGTTAACATGCTGATGTTTATCATCTTAACCATCTTAACTTAATATGATAGCATGCAAGCTCCAGTCAAGTTACAAGGAAACATTTAATCATGGATGGATTACTGAACAAAACAACTAGAGACGAGACAAAGAATGAGCATAAAGAGACACACAGAGAGATGCATAAGGACTACAAAGAGACACAAATCAACAACATAAAGAGACCAAACAAAAGTCTGTGTGTCTTGCTCCTATGTAGCAGAGGTGGTGGGGCCATTTTGCACATCTGTGCCCAGGGCCCCATGGTCTCATAATCCCCCCATGTACTCAATGTATCAACAACATAGATGGTGAACATCAAGCTGTTAGGATCAGTCCCTCAAAATAAAAGAGCAAGGCTCAATCACAATCACACAGGAAAAATCCATTAGAGAGGAGACACAGATACCAACGTCTCCACTAAAAGAGGGAGCCTCGATGGAGTACAATGCTGCCACAAGTAAGAAATTCAACCGTCTCAACTGGATCACACTGAAGATTGCTGAAAACATTGCTGCATAAGAGAACCAGGAAGGGATTTCACATTAAAGCTACAGTTGATAACTTTAATGATCCTAGTATACGAGACAGAGGATCTGTTACGAAAACAGGTTCCTCTGCCTCATCTTAGTGCTCCTAACGGCATTTGCAAGATTGCAGAAACACGACCAGGCAGAGCCGAGGATCTCGAATGCAGCTGTCAATCACTGCTCATAAAGCTCATGAATTCCAATCAAACTGTCAAACTAGGCAGCGCTGATCAATTATGAATCAAGATCCTATTACTGGATTGCTTATTTCAAATGTATTTAGAAACATACTTTAGTGTACGGTTTGGCTGTAAAATGAGCCCGGTGGCCTGTGCTTGGTTCTGGTTCTTTTCAACATGCGGCCGAGCTCCAAACCTTCTCATTTTACAGCTAAACAGTCGCAGCGGAATCTTGCAAATGACATTAAGAGAACTAAAAGGAGATTTTTTTAATACAGATTATTTTTCTCATGTGCTACTGTCAGGATATAGAGAAAAATATGTATATTTGTATTATAGTTACCAATCAAAATTACAGGGACTCCCATTATCCATTTTCCTGCTCTTTAATGTGACACTGACTGCAGTCTGTGTGTGTGTGTGTGTGTGTGTGTGTGTGTGTGTGTGTGTGTGTGTGTGTGTGTGTGTGTGTGTGTGTGTTGGTATGCATAACAGTACAGTGTCACAGGTGCTGCACCCTGGCCACCTGCGGCCTCCCTGCTCCCTGTCAGAGTCAGGTGGAGGGTAACGCACACCTGCAGCTGGCAGACCCACACTCTCCATTAGCGGGAGAAAGCTAGGAGACAGAGCACTGAGGCTGTGAGCCGCAGCACCATCTGGGAGACTGATAAGGAGGTAAAGGGCGCTGTGGTATTGTGGCCCCCTGAAGAATACGGGTGGAGGAAAGTGAAACGGCTCTAATGTATTCTGACAAGTCTCCAATTTACAGGATGCAAATAGCGTACAAGGAGGAGTGATGGATTCTGCTCCAATGTTCATTTTGGAAACTATTGTAGATGCAGTTTTAGTCTTTAGATATAAATGTTTATTTAGTTTTAATCACAGTTTTGTCCTTCATACTTTAAGTCTAGTTTTAGTCGACAACAAATCAAAACGTTTCAGTCTTTAGTTTACTGCCTTGACATTTTAGTCAACTTTTAGTCAAAATGTTTTTTCTCTTAATTCTGTCAGCTATTGAATGTTTGCATTTTTTTTTTATCTTTTTGGACAGAATAACAAAGACAACTGGTAATAAAATGTAATCAAATAAAATGCTTTTTTTCAGTAAATGCTACCTGTTTTGTTGTAACAGGGGGATGTTTTTATTTTTATTCTTTTTATTCTTCAGGAAAAACTTGATTTTTTTTTTTTTTAGAAATCACATAAAAGAGACGACAGACTTAAAGCAAACCAGCAAACTGTATCACAGATTTTTTTATTTAGTGTTAGGACAAGAACATTCAGTGCTTCAATGATGCTTAATCCTGCTTCTAAACCGTGCATGTTTATAAAATAATCTAAAAGATTAAGATCTAATAATCTAATAGATTAAGATTAAGATAAGAATTATCTTGCTTTGAACTAAGGGGCCAAAGCATGTATGATCATGATCATTTAAAACATGTAAGTGTCAATGGTTTTAAGTGGGGCAGCGTTTAGGTTTTTTTTTAAGAGCCATGCAGTGTCTGAATAGAGCACAGCTATGAATTTGTGAGTGGTCTTGATCTTGTTCTTTTCAAGTTTAGTCTTCAGGTTTTGTCATATATAACTAATATACAGATGGTGAAACATGTACGCAGCCCTCTATCAGCATTAGGAGATGAATACCATACACTGTCTGATGTCCGCCGGGATGCAAAACCAGACACAAAAGGCCACCAGACCATGAGTAGATAAATGAACGAGGAGGGGAACAAAAGGACTCTTTGGGTTCACTGCTAACCACAAACCGTGCAAACCATTAGTGTGCACTAATTTGCCTTTTGCAACAGTTTCTACAGTCACATAAGAGTCTTCATTGTTATTGTGCAGTGTTGCTCATGTAAATGTGATGTTTTTTCCCCAGGAAAAACAGGTCAGGTATCAGGTCAGTGTTCCCTGTGTTACGAGTACCACTGTGTTAAAGAGAACAAGACCTGGGAGGAAGCCCAGACGTATTGCAGAGATCATTACACTGACCTGGCCGAAGTGTTTGACATCTTGACAGATGTGAAGAGACTCAATGACCTTAAAAATAATTAAGATAAAGATGGTAGTGTGATGATTGGTGCACAGTGGGGGAGATTAACAGAAGTGTTTGCATGCAGCACAGCTACAGAGTGGCTTGAGAGTGGCGTTGATCTCGCTCTGTAGACGTGTATACTACAAATATTAAGCCTAAAGTGGAAAAAACAAAAAAAAAACATCTAAATTCTTTGCATGTTTCCCGCTGCACACACAAAAAGCCACCTGCCATCAGAAACTATAGGACTTGTGGAAATAATATTGACACACTTACAATATTAGGGGCTCAAAAAGAGACAGAACGTGTGTTTTAGTTGTGTTAAACATGATAAAAAAGAAGAAAAGCAGCAGTTATGTTTTGTGTAGGTATAGGAGCAACATGTATTGAAAATGTATTGTGAAGTCTGTTTTTATTAGCTGGATTTGGAAGGATAAAATTTGTATTGAAACACAAACATCAGTAACCATGAAAATAACTGTGAAACACGAGTTCAAAATGAACAGTGACAGTGTAAACAGAGCCATTTAAATGTTTGAGTAGTTTAGATTAAATTAGTAAGAATATGCTTAACTTGACTTTGGATTTTACAAATTGAATTGTTGGCAATGCAAAAATGTGTATTTTTTTTTGTATTCTCCTCATTAGTAGATTTCTTTGGAATGACGTCGTTCTTTCTGCATGTTGGACAGTCGACGTGTGTTCATCTTTCTTTACCTGTTACATCATGTAAATTACATCCTTGTCATCAATGGATCCTTTCTCCTCTGTGATGGACATCTCCGACTTCTGTATTTCAATATTCAAATGCTGACATTCATGTGGCCAAAGGAGAGCAGCTGCCCGGTTGATTTGTGAGTCTTCATCAGTGCACGAGGAGAGACAACAGCGTGAAGCGCCTAAAAGGAAGACTCAGAAGATGTAAGTTACCATTCTTTTCTGTCATTTTAATATAGTGTTTATTGTGCAGAGGTAGACAGAGCAACATTGTCTTTCTTCAGTTTATATTTCACGAAATCTAACATCAAATCAGATTGACACTTTGCCTTTTTTTATTTGCCAGACTTACAAAACAAATCCGCTTATTTCAAACAAGTTTTATATTCACAATTGATTGTATTTTAAATCTCAATTTTACTCAATGTTCAGTTTTGTTTTTGTACAAAGTGTGGACACAATGAGAAAAAAAACAATAATTCAAACAAATATAATAACGCTTTAATACTTTGGAGGTCTGTGAGGCTAGTGGAGTACTTCTTGCCCTGGGTTTCATCCTTCAGGTTCAGGATTTGGTTTGTTTTGGTGCTTTTTGGGGGATGCATACAGCTTGCTCTGCAGACAATACACAGGGCTAAAATAACACCCGTTCCTTTTTCTGCTTGTTCCTAGAAAAATGTTACAGCTTTATATTGTTGTATTAGAGAATACTAGTTAGCACCATATCTTACTTCTCCAATGACACTAAATATAATTTACAGTAGGGTTTGCTCACTCATAATACAGAAACTTGACCAGACTTTATTTTATGATTCATAACGATAGCACAACTGTAATTGCAACTTTGCAGTGTAATACGTAATTTTCTAGCTTTAACAAATGGTGGACACAATAACAGGAACACCTGAATATGAAATGCAATCAATTAGAATGAATGCTCACAGTACAATGCCTAGTTTTTCATGACATTGAGTCAGAAGGCCGTTGATTTGACCGATACATTGTCATGACCGATAGCATCTCACATGGTGTTCCTCTTATTACCTGTACATTAAAGAAATGACAATAATTCTGATAATAGAAGCAAACACCAGAACAACACCAGAACAACAGAAACATTCATTTTAGTTTGTTGTATTATCTGTACTTTATTCAAATAAGTCACATGGGGGAAAAAAGAAAAGTTCTGGTTTGACTATGTTTACAGAGAGAGAGCAGGGCCGCCTTTCAATCAGAGGGTCGGCGGTTCGATCCCCGGCTCCTGCTCTACTAGTCTCGTGTCAATGTGTCCTTGAGCAAGACACTTAACCCCAGAATGTCTCCTGTAGCTGCGTCTACGGTGTGTAGATAGATACTGAATTGTAAGTCGCTTTGGATAAAAGCGTCTGATAAATGACCGTAATGTAATGTACATATTTCTCACCTCTTCCTTTTTAGACTTAACTTTGTATACTGGAGGGAGTGGTCATGTTTTATGTTTTTTTTTATAACTGAACAAACAAATGGAGACAAGCTGCTAAAATAATTAGGTTCACTGCACACTAAAATATCAGTTTCATCTAACAGAGAAAACATGCAGTGGAGTCTGTTTGTGCTCATTATGATGGGTAAGTGGATCGTCTGCTACTGTTTTCATTTCTTTTAGCTAGAATCACTTCAGCTAAAAACAATTGCACATCAAATTAAGGGGGCATGATGTCATTTTATTACAACATTCTTGCTATTCTCTCACCGCCAGTACGGAACATACTGTATTTAATTTTCTCTGTTATCAGGTCAGTGTTCCTTCTGCCTCTGTCGCTTCTACCACTACCACTTTGTTAAAGAGAACAAGACCTGGAAGGATGCTCAGATATATTGCAAAAAGAACTACACTGACCTGGCCAAAGTGTTTGACATGACAGATGTGAAGAGACTCAATGACTCGGCAAGTAATCAAAATGAAGCCTGGATTGGACTGTACAACAAAAGCAGTGTCAACAGGACGTGGTTCTGGTCTCTGCCAGGGGTGGAGTTCAATGATAGTGAGACAAAATGGCGTGGTGACGAGCCGAATGATAAGGCCAGTCCTGAAAACTGTGTAGTGGCCAATTCCGGCAACAAGTGGAACGATGACCCTTGTAATGAGAAGTATCCATTTGTCTGCTACAATGGTGAGAATATGTGGCTAATAATGTTATGTGTATACAGAATATCACACTGTCTCACAATAGTTTTCCATGTGGACATATACTTCATCTTTTTGAGGTATGGGGATAAAAATAAATAAAAAAATCCACAAATGAATCCTTATCAAGTATAGACGACTTTTATTTTTATTATGTGAAATCATGTTAATCATGTTAATCTATTGCACATGTTTATTTCACATGTTTAAAGTAAGAAAATAGGATTTTATGAGAAGAAATAATACAAATGTGTAATTCTTAAGTTTTTCTGTTCATTCCACAGAAACAAATCAAAACCAATTCTATTTTATTAACGAATCGAAGAACTGGCTAGAGGCTCAGAGCTGCTGCAGAGAACAATACACTGACCTGGTCAGTGGACAGTTAAATGACAGTGAATTCAAGACTAAGATAAAGTCTGGGGAAAACGAAGACTTTTGGATCGGCCTGTTCAGAGACACCTGGAGGTGGTCAGATGGGAGTAATTTGTCTTTCAGATCCTGGGATCCGATGCAATTTCAAAATGAAGATGGCAAGAAATGTGCTATGACTATGTCTAATGGAAAATGGAGCTCCGATAACTGCAATAAGACAAAACCCTTCTTCTGCTATGACAGTGAGTACTTATTTGCTACATGTACACAAGCTCCATCTGCTTTTTCATGTCAATCCTGTTTATGTTAGAGACTTTGTTATGACGCTGCTAGCTCTATAATAAAATCACTCACTTAAAGGTCCACTGTGTAGGGTTTTGGCGTCATCTAGTGGTGAGGTTTCAGATTGCAACCAGTTGAATCAGCCAGTGTCTGCTTAGTGGGAAGTGAGTGTTGAAGAGAGAGAGAGAGAGAGAGAGAGCGAGAGAGAGAGAGAGAGAGAGAGAGAGAGAGAGAGAGAGAGAGAGAGAGAGAGAGAGAGAGAGAGAGAGAGAGAGAGAGAGAGAGAGAGAGAGAGAGGGGGGCTCCTTGAAGAGGACCCGCTCCATCTGCAGATACAAACGGCTCACTCTAACCAAAACACAAAGATTCCTATTTTCAGGTGATTATATATTAAAGAGAACATACTTAATAATATTAAATCCCATTGCTTCCAATAGAGCCCCTTAAATGTTCCTTAAAAGTTGCAGAAGGCATTTAAAGATCATCAGCATCAGCACCAATTATTTAGGCAGTGATTTAAAGTGACCATATTGGAGCGCAGCGCTCTCAACAATCGAGAGAACACCAACAAAGCTGCTGCTATGATCCTGTGTTTGTGTCTATCTCTACCGTGACAGATGAAGTGATCCTGATCAAGAAGAACAAGACCTGGGAGCAGGCCTTGACTTACTGCAGAAAGAACCACCGTGAACTGGTCTCCATCACTGACCCTCAAAAGCAGGGATGGGTCGCAGAGATAGCCAAGGGTGCCGAGACTACCCACGTCTGGACGGGACTGCGCTACACCTGCACTCTGGGTTTCTGGTTCTGGGTCAGTGATGAGACCGTCCTCTACAAGAACTGGGAACTCCAGGGTGAGATGGATGAATGTGACATGTCTGGAGCCATGAAAACAGGAGGAGAGCATACGTGGTCCAAAAAGGATGCTTCCATGGAGTTTAATTTCATCTGCACTAAGTATTAAAACCCAATCTACTGGTGACGGGCGTTCTATATATTTACTCAGGTTGTTTGCAGTGGTGTGACTTTTATGTATCCTTATCTTCTGGGTTTATGGAATGGCATTCTGGGAAACGTAGGCATCACAATCTAAGGGGCAGAGACATGAAATTACAGACTCTCCAACAGCAGATTTTATATTGGGAATGTGGCTACATGTAAGTCAATTACAAAGTTTCACAAGATAACTATGAATGTGACCCTGTACCAGGTTTTTCTGTCTCCTTATTCTGATTCAGGAACACCTGATTGATCACTTATTATTTTCTGTTGTTGTATTGTCTTTCTCTATAAGTATTATAAGTAAAGTAGTATATGAACTCATTTATTGGAATTAGTGCACAAAAAAAGTAAAAGATAAATATAGTATAAAAAAAATATAGTATCCATGACGTGTGCACTGCAATGTTTCAATGCATTGTGTCACATTTTATACATGCATAAATGAACAGTCGTGCAATAGGACACCTGTCAGTCATGATGCAAGACGATGACTCATAAATGCCCAAAATCTCAGTTGGAAGTAAACTAGTGAATGTCTACTAGTATCGGTGAATATAATGTGTGATGATTTCATACACAGAAATGGTCTGTTAATTCAGAATATTCAGTTTCATTCAATATTCTCAGACTTTCCTTCCATAATGTCAATTTTCCAAGAGCTCTGGCCTCCCTAAATGCAACACCTGTGTTTACCTTTAATGACATGTCAAGATGGCTGCTGTGAAAAGGCCCAATTGAATGAAACTGAAGAATATGAATTTCAAGAATGGGAATTTTGAATGACAGCAAGACTTTCATTACATGTTTGGAAGTTTGTATTTCAAACGCTATCTTACTCTGTGTGTGAATATTAAACAAAGATCATGTACAGCATTTATTGCAATTTAACTGGGAGAGATGTAACATGAATGTAACTTGGGTAATAAATAACATTATAATATAACTTCATCAACATAGTTACTGAGCCATTTTTAAATGCATAACACACTTGAGAATTGTTGAGTTCATTTGTGCGGACCAGATTTAAACTTTTGATGTTAATGAGGAAAAATCTTTTGGATTAAACTTGATCTCTGGCCAATGATTTATTCATGTCTTTAAATAAAAAAAACATTCAAAAGTAAATGGACTGCAGGTTGACTTAAAGTTCTGATTTTACAGTACATTGTTTTCTATTTGAAATGGTAACATCCATGTGACAACCAGAGTCTGTGAAGAGGATTAATATAGTAGTGTGAGCAGTCTTCATCGGCAGAGAAGGGAGAGACATCAGAGCACAGTGAAGCAGGAATCAAAAGATGTAAGTTCAGTCTGATGTATTATTTGAGACTTAATGTTTGTGTATATTTGCAGAGGTGGAAAGTACATCCAGTATATTCAGTTCATTCAATTTAGTCGTAGTCTTGTGTCAAATATACGTTTTCCATCTCAATTATATCTCATTTATATCTATCTAAATGAGCTATCTATCTATCTATATATCGTTTTATATCTCATTATACTCAATCTAGTCAAACTTATTTCACATAAGAGTTTATCCCATCATTATCTGCTTCGTAGGGATAAGTATTTCAAACAAAAATACTGTCAAGAAATCACTGGGAACTATTCCATCATTCCTCGAAGGTATTTGGTACTTTTTATAGTTTTTTATAGACAAACTAAAATGATATTCCTTACGGTTCAATTATTTTTTTGTGTGCAAATTTAGCACACACTGTATCAGTCCTGCATTTAGAAAGGGGATAAGGGCACATGTTCCAAGGTTGGTAACTGCAGCGCCTCCTTTGTTCTGCGTTCACTGCGTCTGTATCGTGGTAAATAAGATGTTTTCCGTTGGAGGATTAAATCATTTTCTGTAACATGGTGGCGCCTGGGCTGCTGAGAAAGACACATGGAGGCAATGCAAATGACCACTGGACTCCTGGCAGAGCCAATGCCTCCCGCACACTGATTTTAAAAGATCCCGTTGATATGAAAGCCCAGTAACACTAATTTGCATTGTGATGGAAGTGTTTTTCTCTAAAGGGAGATCGCCTTGAAGACCCTTGTGACAGCCGATATTCTCAGTCTAAGCCCCTCTGACGGTCTAATTTGATTTGATAGGCTGTGGAGAGAAAAAGCATGTGAAGGAGCGCTCCGTCTCCCTGTAATGAATTAAGCTGTACATTATGCACATGGGCCAAGACACTCGCCGTGTCTCCAGCCAGTCATGCATAATTGCCAAAGACGGGTGCTTGTCTTAATTTTCAACCCCGGCAGGTGTTAATTGCACTGAGAATAACACACTCAACAACCAAACCGCTTCTATCCGTCCTCTTTTGTAGATTTCAGTGAGAGCTCCGGGCCTTAGACGCCGGGCGTTCACTTGATCCGGTCACAAAACTCTTACAGGCTCATGTCCAACAACACTGACCTCAAGCGATGGATGACTCAGAAAAGAGTCCCTAAAATGTCAAAATACAAAGCGATCTGTCCTTTGACACACTGGTTAATAACAAAGTCATTAAAGAGAAGAAAAAAAAATCTTTACAATATAGTGCCTCATACAGTCACAACAAAAACGTTCTTTTCCTCATAAAAGTGTTTTTCGCATGGTGTTCATGTTATTGTGTCTCTGTAAACATGGCTTGAATAAGTTCTTCTGTACAAAGAGGGATTGTTACTGACATTTCAGGTGAGCTCCCTTTCGATTTGACCTCCAAATAAAGTGGTAATCAGGTTAAACTGTTCTTTACATTGTTGTCATAACCAATAGAAAAGAGGGTCAAAACTATGAAGAAACAGACACAAGGAGTCGAGTTCCTGTCTAAGTAGATGTAGTTGATCGACAGTCAGTCACAGGACAAAATGCTGCCATACAGCACAGCCCAACGGTTGAATAAAGTCTGTTAAATCAGCTGCATGAAGAGCAATCATGGCATGAGAAAGTCCATCCGATGATGTACATTATTCAAAGATGAAGATGTGTACGCAAGCGTCTCTAATGGCAAATATCTCTGGGCAGTAAATGTCATCTTGTCCTCGTAAAGTCAGCGATATAATCTCAGGTAACACATGATGATGTCATTTTGTTCTGCAGCAGCTCATACAATCCTCTTGATAGATGAGGCTTTTCCCATTTTCCTCAAGTAAATTATCTATTAATGAGCTTTCCATTGATTGTGTTCAGGCCGGTAGTGGGGCTTTACAGCCTCTGAGTTCTGCAGGAAAGAAATAGCTACTGTAGTGTGCATACTAA
This sequence comes from Cebidichthys violaceus, assembly GCF_023349555.1. Taxonomy (NCBI): domain Eukaryota; kingdom Metazoa; phylum Chordata; class Actinopteri; order Perciformes; family Stichaeidae; genus Cebidichthys; species Cebidichthys violaceus. The sequence goes on from NW_027176361.1 coordinate 3,785,814, forward strand.
CTGTGCCTACTGTAGAATACAGGGTGAAGCATTTACACATGCAGCATTGCATTGTATAACAAAAAGTAAGAAGTACTGTTCATTATTATTACATCCAAAAGGAAATTCCCCAGTGTATGTGATGGCTGTGCTCAAACTATGTACGTTCATTATTACACTAGTTGAAGTTAAAAGCTTAAACAACGTAACAATCTGAAAAGGAATAATTGACTCAGGGTTTTTATACTATATCGTATATTGTAGTGCCAAGCTTGTAGCTCATGCATTTTTGAGTGGAAAACTTTTAATTTAATCTAACAAAGCAAGTAACTAGTACTATAAAGGCAAGGGCTTGGCAAAAAACATTCAAAAAGGTTTACGTGTATATATATATATATGTAAGTATGTGCGTACATACATACATATATATATATATATATATGTATGTATGTACGCACACATATATATATATATACATACGCACAAACATAAATATACATATATAAATACATACATACATAATACACATAGACAATACACAATAACTTAGTTGAATAAAAGAAACATGACTTTAAACAATGATACCTTTTTTTATATTGTGACCATATGAGATCTTCTGAAATGCTCGCCGTCTGACACGCTTCACTGTAGCTTCTATACATGTCTCTCTCTACGTTTTTGTTGGATGATGGCTGATTGAACTGAATCACACAGAGGCAACAATAAACCAGCTGTGACTGATTAAAGTACAACGCTGCCACCTAGTGACAAAGATATGTTTTTACAAAAATCAGAAGTCAGTTGATTGTACTATTATGACAGTACAATGAACTTTCAAAACTAATCTCAAAATGTGTTGTACCTCAAACTAATCAAAGAAACAAATACTATTTTTCCTCAGTTCCTGATGGTGGACATAAATATTAATGCAAAGGGAAAAAACATCAATTTGGCATCATTTGAATCTTCAAAAGCGATGCTTTTGGTTTACGCCTTCAAGAAAAAGAGACAGATGTATACAAAATAAATCTTAATTTGAGTATGAATCACATTGTTGACAGTGGTTCTCTATATAATCCATGCCAAATATAACTACTACTGTTTACATTAATACACTTATTGACTTTTATAAACTGAGCTTTGCTGCCCTCAGCTGGCAGACTGCAGGTATGAAATACTTACATGAACAATAACAATAGCTTTTTAAAAAATATATATTTTCTAACTTTGTATTTTAGAAGTGTGCATGGTGGTTTCGTGCTTTCATTGAACAATGACTCACTCTTGTTTGTGTTAATGGTGCTCAGCTGTATATATCATCATTACGCAGGAAATACATAAAACCAAACTTTCAAACCAATCCGATCCTGATGTCTTTCTCGCTCTGGATATTTCTGTTTGTCTTCATCACAGTGAGAGATATAAAGCAGAGGAACATTAATGAAGAACAGGCAGCAGATGAAAGTCTATTTTTTCTATGTTTCCACACAGTGAACTCAAACAGCGGATTACAATATGTTGAGTTTTAGGCCTCCCAGCCTTAAAAACAGCTCCAGGCACTACAGTGACCTGACCTCCCTCACTGGCTCCCTCTGAAACAACTTCACATTAGCCCGTTTCTTTCATGTCACACCATCGAAATTATTAGCACACATGCTGCGGCGGTAGTGGGACTTTTAAACTGAAGGTGCTTGTTAGCCATTTCAAGAAAATGTCTCTCATATATTTGTCGGTTCGTTTTGTTCTAACCAGAAACACATGGTTGTTGGAACGTTTTATGCTTTAAATGTGATGAACTTTACAACTCGCTCTGTTTACTGTATGTGGGACACATTCTGCATTTGGATATAATACATCCAAATTTGCCAAAATATTGGGCCTGTTTCCAGGATTTAATATAATTATGTGTGAAAAGGAGCATTTATACAGAAATTTAACTCAGATGTTGAGAGAATGATGAACTGATTTTAAAGTGACAGTTTTGAGAGTGAGCAGTGTTATAAACCGAATGACGACTATACACAACCTAAAGCCATGGAAGTAAACATCCAACTTAAATGTTTAAAAATAGCTCAAATATGATTCTAAAAATCACAATTTTCAGTTAAATGTTTTTTTCATCAAAAAGCAATAGTTTCAGAACAAATTTTCTAAATAAAACAGATCCTCCTGATAACAAAAGTAACTTAATTAATCGCTATTACACCGGAAACGAAGTAACACAAATGTATGTAAACTGCGTTAAGATGGAAAATAGAATCAAACGTTGTATAATTTCCAAAAGAGCACGTGCGAATAGACTTTGTAGTGATAGGGTGCGATGAGTTTGTTTTTGTTAAAGTCAATAAAAACTATTCATTAAAAAACGCCGTAACATATTTTTTGATTCCAACTTCTTCCTAAAGTATTTCTAAATGGTGTTTTTGTTTCTGTAAAGTTCTAAAGTCATTGGTTTCGGTTTATCCGCTATTTAAACGTTTTACAGCTCAGCCAATCAGAACCAATAGATAATAAAATAATGAATAAATAGCCTACATTTGACTGTGTTTAATTGAATTCACTGAGGAAAATATTCAAATCAGAGCATCTTTACCGTAAGAATAAATACTGATGTCTTCATAGGATGTTATATTAATGAATATCTCTGACTTTATCTCAACCTCTCTTTTAAACTGAGCTTTGATTTGAGTTTGAGAAAAGTTTGGCCGCAAAATGTTTGTAAAAGTGGAACGACGGATTAGAGATCAGAAAATATCCGCTACATCTTAAAATAAGTTGTTTCTAAGAAAAACTAACAAACCAAACAAAATACATTATTTTCTTAACAAATCGGTTGAAAGTTTTCAAAATCTAAAATCATTTTAATCGAGACAGCCACGCAGCAGCAGAGTTGGTCTTGAAATAAATAAATAAAAACTTACACAACAGGTCAAAAGCTCTAGTCTCCATTATTTCCCCAAAACTTAAATGACTTTGATGAAGTTGAACTGACCATAATTGTACGTATCCATATATTGAGTCATCTATATTCCATTAATTATAATGTCATAAATTAAACATGTCGGCTTCCACCATTTTACACTAGAAGTTGTGTACACATTTTAGGCCCTCAACGTAACTGCAAGTGTGTCACAGACACTGATTTAAAAATGAAATGATATAAAAAAACCCTTTTTTTTTTTAGCCTGCTGACCAAAACGTAACTCGGCGATTTCTAACACATTCTCTCATTCTAACGCGTCACCTCGTCAGAGCGGAGTTGCGGGTTGGACTCCCGGGGCAGCAGCGGAGGACTCGCGTGACAAGAGGAGGAAAACACGACGGTGGAAATCTGTCCCGCAGGCAAACATTAAAGTGGACTCTTTCATCTTTGCTGCCGCTTCTGGTTTTTCTTGCCCTGCCCCTTTACATGTATGTTTAATCAGAGACTTTCCATAGATTGACCCCAATGTATAATGAAAGAGTAAAAGTGGACGAATAGAACATTTGTATACGGTCTTCTTCAGTGGGAACAAAGAGGAAAGAGGAGAAATGTATAAACTATAGACTGTTTCATACAGGTCTAAAGAATCATCAGAAATATTTTTGTCAATACTCTTATTTTTTTATTCATTCCTATAAACTTTGGCCTTTTGCTTTGGAATTGTACTCACAAGTTTGCTTAATTAACAGTAATAGTAAAGACAAACTAAATCCAATGTCTTTCAGAAGATTTATAAGTTTGTAAAATGTTATTGCCCTGAGGAATTTAAATTTGACAGAAAAATAACAGTTTTCTATATACTGCATATCTGAATATGATCCTCATTAAGTGTAATTTAGCAGTAGCAGTAGACCAGGAGAAAGCACATGCAGGCCATGCTGCAGCTCTAACAGCCCATGTGCTCCCAGCTATCCCTCAGGGGCATGATTTATTAAAAAATATGGATCCTGTGTATAAGCTAATATGACAGAAGTGCTTTGACCTCGGGGGGCACTGCACTCTCCACGGCAGTCAGCTGCTACCTTGAGCGTACTTCTTTCTCACGCGATTCCTCTAGTTGAGCTGGATGTCCATCTTTTCTGCAGATTTACTTCAGTTTATGTTAAAAAAAAAAAAAAAAAAACTATCTGAACCTCGGGGGTCAGATAGAGTGTGCTCAGGACGCCATAAATAGAGGGAGAACATGCTCTATTATTTGGCATCTATCTGCTTGAAGAAGTTTTAAAAGCCTTTTTAAAGTTTGACAAACATCAATTAGCTTTCCATCAAATTTTATTTAGCTAAAATTATCCCAAGAATCAAGTGCTACGTCAACATTTGACCCCAGTTCCTGGCACAGCTAAAGACATTAGCGGTATTAAAGGAGAGCTGATGTTTTCTCATTGATCTGATGTCCCATAAGTCCCGGTATTTGTGGTGGGCCTGTAATCCATCTGAAGTGCTCCTTGGTTCCCACCCCTCACCCACAGCCAAAAGACATGTTTCCTGTGTAGGTATATTGTACCTGCCTGCGGCTGCACTTATCTCATGTGATTAACCTTGATCACTTTAATGTGCATGGGAAAGAGCCGGTGATTGTTGAATCCTAAAGGAAACAAGACACTGAATAAGTTCATTAGAATGATGCAAAAACTCTTTTTTTTTCCCCTAATTGTTCCAATGTTTTTTTTTTTTTTTTTATAATTTTCTTTTTTTTTTTGCTTTTTAAAGAGAAAATGTTTTGCTCTACTCTTTCAGTCACAAAGAAAGGATGGGGAGGTGGCTTTCAGCCGGTTAAAATATCAAGCCTTTTCCTCCTTTGTGCTGAGCTGACAAGGTGGCTCTAACAGGGGTTAATTTGCCGTGCAAGGGTTAAACAAACAGGCGTTAATAGTTTATTCCAGCCAAGACTCTAATGTGTTTTCTTTCGAGGCTTGAGAGATAAAATTCTAACCAACAAAAACAACTAAAAACAACAAAGTTATTATTTTTGTTGCCAGGCCACAGAAGCTTACAACAAACCAAACAGCTCCCAGAATGCCTTTTGGCTTGACCAGATGAATTGGACTCCGGGTGCAGTAAGGTGAGGGCTAATAGGGATTAAGCAGGAGTGTCAGTTTCGATGCTTGTAATCTGGAGTTTTCTTTTTGGAGTTTCTGAGCAGGTATAAAACGCAGATTAAGCAGCGTTTCTGATAAGTGACGGTGGGAGCCTGGAGGTCTGTTTTCACGCAGGGTCCAACGCTGACCTGTTTGACACAAGCCGCCAGGGAAACGGCGTGTTTAAAATCTCATCTGATGGGAACGGGTTCAGCATTTTGAGCCAACAAAATAAAAAGGGACCACTGAAACAAAACAACAACACAGGCGGTGAGCAGGAGTTGCAGGAGAGCTGAAAATCAGACGGATTCGTCAATAGCTTGATGTGGCATAAAGGGGCCTTCTGGTTGACTGCCTCTGTTTAGGCCAACCTCAGATGTCTGGACCTTGCTGACCTCGTATACACTATTGCATTGTAGGCCGTGGCTTTAACCTCAACAGCTTGCATCGCCACAGTAGCCCATTATAGTGCCAGTAATGATGTGGAGGATTCCCCCAGCAGACTATTAATACAGTGATTGTCATCCTGCAGGAAGACAAACATATACACTGTTAATGATACTGGATTAGGACCCAGTGCGTATTAGACGCTTTTGTTTCGGATGAGATGTCGTCAGGAAATCAAAGTAATCAGCAAGAAATGCAGAGATTTGCTGTCCTGCACTTCTCCTTTCGGGAGGACCGTATAAGGACTATTTTATTAGAGCTGATGTTAAATCAAGGAGTAAAAAATAGCCAAATAGTCAGGTATTAGTAATAGAAAAAAGTACTTAACTGCAGTTTAAGGTAGGCTATACTTATGCCATGCTACTTTAAATTGCTCTGCATACAAAGGATTTATACAATATAATCAGCTTATTACATTTTATTAAATACAGTTGAAATGATATTAACATTAAAATACATGTTAATCATCAGTAAGGACAACTTGTAGAGTAATTTAATATATAATAATGTATGTAATCTGCCTCATGAATGGTTTAACTTTTGATACTTGAAGTGCATTTTACATATACAACTTGTGTACTTTTATTGAAGTACAATTGTAATTGGAGTATTCTTATATTGTTGCTATACTTTTCTTCTACCACCACTGCAAATACAAGTCTAATAATTCTTAACACATAATTCTTAACACATTTACATGAACCAAATATATTTTCTGAGTTTATATTTTATTTAAACAAATTAGAAATTTGACTGAATTTCGAAACAATAAGTGATACAAAAGGGTTCTTATCCTCAGCGTTCGTGCAGCAGGAGATGTTGAGGTTAAGTCCTTCATTGCATCATATCTACCTTGTGAAGCTGCAGTGCCACCATTAATTAAGGAATCTTAAACACGCGCCTCTGTGCAATGCTTCACAATGAGGCCAGACATGAAAGGAAGTGTTCGGTAATTGTGGCGTGAGATTGTTTCTAGCTATAGCTTCAAAGTGACACAAAAACATTGTCTGTGTGAATTATTGTTGGAGAAAGATCGTTGGGGGGGGGAAAAAAACAGCAGAAAGTTCTGCAAAAATCATTCTGCATCTTAAATAGCCAGACAGCTGAACTGCATGCAAGCAGCTGAAACATGGAGCCCTTTAACAGTTATTTATCGCCCGCAAAATAGTTCCAGATTAATAGGATGTGGGGTCATTTGAAGCAATTGTGGCCTTTGATAAAATTCCGGTCTCTGCCATGTCTCTGTATGACTTTATGAACCGCTGACCACTAAGCATGTAATGACACGACGCTAGAAGACCACCATCACAGACATGAACGGCCTGTGATGAGGGCTTGCAAATGGACACTGCTACTTTTAAAAGTTCTCCATCAGCTTCTCAACACCAGTGATGATTCCTTTAACGCTTTGGGTTATTGTGTTTAGTCTGTGTGCTTTTTAGCACTGGTTTGACATGGGCGGGGCTACATTTTTTGGGAGGGGGGGGGGGGGGGGTGATGTCACGTATGTGCATGCACCAATCAGGATTTGGCAACATTTGAACCAGAATTTGAGAAAGTTGGAGGCTGTGTGTTTTCTGTCAATAAAATGTGAGACATAGACACCCACACAGTCCTGATGAGGACGAATAGCTGATGTTTGCGTGTGAAACGCTTCTTAAATAATACTAAAGATGCTTTTTTTTCCCTAACTTGATAGACAAATACATGCCAAGTTTTCACAGACTTTAAAGGGTCACACAGCAAAAAGGTTGGAAACCATCGTCTCTCAACCGTTCTACTGAGAGAAAAGATAGTGTGTTTTTCAGATCTTGTGTGTGCTTTTCTATAAATAAATACAGAGCTGTTGTTTGTTAACTGCTGGAGTGGTTACATTTTAAACCAAATTCTTATTCAAATTTAATTTTAAACAAACATCAGATTTGGAAACAATTAGCTGTTTATGTGTTGCCATTTAAAACGTTTCCACAATATAATACTAACCCTCCTTATTCATTACAAACAGCTATACATACCCCCACATACTGCATTTATACCTCAGGCTACATAGCTACAGAGTGAAAAATAAACAAAGCATGTTGTATAATGAGTTTAATCACTTTTACTTGTCTGAAACTCTCTTGTAAATTGGGAATTTGTGTAAAACAATATCTGTGAGGTGTTGCACCCGAACCAGAATCCGGAGTATTAGGTTGATAGGCTATTACTGCAAAAGAGGCTTAAATAAAGTCAAGTTAGGGGCACAATGGAGAACGATTGTGCCACTAACTCCTCTGAGAAAACAAACGGTTTGTTGTTCTCTGCCTCTCTTCACCGATGGCTGGTCACACGGACTACCACGCCGTTCAGTTTCCTCTGTTTGTGATGCTTTATGATCTTTCATGCAGTGTTGTGTGGTGTTTCCTTTGTAAATAAAAAAGTAGAAAATACTTTGATTCAATCAGGGTTGATCAACACGTCGTCTGAAAACCTGCAGCCTGGAATGTTCTGAGCATTTGTTCAAGGCTACTTACAGATGAAAGTAAGCTTTTCATAGTGTTTAAATCCTATTACAACTCCAAAGGCAGTGGTGTTTTACTCCACCGTTCACAGCTTCCAAGCTGACTAAACATTCTCCACCTTCAGCATTAATTAACTCATGTTAAGCTGGAACACACTGTCACTCCATCTACGGACATTTAAGGTGGCATAGGCTCTTTCCAAGAAAGAAGAAGAAGAGATTCATTCTCCATGGATAAGATACACTTGAGTGTTCATATTAGGCTTTATTAAGATTTCTTAACCATGGCGGAACGCCGTCCCAGCCTGTCAATCAGCGTGAAAGTGAGACAGCAGTTTGAGGCCTGCGGTGGGGCGACACTTCACTGGTAGAGAAGAATATCTTGTCCCCACTGGTGGTGCCTGCAGGTATGTTGTGGTTACAACTCACACATAAACATAAAATATATTTGTTTTTTTTACAGGAGTTAAAGCCCACTGGAAAATGATTTTAGTCTTTTTACTTTGACATTTGACCCTTACTGTGCAGAGTTTGGGAGCAACGGTTGTGACATCACAAGTTAATCATGGTCCAGTACGAAACTTAAAGATACAACTATGATGTGGAAATTGAAGCCTCCGGTACACAAACACCGAGAATGGACTTCTGAGTGAAATGGGAGACATTTTGTGTCCGGTAATTCATATTGATCGATTCTACAAGGAGAGAAAGAGGCAGGCCTAGATAACTTTTTGTGGAAAAACCACATCAGACGTTATGAATTAGTATTTTATATGTCTCAAAGCATGTTGTAAGGAGATCTTTAAATAATGGAATTCATATTTAAAAGGAGGCAGCAAGATGCATAACTTAGACCACATGATCACACAGCAGATTTATAGACATTTAAGTAAATAACAAAAATTTAAAAAAATTATACAAATCAAAACAACTGTGGCTTATAACTGATTTTGAACAATAACCATTTTATGTCAGCTGTGACAGGATATTTTTTTAAATCTTTTCTTGAGTTCAAAAATCACAGATATTAATAATAAACATTAATAATAACATTTATAATAACACTAATAACATTTGTAGCACAACACAGATTTTTCCATTTTTTTTCCCTTCTTTGTTAAATGTTTTTAATGTCCACCTTTTTTCTCCTTGTCTTTGTAAATTGAACGGATAAAATAAAGGATTGCCGTGTTTTTGTTGCTCTTGTTTTTTGACTGAGTGAAAAACAACCTTTCTTAGTAATGAAAAGTGAAAATAGCTTCCATGACCAAAAAACACGTCCATGTTTGTGAATACAGGTTATAATAATGATTAATCAAGCAAGTGCCGTTTTATAAAGAAAAGAAAAAAGTGAATTTAAAGGATGCTGTCGCTTGAATGGCGCTATAATAAGAGCACAGAGTGAGAGAAGAGGAGATTTACAGAGTGCATCGCAAATCCAAAGTGTGCATGGTTCGATGTAACCAATAGGCGGTACTGTGCCATTCTTCATGAAGCTTTCTCCATCTCCAGCCCCGAGGACAACACTGTATCCCTGCTTTGGTTTGCTCCCTAATTGACCTAAATACTGGATCCTCACGATCCCTGAAGGCAGACTATCACATAGCTTACAAGAGGAGTCTCCGAAAAACGAGACAGTCTCGTGTGTGTGTGTTTTTTTTCTGGAGTAATTCCTGCCTCTTCTAGACGAAATTTCTGCCTGGATCTCACACAGCGGAGCTCTCGCTGCTCTGTGGACTGCTCCGGGATGGTTTCACGCGGAGCAGAGGACACTCCTGGCTGGAAACAAGACACATTCCTGGTGATGATTTCGTAAAAATCCAAATCTGGGATATATATATATATATGTTTTAACGGTGAAAGCGACAGACGAAGTGAACATGCTCGACAATAAAGCGCCGAGATCGAAGCTGGGTCCTCCGTCGAGAGGTCCGTCTTTCTACATTGAGAATCTGCTGCGGACTGCACACAGAGGGGCTTCGTCCGAGGAGCGCGTGGAGAGCCCGAGCTCCAAAGTTACCGTCCACAGCCCGGTGGTCTGCCCGGGACAGGAGTCAAAACGTCTGGACGGCAGCGAAGTGCTGAACTGGAGCGGGACATCACCAAACACAGTGCGCGGCACCTCGAGAAGTGAGTGCGCCTGTCAGTCAGTATACGATCTGTGCTAATCTGTAGAGTACGGGAATACAAATGTTGTGAACGGGTTTGCTCTCATTCTGTGTGTTTATTCGGGATAATCTGCTTTTACAGGGAGAAATCGGGATTAAAAACTATGGTTTTAACAAGTATCTTCACCCTATACCCTCCAAAACCAGTACACGCGTAGCAATACTAGTCTGGATCAGAATGAGGCTACAGCAGAGTCCAGCAATTATCCATCTCACAAAAATAAAAACATCTCACTCTGGTTCTTCAGCAGGCCACGAGAGGACATGACACTATGGTCTGAGCACGTTCCACCTTCACTTCCTCCGCGTAAAACACCCAAACTCTCCAGTTATCAGCCTGTGTTTGGCATATAGACAACAATATCATTCTGATGCTCCAAACGGACCAGCAGTTGAGATCTGACGCTCGTTTATAATCTTGGAGAGGACAGGCAGCATGAATACGCACGTGTGGTGCAAAACGGGAAATATATCCGATAATGTTTTGCTATTGGACACGAACGAAATTAAGCCCAATCAGTGATTTATTGATTTTTTTTATTTTCTCCACCATCCTCGCAGGTCCACTGTACAAAGATGAACAAACTGTGACAACGAGCGACCGGGATTCCCCAACCCTAACGGGACGGGCGGAGTCCGATGAGCCGGAGGAGAAGGGGGACGATAGTCTGACGGACGACCGAGAGGAGGACGACGCGCGCTCCTCCTACAGCTGTGATACAGGTGAGGCCAAAGTACACAGGCTACATGCCTACGCCTTAGAAAAATAGTCCGCCCCGTGATCTGCTATCTGCACAAGAGGGCACCACGCATGCGCTGTCCACCTGAAACGCTTCCTCTGGCATAAGAGTTGTTTGTCACATCCACAATTTTATATTTAGTTGTTGGCGTTTCACAAAGTTTTTAGTTTGGTGTAGTTTGATTATTTTTCTTGACAGAGGGTATCAGCAGCAAATGTCCACATATATGTTTTTTGTATCAGGGGTGTAGAGAGTTCCTGGTTCAGTGAGTCATGGGCGATATTAGTCCGTAAATACCTTGAATTTCCATCTACTGTATCGGATTCCCTGGATTGGCCAAAAACAGATCCTTTATCAATAAACTATCACTTAATTGTCTTTCCATAAACTCTTAATTATATTATCCCTTATAATTATATAATTATAAGCAGTTCCATTTACTTTAATCTCTCCATCTCTCAGCTGACATGAAAGTGGCGCGCAAGAAGAAGACCCGCACCGTGTTCAGCCGGAGTCAGGTGTTCCAGCTGGAGTCCACTTTCGACCTGAAGCGCTACCTGAGCAGCTCGGAGCGAGCCGGGCTGGCCGCCTCGCTGCAGCTCACCGAGACCCAGGTGAAGATCTGGTTTCAGAACCGCAGGAACAAGTGGAAGAGGCAGATCGCTGCCGACATGGAGGCCAGCAGCGCCGGCGTCCCCTACCCAGCCCAGAGGGTCGTCAGAGTTCCTGTGTTGTATCGCGAGAACGTCACGGCGCCAATGACGCTGACCGGCCTGCCTCAAGTGACGCCACCGATGTTGGGCTTCTCCAACACCATCAACTATCCATTGACTTCCCACTTCACCCACCCGGTGTCGTTCCTAACGCCACAGATGACCGGGCTGGTGTGACTTTAAGGGTGGAGGTGACTTTAAAGAGACCAAGCATACGTGTTCGTGAACTCTTTTGACACAAGTGAATCAAAATAAAGATGCTGCAAACATACTCATTCTAGTTCACTTTCAGATCCTGTAAAGTCAGACGATAATAAAGTAAATTCATCCTGTGTTTAAGTGTTCTAGGAGAATCCATCATGATCTTTGAATGGCTGCTTTAATAACCCTTAAAACAAGACTCTCTCTCTCCCAAATGTTGTTTTCCAATTTATTTTAAACTTAACAAGTGATTTGGAAATGTTGTGCAAGATGTAGAAACTATGATGGATGTTTGCAGTCTTTTAAACTGTCCACAATCCCGTCCTAACCGGAGGACATTTCACACCAGTTTCACGTATAGCTCTATTGTGTGATTCTTTTTCACAGAAATTGTATGGATGACCCACACATATTGGGTAAAATAAGGGTCACTACGACTTGTGAAATGAACCTGTAGCATCCTTGTAAACAAGTTAAGATTTTGGGGGGGGGGGGGGGGGGGGGGGGGGGGGGGGGGGGAATAGTGAATGTAAGAGTAAGTGCACAAATGATATCAATGCTCAACACCAAGAAAACAGATGTTTGTGAACATCTGAGTACAGATTCAAAACAGGAAACCAAAGTCACCAGACCCTGTGTGTTTTGGCCCAGCTTTAACAGACAAAACCAGGCCCCACATTTCCATTTTCTATTTCTTCTGTCTGCTTTTAATCTGCATTCCGAGTCTCATGCAGATTTTTGTCACATGTTTACAAAAGGAGATGTACAAGCACAGCTCTGAATCGTTTTGACCCTCATTTGAGCCCATACACACAATTTAGGAATAGTGTCCTCAGACTGACACGAAATAGTAGAAACTCGATCATTAATGAAAAAGGTGTTTGTGAGATGTGAGCATGGGTGCATTATAGCAATATTCTTTGACACAGTTTTTTTTTTTATTCAAGAGGATTTTAATACAGACTTTTGTACACTGATATGTTCACATGTGAATAAAATGTATGCACAACTTGTTTGGAGGGTTTTTACTGTAGGGCAACATTGGATGTGTTTTCTGTCCTAAATATATGAGCTAAACTATATGCATCAGAGAAGTTCACTTGATGAAGTGACACAACGTATCTTTATTTTAGGTCATATAGTTCACATGACCCCAAAGAGTTGTCAAGCTGCGGTGTGGGAAAAAAAAAGTTTGGTATCAAGCAACCACGATAGTGAGACCGACTCCAACTCTTAATCAAAGGGGAGCTCAAAGGAGCTCCGCAAACGTCTCGAGTTTGCTCAGTCTGGTGCGTGAAGCCAGCGGGCAGCAGTCTCGATGACATAAAAGTGTGTAAAGCTACAATATGGCAGCCAGACGTTTAAATCTGCATCCCGCCCTCATCTGCCCCACAACCTGCCCAATCAAAAGCCGCTAAACCGCAGTCTTCCGGGTCGCTGAAGAGCGTCGCACCTCGCTCCTCTGCGCGCGGCTAGTCGCAGCCGAGGAGCAATGGTGCTCGGAGCGTCCGGAGACGTCGGTGTTTCGGGAATCTCGGAGGAGCCGATGAAATGCCGGGGAACATGAGCAAAGAGGACGCCCCGAGTCGGAGCGCTTCTTTGACGTTCACCATCGACAACATCCTCAACCTGAAGCAGCGGGGCCGCGGGGACTCGGACGGGTCGAAGGAGCAGAGGGACAGTGGATGTAAGGGTGGCGGACACGCGCGGTACGATGAGGCGTGGGACGTCCGGAGCAGGCATGGCAGCGGATCAGACGAGACAGGTAACTGGGAATTTATCGGCCATGCATGTAAACCAGCAGAGAGACTAAGAGAGTCTCTCCAGTATTTTCGTTTTACATTTTAGGCATTTTCAGGCAGAAAAAATAAAAGATGGATGAAAAGTACAAGAGACTGGTGGTATTTCTTGAAAATATCTTCAGAAATGGTCTAGATCGTGGGCCAGAAGTCGTTGTTTATTGTTGTTCTATATATTATTAATCAGACTATTGCAATTATTGTGCAGCTTCTTTGCGGTTTTTTTGCACGCAAGAAAAACAACAACAAGTATGTGCGTTTGCCTTTACCGCCGCATTAAAGCACGTTTTGTCGCTTCATTCACAGCGCAAAGGAAGCCCAAAGTCCACCGCGGGGAGAACACATCGCCGATGACCGCTGGCTCCCGTCCCGGGGCGCAAAGTGCGCACACAGCCGAGGACGCGACCGAGCAGGAGCAGGAGCCCTGCGCGGATTCTAAAGCCACGGTCAAGAAGAAAACCCGCACCATCTTCTCAAAGAGACAGATCTTTCAGCTGGAGGCGACTTTTGACATGAAGAGGTATCTGAGCAGCTCGGAGAGAGCGTGTCTCGCCGGCTCTCTGCAGCTCACCGAGACGCAGGTCAAGATCTGGTTTCAAAACCGCCGCAACAAGCTGAAGAGACAGATATCCACGGACATGGAGGGGCCGCTGGCCGCCGAGCACCTCTCAGAAGCGGGGAAAAATGTGCAATTACCGACTTTTTACAAAGACAGCAGCCTGCTGGGCGGATGTTTGTTACCCATGCCTTTCCCTGTCGTGTACCCGACTGCAACCGCTGCGCCTTACATCTACTTCTCCAACACTGGCAAATATTTCGGCCTGTTTGATGCAGACTGATGCTTCTCTCTGTTTGGGATCAGATGACAGCGTGTGGACAGTCGGACATACGCGTTCCCCTGTTTTGGCTGTAGGCCTGTCACTTTTTTTTTTTTTTTTTTACTTAATAGAAATATTCCCAAATCTAATGTCAACATATCAACTAATCCAAGACATGCATGTGCCACTTTTTGTATTATTATTATTATTATCGTGTTATTATTATCAGACTATTATTATTATTATTATTATTATTATGATGCTTGAGGCATTTGAATAGAAAGCTTAACATCAGAAAAATGTGCGTGTGTAATGTCATCTGAACGAATGTAAGTTAACTCTGCATCAACTTTATAACTCCACGTCACTCACGTTGTCTTCTTCGTCCCCTGTGTTGAACTTTGAAATAAGTTTCTCTGGAGCGACACTCCGTTTCTATTTATATGGCCTTATTATTATTATTATTATTATTATTATTATTATTATTATTATTATTATTATAATTGTTATTGAATAACGAAACACTTGTTTGTTTTCACGTGACCTTTCATATGACAGACTGTTAAACTGTGAATACAGTTAGTATATCATGATGAATTTTGCAATAAAAGTGTAATATTTGCAATTTTACCAGAGTGTGTTGACTGAAGCTGAATAATATTCGGACAAAAGACGTTCTAGCAAAATCAACTTCCACGTTTGATGATTCATTGTGTTTTATTACATTATTTTTCTTTTTATTGTGCATTTGGTCCCGTGTAAAAAAATTAAAGTCTGTTGGAGACATTTTATAAAGTGTGAAAATAGGCAACAAGATAAAGTTCAGAGTTGTCCTCCGCAGTGCCAAATTCGGGGTTAATCCATGGTTTCTTAAAACCTAACTCTGTTGTATTTGCGCGTGCAGTAAACTGGACATAGGTGGAGCAAAAAAAAATACAAATATTTGCTTTATAACGAACAAAGTTTTGAAATAATGCCTAAGTTAATTTCTTATCACAGACAATCATTTACAGTAGTAGTTAACTATCTTGCGTATTTATTAACAGTGGTGGAAAAATTCTGATATTTTTTTCTTAATTAGAATTAACAATGCTACATTGTAAAAAATACTCTGATGCATGTAAAAGTCATGCATTCAAAATCTTACTTGAGTAAAAGTAGCCTACGAAAGAATTAGCATCAAATATATACTTAAGCACGAGCAGTAAAAGTGATATTTATACATAATGGCCGATTTCAGAATAGATACCTTTGGATAATAACCATTGATACATTCATGTGTTCATCACTTTAATGTTGCAGCTGGTAAAGGTGGTGCTAATTCTGACTACTTTGTACTGCTGTGTTTGACCTATATCAGAAGTTATTAGTTGATTTTTTTATTTTGTATGTATAATCTAAATCTGCAAAGTAACTAGTAACTCAATCTATCAAATGAATTAGGTAAAAAGTACAATATTTGCCTTCGAAGTGGTAAAAAGTGACAAAGTGGAAATACCTGAGTAAAATACCTCATAATTGTACTCAACCAGAGTATTTGAGTAAATGTAGTACACCAATGTGTCTCAGCCAATTGCATTAACTCTAGAGAACTCTATACATGTTGTTTTTTGTTTTAGTGCTACCAACATCACCACCAAAGTGTACATTTTTCACTTTTCAACAAAAAGTCATTAATGATCCTTTTTTGCTGATCCATCTATTAAAAGACATAATCTTATTACTCTCTGTTGAAACCATTTAGCTTCATACGTAACTTTATTCAGCATTTTCTATTCTGAAATTCATTTCATTATGACTGGTTATCAGAATCTGTCGTTAACTTAAATCATAAATGTATACACTCGGCTACACTAATATGACTTCCAAATGTAATTCTTTAATAATGTGCATAATCGCATGCACCAAATACAGTTTGGATTATTATTAAAATTAAAGCAGCAACGTGAGGAGAAAATTCATGTGGCAGCACTTAATACAAAAGAGCAAATGGTTTGGACATCCATATGTAATATTTAGTTTCAGATCAACATCTATAAAGACAGCAGGGGGAAGTTCAGTTTAAATATATATATGTATATATATCATTATTTTTTTAAGTGGGTTACAGAAAAGTAAAAAAACTAAAATGTCAAGAACAATTCATGACTGTATTTAACAGAATGTAGTCAAATGGTCAGGTTGGTAATGCTTGAAGTGTTTCATACATTTTGGCCAACGTAGTAAAGGACTTCAGAAAACATCTGCTTCTCTAAACTCAAATTTGACAATGAAAAAATAAATAAATAAATTACATATATATACACACACACACACACACACACACACACACACACACACACACACACACACACACACACACACACACACTTTACCACATCATACTTAATAAAAAGTGATAAAAAGTATTATCACATAAGTTTGGCCAACTGCTCGTAAATGTTATATTCAACATGAGGTTGACAAAAAGTCTATCACAACACAAAACATCACAGTCTGTGGGTCTACTGGACTGTGGGCCGATGGTGAGCGATTTCATAATGTAGAGACTTACAAAAATGTCTCAGTTACCTTAATCATTCTAAACAAAGAAGTAACAAATAAGGTTGGAAAATGCCACTTTATGGGAGTTATGAGAAAAACCGAAACAACCAATGACAGACTAGGCTATGGCATCATTATACACTGAGCACTGATTGTTGATCAATTAATACAGCATTAGCTTTGTGCAGCAGGATTTACATTCTCACGCATGCTCAAGCAAATTTCCAAAAAGCACAACCGAGAGACCAAGAGTAACGTCATGACAGTGTGACTAATGATGTGTCTCTTGCATTCACACTGTTTGACTGACAACTTCTATCTTTGACCAACAAGAAGCTCTTAATTTGAAAGAAAAGCAGTTCTCCTCACCCGAGAGCTGAAAATCTGCTCAAATCAGAGAGTCATGACAAGTTTTTGTTGTAGGTGATGAACACAGTCAGAGGTTCCCCCACTATCTGTTTTTCTTTGCCGTGAGAGCGCATGAGCACAAGTATAGCTGAGTAATGCGTCTCTGCAGAGAGAGCGAGAGAAATGAGAGAAATGTGTTTTTAGGTGGACTTGCATCAGTGCTTCTGGAGAGATTTTCTTCCTAAAGGGCCCAGCAAGCTGCACTTACACACCGTTTCCGGGTCACTTCCCCCTTCAGTGCTGGAGCCTCTCACTGCTTTCTCCCTGTCACAGCCATTCAAGGCCCCGTCGCTGTTAACCTGTGCACTCAACCACTTGGTCTGCCTGCAGATCTCTTGTTTTCTGCACTAAATTCCGGGTCTACCTTTGCGGTGCACGTTGAGGTTTACTGTATCTCATTATTCTCACAAAAGGAAATGAGTTGCTGTTGAACATGTTGCGCCTAAAATGCAAAAACTATAGCGAGGAAAGAAAGGAGTAACTCTTTCACGTGACTTTTAATGCTTCACACAAGTGTTCCCTTACTTTTAACTGAGAGCATCCTTCTAACTTTAGGACTAAAATAATAACTATAACTATTAACAGCACTGTTCCAGTTTGAATATTTAGTAGCGTGATACTAACTGTAAGCTACTGCAGGTCCCAGCCTTTAATGCTACACAGTTGAATTGGATTTTAGGATCACATCGTCTGACTGACAAATGTAAATATTTCATCTTTGGCAAGGATAACCTCCCTGCTTTACAATTTATAGAGTTGATTATACTGTAGCCAGTGTAGACTGAATAACTGAGGATATGTATTCTAATAATTAAAGGCAACCTGCAGCATATTATTACACTAAAGTGCATTTTAAGAAGTGATATCAAGTGAATATGTGTTATGAATACTGAGTGAGATGTATTTAGAACTGTCCAACTTATTGTTGACTTCTTGGTAGTAATATAATACAATATAGGTCTTTGCAAATATTTTTTTCATGATGCAAATTTGGGAGGATGTACTGTGAGTGCAGTGAATATATATGTGGTATATTCATTATGGTGTAGGGACTGTTTGCACCATCACATCTGGGACAAAAATTGAGTCAAGTCAGAGTTTTGTACCTGTGATCTTAGTTTTGCACAATTAAGTTTATCCTTGTAAACTTTGTGTTGCAAGCTGTCTGATATGTGCTTGCTGGTTTAATTTGTTTACGTTTAAATATTTAGCTTTCTTCATGCAAATTTGTTAGGAGGGCACAAAGTTAGAAAACATTTTGCAATCAAAAACCTAAATGTGCCATTAAATATTGAGCCTGCAAGCACAGACCTGAACACGGCTATTTCTAAATGATGAACGTGTGTGTGTGTGTGTGTGTGTGTGTGTGTGTGTGTGTGTGTGTGTGTGTGTGTGTGTGTGTGTGTGTGTGTGTGTGTGTGTGTGTGTGTACCTACATTTTAAGTTTACAAACTTACAATGCAGAAACTTTCAAGCACACCAGTAATAATGATATACTGGTGCATGATTTTAGCATTAACGTTTGGTTTTAGGGTTAAAGGGCCAATCTGTCATTTTCTTCTTCATTTTTTTAGGTTTAAGTATATTAACCTAAATAATTATATAGGTAACTAAGTGATAGAAAATTCCCATTTTGTAAAACTAATCTAATCTGATCATTATTTAAAATAAAGGCAAATTTTACTCCAGTGTTTACAAACATTAATGAAAACACTAATTGGATATAAAACACAAATAATTCAGATTTGTCATATTCTTTTGTTAATTCTGTGTTTTGTTGGTGGTGGGGTGACACTCTTGTTTACATTTGGATCACAGATTGAGCCTCTAAAGTCTAAAGTATGGCTGGATTTAAGTTAGGTTAAAGGTCAGGTTCTACATCGAGCCGGTAAATTAGACAGCAGAGGATGAATGGAAGTCAATACAAATGTCCTCCCAAGTGTAGTAGAAGCGGTTTGTGTGCAAAAGTGCCCGCTTGGCGTGTCATGGAGTGTGTCTGAGACCGGAGGGGGGGGGGGGGGGGTCGGTCGGGTGGGGTTTACAGTCGCCAGACTTCCTGACTCTCCCGCTGTCGGACACTTGTGAGCGCAGCGCTGGCTCTTTGTGTCTCAGCACTCTGCTCTGCAACCACAAGGTTCAAGTGACCCCACCGGCTGCCTGCAGTCTGCCCTGGGCCGGGCTGCACCCCCTCCACCCCACACACACACACACACACACACACACCCCTCCCACACACACACACACACACACACACACACACACACCCACCCAGCCTCGTCTGTCAGAGGCGAAGAAAAATCCATTAAAATCTCAACCTGATCAAAAAGAAGCCCAAAGCCAAGACACCATATGCACTCAGTTAGGGCTATCGATGACTGGCGAGCATTGTGGGGTAGCTTAATACATGCGATTGACTTACTGCCAACAGTGGCAACAAAGACTGTTTTCCTACAAAGAAACAGAGCTGCGAGTTTGGCAGAGTTATTCCGGGCCGATGTGCACCTCAAGGCCATCCAGAGCTGTCAGCACGTTCCTCCAGTTTGACCATCAGTAAAACCACAGAGCACATGGTTTCCATTCGGCGTTAAACGCATGAATGCCGAGCGCTATTGTTTGAAATCATTGATCCCCAAATTGCAAGTGATGATGGTCCCGCTGAATGATTGTGGTGGGAGTTTCTCTCATGCCATTAGCATGCAAATATGGAGACGCGACCAAACTGCTGTGGCTTCGTTTTAATGTCGGAACTTTGTTTGTACGTCCCGTCGAAGTCATTTAAGATCACGTCCAAAATACAGAGAGAGTGAAGGGAGACCAATGTTTGTACTGCAGTCACATAGTACTACTCAGTATTATTCGTACTACACTTGTGCACGTGTGTGTCAGCCAAAGGATCATCATCTCGTCTCCGTCTCAAAAGGTTGACATGTTGTCACATCCCATTTCATCTCCTTAACACAGAGCGACAACTTTCATTGACATTTCCGTATCATTCATTCACCACTGGCGCTGTTGTGAATAGTTGTTAAAGGAGCCTTTTAAGTCTACGTTCACACTTCTTGGCGCCCGACGCTGAAAAAAACAGGCCTATTTTGCTGTGAGCTATCGTTGTGCATTCTCAGATGAGATTTATAATTACTACCAATTACGGTTGGAGCTGCCTCGAGGTATGCTGGTTCTGGAGCAGCCACTAATTGTGGAGCCTGAGCTTAATTTTCTTAACATGATATATCAGAAGTGAGCTGTAACTGATGGAAAATACGACTGTTAAGGCTAATTTTGGGAGAGATAGTAAACAGTGGAGAGTTGGCTAGACATGTGAGCCAGTGATGCAGTATTTCAAAAGCTTAAAGATATAATTTTAAAAAAAAAACACCAATATGATAGTCAAATCTAAAATCAAAAGTCATGGTATTTCCCAGCAGTGGTGTACCAAACTCCAGCTAAGAGGGTGGTGTGTTCAAAGGACTCAATGACACTGCACTTTACAACATAAACAACACCGCATTCATTATGACTCGTAACGTGATAGCGACCAGGGGGATCTGGACCCTCCCGCCAGGCTTTCAGAGGGCTTATTGATCCATTAATTTCATTGACTTTAGTGGTCTGCAGTGACAGAGTGCCTCTGTAAATTGAATGGGGGCTGAGGGATTACAATGACCGTATCTGATGAAAAGGTCCTGCATGAGTGGCGACGACATAAATAAAGCCAAAGGTCATCCATCTTCCCCTATCAGGGACCGGTCCAGTGTGTCAAAGGGGCATCGCAACTCATGCCTGAAGGCCCCCTAGTGGCAAATATGCCACAGCAGTGAAGAGCGGCCAAACATCAGCATATGCTCATCACACTTTGGAGATGCTCAGAAGCAGTGCGAGGACCAAGGCACCTGGAGGATGCTAACACTGAATTTATGTTTGCATCTTTTTCACTAATTAAGGGTTCACGTTTTTTTTTTGATGTTTTAATACTAATTGAACCTGACTATTCTCCCCAATAAATGTCATTATCTTTCATATCAAACAGAGCCAAAGCTGCCAATGAGGAGACTGAGGTCATGTCTGAGGTTTTTGTAACTTCTTACTATGTACATAGATTTTAATTTTGGTGAAAATTGGGCAAGCAGATTGTCAGGACAGCAAGGATGATGATCAATGCTTATTTTATTTTTAAATAATCCCACACATAAAGTTAATTTAGGAGCCGTTCTGCTTGTGTCACATGATCATCAGCAGAGCTCTTTGAAAGGACTCGTCAATATATATATATATATATATATATATATATATAGCACAATGAACAAATCATGTTTATCACTTAAGGTCTTGTAATGTATATATCTTTTAAATATAAATTCCTTTTCACAAGACTGTATCTTGTGCTGCTGCATCAAACTCATTTCTCTAATTTCTCTTATCTAGTATAAATGGGACCCCTCAGTCTTGAGGCAGGAAGTTGAAGTCTGATATGACTAATATCACACCAGCGTGACACTCTTCAGAAACAGATGTAGTGTCAGAAAGCGACATCTCCAGGGATACAGGACCATATTGTGGCCTTTGTTTGCTGTGACATCCCAATATGTATGGCAACAACAGGTCATTTCATTGTGGCCTCTGAGATGAAAAGCCCTGACCTTCGAGGGCACCGGTCTAGCTACATGTCATCTGATCCACGATCGGATGTCTTCCATTTACACAACCACACATGTAGTGAGGCAATTACGAGCAGTAACAAGACTAGCGGAGCCATTCAGAGTGACAGAAGTTATGAAAATCCATTAATAAGTAGAATATGGAGGAACTTCGACGCCCCAGATGACAGAATCCACCCGTCCGATCAAGCTGTCCTCGTCTTTAAGATCCGTGTACACGCTCTGTTACAAAAGACCCACCGAGATCAATAGTACAAGTTGGAGGAAACAGATACTTGAGACTAATGGACACTGGGAATTGCGGCTGATGGGCGCAAAGGGCTGAAATTCATATTGATACCGACATCACAGGCCATTGGGCTCCAAGGGGGCGAGAGGAGGTCACAGGTTGCTTTGACAGCCTACCCCCTCTTAATGGAGGCCTATCGACTGAATTGGGAAGAGGCTACTGCGACTAACTGGGAGGCAGAGTCTGCGTATGCCTGCACTAGAATAAATGTATGGGCGCTTGTACATGTGCACCTTTAGTGTGTGTGTGAATGCAGACATATCAGTTTCTTAACAGTCCTGAGGGACTCTCTCTCTGATCAATAGTAGGTTATTAGTCGCTCAATTCCTTTTTTCTGCTCAGGACCAGGACGGTGTACATGCAGAAATAAAGGGACAAACTTGCTGTTTATTAGTGCACCAATATAACATAATTTAAAACTGCTGCTTGTATCTCACCGTGTGTTTAATGCTTTTACGAATGCTGAATGTCATGAAGTTGCTGCAAACAGCTTTCTAATTAGGAGAACACACACAAAGAGAGGCGCAGACCAGAGCATACTGCACAACTTTTCTCCTTTAAATAATATATATATTACAAACCTAATTATCGTCTTGAAGATTTCATTTTTGAACTTGGAAACAGTCAGATATTCTTACTAACAACTCAAACAGATGAGGTGCTATTAAAAATCTATTATATCAAAACAGATGCAAATATTCTAAACAACATTTCCTTGCTCATTGCTCATCAGTCATGATCACATTGAGCACAAAAGTGAATGGAGAAACAATCAAAGTTGATTTCTTTATCTAGACTGCAGAGATATTGTAGTGAGAAAGTGACAGTTCATTGACAGCTGGTGTATTTCCTGCTGATTTACCCTCCTCTTCCAGGCAATTGGCGTCAGGACAGTAACCCGACCGACATCTCTCACCGCAAAAATGTCATAATCTGCGCTGTAACCATTTTGCTTCCTTCTGAATTGGCGGCATGTGCTCCCAGCTCTGCTCCCCCCCCCCCCCCCCCCCCCCCCCGAGGGCAGAGCAGCTGCACATCTCTCAGCTCATCCAGTGCGACAGCCCGAAATCACAAGTGCAAAAGCCCAGTCATGGGAATTCATCATCGGTAAACACACATATCACTGAGCAATCAGCGGCTGAGTGGAATACAAGTCGAGCTGCGGCTGATGCAGCGAAAAGGACAACTACTCCCCAAATAGGGATCGTTGGATTATAGCCTGAGTGGCATCCTTCCAGGTAGATGCACCTGAGGCTCTTAAACAGGCCGTCTCATCGCCACAGTTAAACCATTACATACGGCTTTAGAGTACCAGGAGAACCACTAACTCACAGCCGCTGTGGGAAACAATCATTACACTCAATAGCACAACAGCTTCATTTATTCCTACGGTGTTCCACATAAACAAATTAAGTCATGGGATAAACTAACTGCACAAACACTTTGGTTGACCGGTCGCTGCCATCTTGGCAGTTACTGAGGCCTCTCTCACCACCAAGCATACATCCTTAATGTTTTAGTCTTACCGTCTTTGTAAGGAAACAATCCAAGAACTTAAGCGTAAACTGCAGAACACACATACCAGCTCAACAAATCAATACAACAGATAATACTAAACAGTAAGAGTAGAGGTTGCCCGTTTGAATTGCAACAAATTCCCACGTTAGAAGACTGATTTGTGAGAATCGGTCCCTACACACGAAGCTCCCACTGACTGAAATAAGCCATCCTTCCTCCATTTTATCTGACTGGTGATGATTTGGTGATTATTTTCAATTCCTACCTGTTCCCACACTGAAAGTCCCTCTGGATAGAAGCATCACTCTCAATCAAACATGAATGCGTCGCACTGTTTGACAATAATGTGGTGCCACAATGCGATTGTTTTCGGATTTAAGAATTAATCAGCAGCTTCCCGCTCCACTTGCCCTCTAAGGCGGGTCTCTGAAGCAGCGCTGGTCACATCAGAGCTGAACAGTGATGCCGCCTCGGTGCCAGAGCTCTGACCCGTTCACCAGCTCTTCGGCCCTCGCCGGAACCCCCAGTGTAACACAATTTGTGACGGTCCAGCTACTTCGGTTTCAACCACTCATCTGAAACAAATCCAGCGGCTCTGGGTGATAAGCAGATGCAGATGGTGCAACACAACTGTTCTGTTGATTGCTGCATGATGGACACTCAGCTACAGGCCTTGTGCAGAAAACAACCATCTACGCTGTGGAAATGCCAATAAGTCAACAAAGAAAATAAAGGACGACTATATTTGCTGGTGATGAATGCTTGAAGATCCTCTCTGCAGTATATCTCAGCTGACAACTGGATCCAGCGTGACAGCTGCCTGAGGTTGAGCCCTCGTCATGATCCGACGCTCAGAAGACGCTCACACAACCTGTCATCTGCTATCTAAGCCACTATTAACACGGTTGTCTCATCAGCTGAGATGAATAATGTGAAGAAAAGGCCACAGTTCACAGCCACTTCAGACTGTCAACAAACGTCCATGTCAATTCAGCTGTATGTCATACAGCACTGAATTTCAAGTATGTTAATTTGAACATTAGCCTTATTGCCACTGGAACATATTGTACATGTGCACAGAGTCAGAATCATCAGAGTAGCTATTTCATATTGCACTGAAAATGGTGTTCGGATGAGTAATACATTCAGGCAAGTACAACAAGGACTGATAATGTATATACAGAACACTTCCAATGTTAAAGGAGGCTACAGCGGCGGAGCACCACACCTCCGGGTCTGTCTCAGGTAAACACTATGAGCTATGTCAGCACAGAAGACTTTGTACTGTTAGCGCTGTTAGCCCCAAACGCTACGGGCCGCCATGTTGAGAGCCGCTGAGAGGCATTTGAAATGCTTGTGTATTATGCACCTTTAAAGCGAGGGGCCTTGCAGGTCTACATTTGCCATAATGCAACTCAACAGCATATTTTTGTTAGACTCTCCCTGCCTGGCAAACATCCATGAATTTCAAACGTGTCTGATTTGTTCTGCAGGAATTCTGTTAGAAATGTCTCTTAAAGACTAAAAGGTCACATCACGTTTCTGTTCAAAGAAATCTACCCAACCTGTAAACTTATGCGTAGTCTGGTAGTGTGACAATGTAATGTATAGTGATAAAACACAGTAGAGTAATAACTTCTCCATCATTGTCTCTTTTGGCTGACCAGGCACATCTGCTCTGATCACTATGACATCATTCGCTGTACAGCTACAGGTGCATTTAGTCACTCAGCCCTCATTCAATTTTGTTAAAACTCCCTGACATTCAGTTATTGAAGTCTGTCAAAGTTTTGTCCCTAGGCTTTTATAGCAGCTATATGTTTTCTACTATAACAGTGGGTCATTCAAAGTCTTTCCATCAGTTGGAAGCTACAAAGCTCAAAGGGGATTTCCGTGGTTATTTTGTCTAGAGTGGTCACTTGATAGCATTGGTTTGTTCTGAAATCAAACAAGGCTTCATAAATATCTGTGCTTACTTGCCTTCAGATCCCCTGCTGTCCAGAAGTGGCAACTCAGAGAGACGGATGCTTTCAGCCATGTATTATTCACCACTTTAATTCCACAACCCTACAAAAGAGAAAACAGAAGAGTTTGTGTTTATTTTATTCATCTCTTAAATCCACAAATAGATAGCTGCAAAATGTTCCACGTTAAAGATGTATGAGCAAAGTGAACCTTTGCTAGTGTTGCCCTAAAATGGTTCTGACCAATATCTGTGCATGTTTTCACTAGAAGTCCCAACACGCGACCAATCTGGAGAAAAGAAACTAAAACGGAGGACGTTTTAAGGGTTAATTAAAACTTGACCTATATAATACCTACAATGAAACATCCATTGTCTTTTTATACCAACATCTACTGATAGCGTCTGAGGTCACCATCATAAGTGCACATACATCACATCACTACAGAGACGAACAATTGATGAAATTTAAGCAACAAGTCCCATCCACAAATGCATTTCAGTAATAAAAAGGAATAGTTTTACATCTTGGAAAATAGGTTAGTTAGCATTCTGTCTGAGAGTTTAGTGAGAAGATTGATACCTACAGAGCTGGAGCCAGGAGGCGATTAGCCTAGCTTAGCATGATAAATGTGTATTTTATCTTTTTTCATTTTGTCAACTTGCAGCTACCTGTACAACTGCGCCAATTTTTTTCCAAACTAGTCATCATTTTCCATTTATAAAGCCAGGTAGTTAGCTATGAGGACGCCTTCATTCTTACTCCTACTAGTAAACTCTGTTCGATCAACCGTTTCTCCGACTGGTGGGAACAACCATCAGTGTGAAAAACAACAGACCTATTTGATTGTTGAACAAATCTGAGATGTGGACGGGGATCAAGAGGTCTGGAAACATGCCTGAGTGACTAACGGGAGTCCCTTGTGAAGAGTCAGGCTAGCCATTTCCCTCTACTTCCAGTCTATATGCTAAGCTAGGCTAATCACCTCATGGCTCTATAGTGGTGCACAGACATGAGGCTTGTACCAATCTTCTCCTCTCACTCTTGGGGGGGGGGGGATCCCCACATTTCTTTAATCAGTTACAGAGTTACTAATATTAAATAGAAGGCACATGTTTTTTTTCTCTTTGGACATTTACCACTCCGACATGAGGAACAAGTCAAAAAATAAATAAATAAAAGCTGTCAGATGAGCGCTGGTCAAAGCCATCTTTCAAACTCAATTGTGTTTAAACTCATTCAAAATGAGAGATGTTCAAAGCCATCCTCTCCCGTAGACTGAAGCACTCTCCAAAACTGCTTTGAGATTTACAGGGAAGTGGCTGAACAGATTGTTATGTCACCATTAGGGAGCTGTAATAAAGTCATATTTCTTTTGCATTTTGCATGACTGGAGGGCCTTCCACTCTCGCCTGTCTGCTCCTCTCACATCAGCCTCCATTAAGTGGAGCAGTTCTGGGCTGCAGGTTTTGCCTCGCTGCTGCCAGAGAGTGTCTGTGCCAGATAGCGTTGCATGATTACACTCAGCAGCGCACAATTTTGTAGACAGCGTTATAGCTGGAGAATAAAATATCTTAGGCCTCATTAAACGCCCACACATTTGGAAATTAAAAACCAGTTATTCATCATTGGGAGGGGAATAGGGATATCAAAATTAAGTGGTACATAACGAGCTACAAGGAGATGGACTGCTTAATGAAAATGCTGTGTGATAACGACCAAACCTTTGCCATAAATCAACAGTGAATGGGGAAAGTAAACTTTAAAAAGGTATAAACTGATTTTTTTTTTACAGTTGAGTGCGTTTGTGGGATGAGTTTAAATAACTGCAAGCTGAAAAAAATGCCCACAACATGCCCAATGGTCCTTCTTCTTTTTATTGCACCGTGGTGTCAAATTCCCAAGCATCGCTTGCATGTGTCATAGTTTTTGGAGCAAACACTGGAAATGATTATGATACTGATAAACAGTGACAATCGAGTGCATAAAATTCATTGTGTTTCCTCTGAGCTGTAAAGCACTAGAGCTGTTCTGACAGATATTTCTTTGCCAGGAGCCGATGGAAACAGAACAATAATGTTTTCTGCTGCATATGTGAACGTGCTATAAAAGAGCATGCTGTCATGTTAATGTTGTTCATAGTTTCAAGTGGTTTCCTGAATATGTGGGCCAAAAATTGCATGGCTGCTCATGAATATTTTACCAGTTGCTAAATTAATAAAAATAAAATCCTCATTGTCAACTAGCAAATGATAAGGCAGCAACCATCGTTATATAGAAAATGTCCTCTCTGTCTGCTGCTTGAGGGTGGAAATCTTTATCTCCCAATAATTGAGAGTAAATGTAAGAGACTTAATTAATCATGTTGAATACTTAAGAAAACTACCTCACTGGAAGAACGAAGACATACCATGTTATCTTGCTTTTAGCTGCATAGTTGCACATTTATGGTGATAACAAATATACCTAGTGTAGTTATTCATCACCTCGAGCAGCTCTGCTTTGCCCTTCTATCATAAAAAACATAAAGTCACTAATTAGTTAGCTGATGTTTGTTATGGAATGGATTTTGTATTAGAAGGACACATAGCAGTTCTCTTGATTGATTCATAAACCTATATGAATACTAAGTGGATTATCGAAGTAAAAGAAGTAGGAGAGACTGAACAAGCCACACATTCAGGAAGGAGCATAAACCTTACGACTTATTAAAAACACTAGGCAGCAGTTAGCAGCAGAATCTTGAGTTCTGACCGTAGACGACCCTGCAAATCCTGCAAGAACGCCAATTGTCGTACCGAATCAAACATGGACGCCAACCAGTGGCTTGCACTGTTTCTAAGCAGTTCAGCAAGGGCGAAAAAAAGAAGCAACAAAGCGAGTTCTGGTGAGATCGTGCTGGGTGGAGAGGCACGGCACTGTGTATGTCTCCGCTTATGTTCAAAACTTTACAAAAAAAAAAATCACTGGCAGCGACTGGATCTGAAGACATAAATCTTTACATATCACACACTGTATGATTTTATCTGACTGTCAACACCAGCTGACCCAGACTGGAACAGACCCGGTCAAACTTGGTCCCATCGGATAGCACAAATCATATTCATAATCGGCTAAACAGTCCCCTCCTTTAAGAAGCATTGGAATTGTTCAGACACAAATAAGAGTTAATGAAAACAAAAGGAAGAACTTGCAACTTTAAGCCCCTCGGTGGGCTTCAAAGAATCATGGCCCTATTTCAGCGACAAATAAACAAATCGACCACAAAGAGTCTGCGGTTTGTAATCCCGGACCTCAACAAGCTTCATCTCTTCGACACAAAACTTCTTAGGGACTATAGTTAGTGATGAAAAATGAAAAGCGTTTGTAGTGTCAGGCCTGTAGTACCCACTCTGTGATACCAAACAAACTTGTTGAAGGATTAGATTACCGGCCTTCCTCAAGTGGGCGTAGCTGCTGCTTTGGCTCTTCCTTGTGCCTCTCTGGGTTTGATTTGAGCCAAAAGAGCCACAGGACACAACTTTTAAAGGCATTAGCATTCTCAGCAGTCACCCAAAAAAAAAAGTTCAGATCATGGTAGTTTGAAGTGACAGCGTGCTTAAAATACAGTACATGAAGGTGAGAAACAACCGCTGCATGCTAACTACAAACACATTATGTAAGGAACGGTGATAGGCTCATGCCCTTTCATCTGCACAGTCTGTTTCTTACAGTATTTCCCAACGCTATAGTGTTACATCTCCTGGGTACGGACATGCTAATGCCTTAAGCACTGTGATTTTATGATGTGGTTCTACGCAATTTGGATACTGTGATGAAATGGTTGAGAACAATTGTTCTTTAACTCATTGTCCAAGTGTTTAGTCTAAGTCAGGCAAAACAAAGACAAGTAAACCTCCAGTGTTTAACTCAACCTGGCTGTTTATCTTGTGTTGTCTGTACATTCCGCCGGTTGCCATTGAAATCCGTCCGACGGAAAACAGCAGACCGGACGGCAGTTTTATTTTGAAAGTCTTTAAACTCATTCTGAAAAGCCAACTTAAAACAATCTGCACACAAGCATATTAATTCACCAAATTAATGCAGGATATGCCAGCTCTATGTTTAGCAAATTTATCTGGAAAGTGTTCATAGTTGTCCAAACTGAAGTCTATTTAAAGCATTTTGTCTGATTTTTCACAACAGTATTTATAAAGCGTTAATTAGGGCTTTCACACTTACATTTAGTTCCATTGACACACTATTTCATTTCTGTTACACTACCTTTACTGTTTCACTGTGAAAACATTGTTTTTTTAGTTGTTTTGGACAACTAAAACCAAGTTGAAGCTGCCTTCTATTGTTGTATTAAGCTTTTTTAAGTTTGGAATAATGTATGCCTTTTTGTCCACTGCTGTACGTCTTTTAGTCCAACTTGAATGATCGTGTTTTTTAACCACCGTTTCCACAAAGTTTGAAATGCAATCCATTCATAACATTCTGAAACATCCTGTTTACGGGCAGACTGGGTTGAAAACAGAGCCCCTGACTGACTCTCCAAATGAGAGTAATTTGGTGTAATTGCACCACGGGTGAAACCTTTGAAGACCCAGTTTGCTTTGTGACTGAAACAATGATGATTAGAGCTTGTTCACTTGTCAACTGCAAACAGGAGAGTGACCACGTTTAAAAAGCAGATCTTTCTATCATGCAAAACTTAGTATCCTATTTAAGTATACACTTTAAAAATGCATACTTCCATACAGTCTTTTGTTTAACTAATAATACAATGTCAAAAGGCTTATTTGCACTTTTCAAAACAGCTATCTTTTAGATAACCATAGTTATCTAAATGACTGAATGTATAAAAAAACATAGTTATCTAAATGACTGAAAAGAGGGTGATCAGCTATACAAACGGGACCCAAGAATATATTTACATTTTAGCTGCAGGGTTTCAGTGACAAACAATACAGCATGAGCTAACTTGAGGCTTGAAAGGCTGCTGCTCACACCACATGATATAGATTACCTTTAGAGAAATCTGGGCACCTATTAACACCGCTGTTTGATCTCACTGGCACAAATTGATCCAAGGTGAAGAAAGTGTGGCGTAATTATGATTGATGATGACAAAAAGGGGAAATGATTTGTGCCTTTAAATTCTCAGTGAGAAAGTTGTTCCTTTGTTAAAAGTCCACAGTAGGAACTAGAAACGTGGCGATTCAGCTGATTAGTAGTTCAACTTTATTGTTATTATTATTATTATTTGGGTCACAATCACTGCAGTATTGTTACAGTGGCACTATGCATTTTACAAAGCATTTCTGTTGTTTGGTTCTAAGCTTTGTAAAACCTTTGGTGCACACTGCAGTCCGATCTATACTGGACTTTTGACTCCAATAATTGATATGTTGATTGATACGAGTTTTTAAAATCTGGTAAAAAAATAAATAAATCACTGACAATTTTTTATTTTTATTTTATTTAAACACTGTTGAGCTTGAAAATAGCAGTTCGACAAAAAAGTCACTAAAGTCAGTCAGCAACATTCCATGTAATCAATCTGATAGTTGTTGAAGTATTTATTGACCTTTGCCAAATGTGTGGCTAATAATAAACTCAGTCAGTCTGCTAGACAAACAAAGATATTGCAGAACAGAATTATTACTTGTGTGCAGTTAGCATTATGTCTGTCATAAATCCAATATTGGCCATTAATATCAGCCAATTGCGGGTCAGGCTCCAGTACATGGAGGACAATTTAAGCTACATGAAGGAACTGGATACACTGCTTGTGCCGGAAATTGACAATATGGAGCACATTACGCCGTACGCACATCTGAAACACATTAATACAAGTACATTTAGGTTTATGGCCAAGCCCCATGGCCAAACATTAGATTGAAGGAGAGCACATTTCATAAAAAGATCCTGCCTGTTAACAGATGGATTAAACTTTACACACACATTCATTGTTATGTCAAGAAAAAGGAAGAAATTCATCGTCAAACCAGTCTATTTATGTTATGGTGTCAACTTGGTGCGTATCCTGCTACTGTCTCAGGAGGGATATAAAGTCAGCAGCCCAAATCTGTGACATATTTACAAAGGGAAAAACATGTTTGAGACACGATTGCTTTTCCTACTTCCCCACAGAGACCCGAGCCTTTAACATTTTCCTCCAACAGCCTCAATTGAGCAGGAAGGATTTTCATGATGGCAGGGCATCTGTAGCTCGGTGTCTAGAATAACTCTCTAAATAAAGAATAGAAGCAATCTGCTCTCGTTTCACTCAATGCACCTTTTTTCTTCCCTGTTGCCAGGGGGATGACCGAATGCATTTCATATGCAAGCGTCGCGCTCCACTGCCTCCTGAGCACAGAACCGAATCATGTTCCACTTTAAAAGATGTTAATTTTACATTTTTAATGACTGGCTGATGGCTTAAGTAAGTGAGTGCCGCTTACAACGGACGATGGGATGTTCTAGAAATCCGCCTCCACACACCTCCAACTCCTCGTCCTGGATAAAATGATCTCTTAGAAGGACGGAGATGGGACTCTTGTTAAAAGAAAGAAAAGTGGGGTGGAGTGCATATTTGTGTTCCAAAAGATTGTAAATGTTTTTATACTGAATTCAAATTTGAATGAAAACTATACTTTCTTTTGACCACTCTACACATCATGAGTTAACATGCTGCAGTGGAATCCATGAGATTCCTCAATTTCATGGCTGATTAGCCTGATGCCAGGATTATCTTATGTTATTTTAAGGCAGATAATACAAGATTATGACTAAATGGGATCTGTGAAATCAGCCGGAAGACGCCGGGGCCTCTCTCAAAGACAGATCTGCAAAATGCAGTTCACGCTAGGTAAAGAGGTGAATTAGCCGACCAAAACTCTATATCCAAAGGGAATATTTGACACATAAATCATCTATGTACCACGCATTAAGAGGTCACAGCTACTGCAGTGGAATTTACACAGCTTTTAAGCTTGAGGTCATGTACAATTTTTGCAAACACCTTCATGTAAATTCCACACATCCCACTTCCCAAGGGCTAGCCAGATTCCCAATGTTGGGAGGAGAGGTTTCAACGTGTCTCAGATATGAGCTAAGCGGTTTGTAGCACAAGTTCTGCTCGCTTTTTCCTTCTTTTTTTTTTTTTTAAGGGTAATTAGCTTGTGCTCAACGCTGTCACGTCCATAAGGGCAGCTGCTTTTGAAAAAACAGGGCAAGAAAACAAGAGGCCAAGCCTCCCCAGGGTCAGTGCCCAGCACAGCCTGGATTATGGCACCAAAGGAATCCTGGGAAGCGTGTATTGATTTGGCCTGACACTTGCTGCCACATTTAGCTTAGCCGCTGCTGACTCGCAAAGGCTTCAAGCAGTTATCTGCCATATTCTCTACTATCTTTAAAGAGCAATGAGAAATTACCTCATGCCATAGAAGATTTATCATCACATAATTAGCTTGCTGCACCTAACGGCAGATCTCTTTTGACTACTAATACGAGCTTAAAGTTCATGTGCAGAGGACTATGCTTAATTAACTTGTTAGTATGAGCATGCTGAGACGAAACACTGGCCTTTATACACCGCATTTGTTTTACAAATTGTCTTTGAGCTGCGCTGTACTGCGTCAGTTATCTGCTGGATGCTACAGACAGCACTGATGCTGCCGGCCCCTGCACACAACCATGGACAAGTTTAACAACGCTGCAGTTGCTATGAGCATATATTGTATTGCTCGATTGGATATTTTGTCAGAAAACAAATGAAATACATCATCAGTGAAAATGTTACTGACGCATACAATAAATAAATTTTTTGACTTGCCAGATATGTTATTTCACAACATTTCCTCATTAAGATAACAGGAAACATAATACAGACGGGATCGCTTCAAAACATATTTGATTTTACCAACCAGTTGTTGATGGACACTGCTGCTGCACAAAGCAATGTACAGTGTAAAATATGCAAGCTAATTTAAAATATTTAAAGTAATTTCAAATGTTAGTGGGAAAGCAATAAGGAAGTATTAACTCTTCGGAGAAACATTTCATTTTCTCTTCATGATGTTTAACTGACAGTGGCCTTCTAAATTCTAATCACATGTGTTGGTAGACACATTACATTTCCTTTCAGTACAAACCTGTACCAACAGTACAAACTATTTGTACAGTAGTTCGACAATAAATAAAATCTCAGCTCAAGGTCCACTTACAAGTTTTCTAATGCAATTCCAACAACAAGATGTTGTGAGATACGGTCTTCCTCGTGGCTTCAG
Organism: Cebidichthys violaceus; assembly: GCF_023349555.1. Classification (NCBI taxonomy): domain Eukaryota; kingdom Metazoa; phylum Chordata; class Actinopteri; order Perciformes; family Stichaeidae; genus Cebidichthys; species Cebidichthys violaceus. The sequence continues at coordinate 3,819,894 of NW_027176361.1, forward strand.
GCGTGGGTGGCGCCCTTGGTCTTTGTAGGGCCCACCATTGGCTCCTGATCCGTAACTCTGGTCCCGTCGCTGGGACGAGTTTTAGGTCTCTGGCCACGTGATGAAAACTGAGCAAACTCCACCTGCTGAAACAGACCCATGAGACGCGGTTAAAAGCTCTGAGTGGACCTTAAATTTAAACTAATTAAATGTCTTGTAGCCTATACTCACTGCAAAAACACTTCTATGGCAGTGCATCTACTGTATACACCATATATTATGTAGTATGCAAATGACAGTTCTTCTTTATCCATTGCACAAACTAATGAATGAGTCAGCCATTTAATGCTAGCATTGGTTTCTGCTAACGTTGTGGCTTCACCTTTTTCCAGTAGGCATCTAATCAAGGCACTGTCACATGTGTGTACACCCAAGAGGAGAATTATTCTGTTTCCATGGGATGTGCTGTGAACAGCAGCATCAGATATTTCTCAACAAGCATCTCCCAAACATGAAGCAAAGGACAGGAGTTACACCAACGAGGAAGACGAAGGTCTGAAGCTGCGAAGGCGGCATGTTACCACATTTTGTTTTTGCAACCAAAAGGCTTACAAGAACCAAATATCCAGCTATCCATCCACAGCCATGCAGGACTGCAGAGAATCTGTCAGTTTAAGATTATGTGTTGCACAACCATCTTTAAGGCCTGAATCCTTTGCGTTTGTAATGTTCAGTGAAATTTTGTCCAGTGTCATGAGCAGATTTGACTCCTCACATGCCCAGTGTTCACATTTCTACTCAGCTGTAAACATCTCATCACCCAGTGTTGCTGCTCTGCATGGTTCTGGGCAACTACTATGTGCAAAGAGCAACCCTTGGCAAATCATCCAACACTTTACCCTTTGGAGCACCCATTGGCTTTAAGTGGCCTAACGCCATCTTATTTTATTCATGTTATGGCACTTCTGCCCTCTTTAGTCTGGCTTTCTCCTGGAGCAATAGTATAAGTCTCACCGCCTTTTCCTCTCTACAACTGTCAGCCGGATCGGATTTCTCTTCTTTATCCGAATGTTTTCCATTTAATTGAATTCCTCCGAGTAACAGTTGTAACATCATAAGGCATCTTCTTCTGCATCTCTGGCAGCTACAAATGCAGTTGTGGGACCGCGCTGGATGAAATGGGCAAAGACAGCTTTGCAGTCGCCAGGGGTGTTATTCTAAGATCAGGCTGGAATCAGAAGTTTTGTCGGTTTCAGTTAACCAGGGCGCTGCTAAATGGCTTAAGCCAAGCATCAGTGCACCCAGCGAAGGCTGTGAGATATTGCTGCATGACAGCTAAAGTAGCTGGGTGCATCACAGACATGTACCCAGCCTAAAGAGCCCTCGGGCTTTGTCTTCTTCATGACTGACTTTTAAGTGTTTTATCCCTGGGACACAGCGATAATGTGCATTAAGATCAAGAACACTTATTTCAATTGTGCTTTATGTTTTATACTGCCGTTAAATTCGGCAGTGTCTAGACTGCGCTTTACTGAGAATAGCTCGCTCCCATGGCTTTAGGTATGCTAACGTTAGTCCTCACTATTATCTTGTTGTTTTAAAGTGAGGTAAAAAGGCACAAGCAGAGCCAAATGATTTCCTTCTGTAAACATGTTAATAGCATGAATATGCTAAAATTATGCCTCACTCAGTCTCTTGATATAGATATGCATCGTCTGAGGTTTAAAAGAGAAGGCAGATTTTTTTTTTTTTTATTCTTTCAATTTTGCCATAAAAAGACCAAAACCAACAATAATGTGTTGACACTTTTGGACTTCCCCATCCTTTTTCAGACGTGAATTTAAAAAAATCCTAAAAGAACTGGGCACTCAAAGAGAAGCAAATAGTGCATTTGTTGGGCACTATTTTCAGCAGTGTATGTGGAATCAATTGAAAATAAACTATGGTGCTCATGTTTATTGTGATGGAGAAACATGTCACCCAGTGTAACGGTGTGGCTCACTGATGTGTTTTTAATAGTTTTGGAGAAAACTGGTGCTCTACGGCAGAAATGTGTATTACAGTTTGGCAACAGATAATAATAATAAAACACATAGCCACATTGCTAAAACTATGCATTATAACTTAAATCGTGATCCACTAAAAGGATGTGTTGTCAATTTAGGAACAGTAGGTTGCTGGAAAATCTGGTTCTGTGATATTATCACACTAACAAATAAAATGTATATACAGTATAAACCTTAGCAAAAATCATGAGTAAAATTAATTCAGGCTATACATTTACATGCACTGCTTTCTTTTCGGCTTTGGTTGCCTCTTGAAGTCTCAAATTCCAGACTGGTAAAATGGTGGTAAAATGACTTCGTATTTACTATAGTGTGTCACATATATATAATTTCTTTGAGAGTCCAAAATTAATATACTACACAATTTTATTAAAAAAAAAGGAAAATATGCATACATGTGCCAATGTAGTAAAGACGTCAATCAAACTGTGATTTCCAAAATATTTTGAATTCATTTTAAATTTTAAATTAAAATGTTCCAGTACCACAAGCAACAGTACATACTTTGTGAGGACAGCTGTAGTATGTGCTCAAAGTAAAAATAAAGTATATGATTTGGAGCACAGTAACGCTCAAGAGTTGTTATACTGACAGTTTGAGTACACTTAATTTTGTCCTGTGTGGACACACTACAAACTCAAAAACATAGATTCAGTTTGGGGTGAGGACACTTAAGTGTGCTGCCTCACTCCTCATACAACATTTAGAGCCCTCACACGCTTCAATTCCATGAGGGTTAGAAGAGGGAAAAGGGTGCAAGATTGTGTTGAAAAACTGCACAGGTAAACAGTAAATACTCTCAAAATGGTAATGCAATAATAAAAATAAAAAAAAGATCCAAGATCATTTCAAAATCTTCAAGTTCCAGGCCTAAAGCCCAGAAGAGAGACAGAATACGAAAGCAGTGTAATACAACACCTGATAGTGTGACAAAATATTCCTACTCACTGACACAATGAATTTAACTCCAGGTAGGAAAGTCCATGTGTTAATATTCATACATTCATGGAAAAGCTCCAGGTACTGCCATTACTTAAACACGCAACCTCAAACTTCATCAATCAATCCCAAAATGTGGGAATCTTCTCAAATCCCAGAGAACCACATTGCTTGGTGCTTACTCCGTTGGAAAGTACTGACAAAAAAAATTATCTGGATTTTTCTTGTGGATACTTTATTCCATGAAGCTTTACACCAAACCAGATTTGAGTTATTTGTATCGACCAACTCAGCAAACAGCTGATCCACTCTGTCATCCAAACAAACCCATGTGCTTTCTATCAGGTCAAAAATCAAACCTAAACAGAGCATGATACTGGAATATGAACACGCAGTTCAAATTACAACGTAAAGACAACACACGCTTACCTGTGTTGTCAGGAGACATGAGCAGGCAGCGCCAAAGTTAGACTTCTTTTTTTGTTAGAGAGAAGTCTGAAGACCCTTAAGAGATTATCACTTCCTGGAAACCTGTTACTTCCTGGAGAGTGTCATGCCCAGGTGGGCGTAAACAGGAACTCCAACCAATCAAGCCCCTGGCCTTGCAGTTCAATGCCATGTCCTGTCTTAAAATCCAATTTTAACAGAAAATACGGCACATTTTACAAAGCAATGAATGCATCTCAAACTGTGCTGCTTTTTAACATAAAAATCAATCATGCTGTCTAATATGAATTCAAATCATATGTACAGAGTTAAGTTATAGAGACAAGGAAGATATGTGTAGTACTGTAGATAAAGTTAAATACACAGAGTCTGGGTAAACATGTGCTTATATGTTGAATTCAAAGAAAATGACAAACGACATTTGGTGCACATATCATGTCCCCCTCAGGATTTATAACTTTGGTGATCCCCTGTCTTTTCATTTAGCACCACCATCTGGTCAAAATCATAAATTTCTTCAACCCTTGGTTTACGACCAATTACCTGCCAAACTATTGACATTCCCAGCAGACTCAGCTGTACTATGTGTTTATTAGAAAATATTAGTATACTTGCAGGCCAAAACCAAGTGAGAGAATCTGATAAATAATACCTACTAAACATCAGCATTTTAGCATTGTGAGAGAAGCATAGATATATTCCCAGGCTCCTAAGTTTCCCACCTGTTTGTGTTCTTAATATGACACGTTAACAAGACCTTTCAAAGGGTTTTATCTTCTCAGCAATGTATGTTTCTCTAGGTCAAAAGTTGAAGTCACCCACCTACAGCTTACAGCATGACTGATGTTTGACTCAATGAAACCCACACCTCAAATTTAGTTTTTTATCTTTTCTACATCAATATCTCCACTGTGGCTGAACAGATTTTTACCATTTGAACTGCATTTAAAATGCCCGTCTCCCTTCATTCTTTTACACTTGAACTGTGAAGATAGCCCTTACCAATCTCTTGCAATATCAAGCATATAGGACCCTGGGAACACAGGGGAAATGGTAGCATGCCGATGTTAGCATTTACGCTTTGTAGATTTAAGGGTCAGCGCTGCCCCTAGTCTACCAGGCCGAGGCCTATGACTTGAAAAGGACTGAACAAGCAGATGCCATGTCCACAAAGACCTCCCCTTTGATCCCTCGCTATAAGAGAGTATCTGAGCGTTGCAGGAATGAATCAAAACAAATGAACACAATCAAACTCAGGAGGAACATGTCAACAAACACGATTCTTCATCTGAGCCTGCAGGTCAAATTAAAGCCTGTGTGGCCTCTTTGTACGGTGACCCCTGACCGTCACGCTGAAGGAGAAACCCCAAATATACCAACAGCACAACGCAACAAAAGAAACTCTCCAATCCTCGACGTACCTCCCAAGTTCATAAACACCAGTAGTCAATCAGTCTCTTATTATGAAGGAAGTGACTCACAATCGGGCAGCTGTACTTTCAATTGTTATATTCTGTTGTGGTTCGGGATCCCAACACTATTAAAGTGGAATCACCTTAACCCAGTTGGACCAGCTTCTGTCATAGCTGAGGGGTTTTCTACAAGAACGTTTGGTGGGGTTTTGTACACACTCACGCTTGACTGGTCGCATTATCTTTGCTTCACGTGTTTCCCCCCCAAGTTTGTTCAGGGTCTGTAACAAAGAAAGTGGCTTATTATCACCCACCGGAGGAGTTGTCTGCACATGTACGATTCGGTAATTGCTGCCGCTTAACAAGCAGACTGAATTGGACTTGACATTGAGCCATTATTAGGAAATGAAATGCTGTTTTTGCAATTATGGGAGTTTTGCAGGGCCCATAAGAAAATTCAGTTACATCCACATAGATGCAGAAGTACTGTGTGATGTTTGAGAGTATAATACAAGGTATTCACTTGGTGTTCAATAAACATGGGTGTAGCTTATGAATGAAAGGAGTTGAGACATTTTTTTTCACTGAAATGTAGTTGCTTTTTCTGGATGATGTGTAATTGTTACTCAAAACAGACTTATTCTTGTTACTTTGTTTGTCAAGAAGAAGGAATTGAATAACTTCAAACAATACAGTTGACTGTGGAAGGATCAGTAACAGCATTAGTGCAATCCTGACTTCACAGGAGCGATCTTTAACTTTTCCAAAGGACACACTTGTGGCAGAAGAAACTAAAAAGCAGAATTAACTGAAAGAAGTCTGCAATCTATATTTCATACTGTTATAAAGCCTGTAGCTGTTAACAAGATACATAAGTTGTTCTTTAAATCATGGGCTGTATCTTAAGTTACTGCTCCCACAGATTTTACTGCTAATTCATTTTCAACTGCTTCCTTTGTAAGAACAAACTCATCCAGAGAGACTGAATGCTTAATTCTAAAATATACTAGAATTCCCTTTACAAACTGTGTTCATCAAGTTGAAATTTTACATTTCAAGTGCTGTTGTTGGGAGAAAAATACATTTGTAGTTTCATATTTGAGTGTAGTAACTGAATATGCCCGGTATCCTTGGAGCGGTGCTGACCGGTGGGAAACCACTGTTCATGGATAAAAATCTTCTTGTATCAATTCTAAAATGATGTTAAAGAGGAAAGACGGAGGGAGTAAGTGGAGCAAAAGAGTCATACTTTACAACAAAGGCTGGAAGACTTGGCTGGTTGATCCCATGTGCCACCAGAATGCACCTATTATTTACCATTTTTGATCATTTTGAATTCATGTTGGAAGTGTTTTACCACCAAAGGCACAACACAAAGCAATCAGCATAATGTCAATTTACAGTAAAACTACTTGTGGTGTTGTTGCTGATGGAAAGTAATGCTTGTCTTTTTTTGTCTCTTTAATGATTTTATTTTTTTACTTTTCTACAGTATTGTGTCCTTTCTCTCTCTGCTAATGAGAGTCATATAAAAAGTTATGAAATAAAAGTAACCCCCCACTGAACACCTACTGGCACCTGGTTACACTATGTTCACATGGTGGACTGAGCGTTCATTAACAGTCATAGTTACAAACTGATCTTGAGTAGGACATAAGCGTATTAAAGCTCCTTTGAGACCAGCTTCACTGAACTGAAATGAGGCGTTACCTACCTACTTGCCAGCAGCATGATGCTTATACAACATGGCAGCTCAGGGCGACTCTATGCTACTTTCTCAGCCTCACCAAGTAATTGGTGACCCAGCCAGCAACCCCACCTGACATGGGCGACTCGAGGAACTGGTCCCAGAAAAGCAAACAGGGTCAATCCTATACAGAATTGGCGTATGTTACTCTAAAAAAGCATGTGACAAGAAAAACCAGTCATTCATCCCAAGAGAGGCACAGGCCTGTTTGACACAGTGTTTGGTTTAGACTTCAGTCCCATCACTCCGGACCTTCTGCGGGAGGGATTGTGGTGGCATTAAAGTCAAGTTTCAACATTCCTTGAAGAGGCTAATTTGTGGAGCAATGAAGCAATCTTTTCTTAGCTAACTGACAGATACACTTACTGGACTTGAAGCTGAGAAATTTTTCTCACAAAATTTCAGAATGTCAGAAAATCCACCTGTGAGATTCTTAGAGAGCATATATTACCTGCCAGAAATCTTTAGTCATGCACTTGATGTTGTAGCTCTTATGGATCTCTTCATGCCAGATGTATGCTGGCAGCATTTCACAGTTTATCATGTATTCATTTGATTTCTGAGTGCATTTTTTTCCCCGAGGCAAATGGCTATAGCTTTTATATCACGAGTACACCCAGTTTGTTCCTCTGATGCAATGTGATTAAATCTAATCTGTACGCATTGAATCATCATGTGCATAATGTAAAACAAAGACACTGAAACTTGGTGTCCAGCAACCAAAAGAAGCATTGTAAATATTCTCCAAAGTCAGGGAATGTTCAGCTGATCCATCAAATTACAATGAGCAAAAGAAAGCAGTAGAAATCCAGAGAAATATCAAAGCAGATCTGTTTTTTAACCAGCTAACCTGTGCCGCCTCTCTATCATATCCTGTTGGTCTCAAGATCTTTATAAAGAGAAAGATAATACTAAACACTGGACCTAGAAACAGATGCATCAAATTGAAGAGAAAAAAGTTTACTTTTCCACACAATTAGATCTGCAGTGGGATCTGTGTTTGCGTTTGTCACAGTGCCTGTAGCATCCAACATCACAGTATTACTTTTGACCAAAGAGCGTTTGTGAGACTCTTGAAATCCCTTCTCCATATGGACACTGAGAAGAGGATCACTCCCGAGAAGGCTCTCCAGAAGCCCTTCATCACAATGGACCATCTGGTGGACGATCTGGACACCAGCTTGTAGTAAGTTACTGTGTCCGGTAGCGGCGTGGTTGAATAGATTTGCACTCTGATGGCCTGACTCACCCATTGATTGTCCTCTGTTATTCAGTGTGAACGAGTGCTTCGATAAAATGCTGGTCTGTCCAACGGAGGAATCAGAAAAGGAACTTCTTTCTGATGACGAGTCTTCGGCTCCACCGTGTACAGATGGCGCAAGCTCAGCTGCTTTTTGCTCCTGTGATGATATTAGAAATACGCCTCGCTCATCTGATGGAGCAGCAGCTGCTGGAGTCATAGACGCTTTTGGCTCAGCTGAACCCTCGGTCAGCCATAGTGCGGCCAGTCCTGCTGAGGAGACACCGGCCACTGACGGGTCACCTGATGAAGGTCCACCTGCTAAAGTTAAGAAGAGCTGGCTGAAGAGAATCCACAAGTTCTTTGGCAGGACAATAAGGACATGTTTAAAAAGAAGAAAATAATGTTCAATGTATATCTTTGTTTGCACAAAGATATATATATATATATATATATATATATATATTTAAATGTGTTTAAAAAAAATTAAATAAACACAACCCTTGCAGGTATTTCAAGCATTCTCTTCTTCCAAAATCGATTGCAGCCTCAATGGGAACTTCAGATATGTATAGATAAATATCTATTCCTAGCCCTTAAGACTGCAAAAAGGATTTTACGGAAATAGGCAAGAATTATTTCTAATAAAACCACATGAAAACCATATAAGTACAGTTTGCTCTCTGATAAAATGTACGTATATACATGTGTTTTGTATGTGCAGCTCTTCACCAGCAGATGGTGTAACAATCCTTTAGAGTGGCCTTTGACCTTGACACCAGCAGTCATAGGGTTCCCTGCTAACTGTATTGCAATAGTCTTTTCCACAGCAGACATGTCGGTAAAAACACAGGTGTAATTAACGTCATTAATGATGGCTGCGTTGCATGGCTCTGATACAGGACTGCTGTATATTTTTAAGTACACCTGAAGGTTGTGAAATGGTTGTATTTAGTGTTACAGGATTGCCCCCACCCACAGAATCATTTAAATAAAGTTGCAACTTTTAATACTGTTACCAATAAATGTAATGGAGTAAAATGTACAATATAAAAAAGGTGTCATGTGTTAATGCGACTGTGTAAACTACTGTAGATGGAGGTCTCTCCTCGGCCGTGTGGCTGAGCGGGTTTGATGCCAAATCATGTGTTTGTGTTTTGTAAATCCCCCGAGAAGCCTGGTGTGTTTTTCACTGACTCGTCATTGGGTCAACTAGTTCACGGAGCGGACTGATCTCTGAGATTGTGTAATGGTATTCCTCGACCTTTATGCGGGGGTAATTTGCTTTTCCCATGCTTCTTTCATGACCTTACAGAAAGAGCTGTTTTCTTTATAGGATTTGGGACTTCACTGGACCCTGGGGGTGACAACGCTCTAGCACGCTTTACTCCAATTTGTACTACTTTTCATTGAGGCGATCTTGTGTCCACTTGGCTTTGTTGAGGTGAACTTGTGTTGTTGTAGGGTTTGTTTTTTTTGGCTGCATGAGATGAATTTGGCTGAGCTCATTACCCTTTTATTTCTTCTTTCTTCTCGTCTCAGTTCTATCAAGCAGATTCTCCAGCTTGGTTGCAGCACAATACACTTTGCTTTTGCTCTTTTTTTCATGCTAATGCATTGACTTGGTGCATGCTACCTCTGTTTTTTAATAGACTCACAAAATACCCATTTTACTTGACAGTTGTGAATTATATCCCAAAGTTTTAGCTTTCCACATGAGGAAGCAACAAAATAAGTTTCAAATTTACAAAACATCTTTCCTGCTCAGGTGTGTGGAGGGAGGATATGTAAACACTATTGACAGATGTTTCAGTCAATTAATCAGATCATGTCTAATGTCATAATGAGCCCAAGTATATGATGCTTCATGTTAATGGGTTTTAAAGACTTTCTAAAATATTCAAAATGAATTATGACTTACTTTAGTACAATGTTATTTGCTGTAATATATTCAGAATTAAGATGTGTAACCTACAGCACGGCAACAGCTAAACAGAAACAAATGCAAAAGGAATCCTGAAACCCTATAAAATATCTGAGCATATTGTTCAAGACACACCTGCACAGAACTATTTGTACAAATTGTACACTGTGTGGAAGAAAAACCAGACCTCATGGTTTGCATAACTTGGGCCAGAAGTTGATTGAGCCTGCCCCCTAATGGCCACCTGGTTTCATTACCTACTACAATTGTTTTAATGTTGTTTTTGTTTGAAAAGTAGCTGAACAAATAAACTTGTCTTCCCAATATGTCAAAGAAAAGAGTGCTTAAGTGCAGCTGTAAGGACTCACATTGTGATTTATTACAATAATTGATACAAAAGTTATTTATTACTGGTGTAAAATTGTTATAAAAGTTCTTTACATTCTTGTATTAACTGAAGTAGTGTTGGGACCAAACAGAGCACTTGTAGGTAAAAGGCTCAAAGCTAACATGAAGGCCAGCCAGCTAGCTATTACACATTTCTGCAGTGTGACATCAATAAAAAGCAGCACATTCATTACACAATAGCTTGTTTTGTGTGTTTACGGTAGATATTCTTCTTCTCTAATAGCGTTTGAGCAGCCAGGTCGGTGCAGAGCCTCCCGGCTGGACAAAGTAGTTCCACCACCAGGGCTTCTCTGCCCTCTCCTCGCGGTTGAGACTCAAATCCGACACCAGGGTGTAGCGCTCGTACTGATTATACGGGTCAAAGCGCTCGTAGGTGCCCATTGACAGGATGGCGTCATCCTCCTCTTGCGTGTCGAGCTCTAGCGCAGCTTTCTGCAGCACAAAGTCCACCCGGCCCGCTCTGTGCATGTGACGAGGCAGGTGGACTTTCTTCACGCTTCTGGAGTAGCCAGGAGCCGAGGCGGTCACGACGTGGATGCCAGGGGTGAGGAGGCGCCAGTAGTCTCCGTTTTCAGCTGGGCAGGGAGAAGGAGGCTGAGTGATTGGGCTTACATGCTTGTATTTGAGTGGGACATATTTGAAGGGGCACTCCACTAAATTTACTCTACAGTCATCACAGGGAAAGTCAGTGCTATAAACTGGGGGGGGGGGGATTTGGATGGAAATAGGATGGATGGTCGAGATGTTTACAACTTATATATGCCCCAATATTGACCACTCTTTTATCTGTCAAAGTCACATAACTTTATGGAAGATGGTAATAAATGGCTGGAGGGCCCCTTAATAGAACACATTGTGTCATGTTGGCCACAAAAACTTGGAACCAGATCTAAATGTCATAATTTTGGCTAATTCATATGTGAAAAATGGTGCATCTTGTTGGCAGCTGATATTAATTACCTGTAGTAATGTCATGCCGTATTCCTCTGACTGATATTCGTGCACCTGTGACGGCGTTTCCCTCCACATCTTTAACGATTCCTTTGATACCTCCATGGGCCTGAGGAACAACACAAGACAGATGTGATTTTCTGGCTGATGTATTCTGCTGTTTCCCAACCCGCTAATATTCCCGAACCTTTGACTGCTCCAACACATTGGTACTGGATCGGAGCATGTCGAAGCCAAAGATCATGATATCAGCAAAAACAAGAAGGCTGAAAAACTGAACCATAATCATGTTCTTACCGCTTCCATAAATGTGATTAAAGCCTCGTGGTTTTCTTCCCAGCCGGTATACAATTCCTCTTCAGCGGGGAATTTATCACAACCCAGCTCCACAGTCACCTCAAAACAGTTGCTGTGAAGATAGTTGAAGTCTTGCATGCCTGATAGAGAGACAAAAACAAAACTGCTTTACCCAGAAGTCTATGAGAAGCCGTGCTGATCTTTCATCCTCCACCTCTCAGAGGTTCCTCCTCACTGCTTCCCTGATTTCCGATCGTGACTGGTCTTACAGCGACCCCTAGTGGCTTCATCTGACATCTCATTTGTATTGCAGAGTCAGAAATCAACACTGAAGACATTGTTACTGAGGGATGATGTTCAATCATTCAACTCACCACCTGCAATGCTGGACCACTGTGCTCCATTAACAGTTCCTTTCTGACTGCTTGTACGAGACGATCCACACCGGGCATTTTCATTGGACATTGTCTCATGGGCATTTGCATATGTTCTTGCAAGAAGCTTGAATACCTGAGGAATTAAAAACCTGAGGGTTATTTCTCTCCTTGAAGTCCATAACAGACGGTGAGATAAACATAAAGTTTTGAAATATGTCCAAGATTGAAGACGCAGGGAAAATGAATGTTTTATTTGGATGTATGTCAAAGAGCCATGATCACTTTCATAGCCCGCTCACCTGGTCGTCCGGTGTTGGGGAGAACAGGTTGCGCTCCAGCGGGTGTTTGGACAGATCGTAGGGGTAGGACACCACCAGGTCCCCACCATGGAAGTTAGCGGAGAGCACGAACGGGATGGAGCGGATCCATTTCATGACAGCATAAGTCTCTGGTGCAACCTGGATTGCAGCATTAAGACTTATTTGGACCGAGAAATGAAACAAATCAGGTTTATTGGATTTAAAGTGGTAGAGCGGATCCTCAGTAATGTCACCCATTAGACAATGAAACATCATGCACTGACTACATGACCTTCATGGATAAGGATTCATACTGTACCTTACCAAACCAGTAATAGTCTGGGATTGGGATGTGGTCGGTGCGGTAGCGCGTCTGTCTGCGTCGGCTGTAAACGACGGATGTCAAATCGGGGAAGTTTCTGTTCAGGTCGATGTTCTGAGCATTGCTCCGGCCGATGTTCCAAGAATCGTATCTGGGACCCTGAGGAAGTCACACATTGGTGTTTGAGAAAATGAGCCATTGATGAATATTATTAATTTAAGTATTTATGATTTAAGTGACTGATCTGATCTGGATTTCAAATTTAAACAGTAGGATGCATAAAGTAATTGAAGGAAAGCTCCATTTGCAACTGGCTTACTGCTGGTATACTTATTAACAACACTTCAGTCTACATGACATTCATCAGATATCTGGATGAGCACTGCAACAGTTCCATAAACATGTGCACTAATGCTGGGTAAATGATATCAGTAATATTATGTACATATGTACTTACAAATGAAAAGAATAAATATGAATTCACAAATTCAACCTCATGGTTTTGGTATTTTATTGTTTGACTTCTGGATAGTTTGGGATTGTTATATGGATATTGTTGCTCTTTAACAACATATTTGTCCTAAATGTAAGATCTAAATCTACGGTGCATATTGGCATGTTTCCCTTTGCTTTTATACTTTGATTTTTGTTGACCAGGGCTACAACTACTTGTTATTTTAATAATTGATTAATCATTTTTCAACTAATTGATTTCTATCCCTGAGAAAATATTGACTATTGTAAATGCATGCTTCCTGTTTTGAAAATGCTCTGCACTCATGCTGCATTGTATCTAAATATCTTATCAGCTCAGGTATATTCTGCCTGCTGTTTAACCGTAACATTTAAGGAAACAAACACGGTTCAAACTGCACAGCGACAAACGTATGTGGCGGTGGAGAACCAACCTGCTCCTCATCATCACTGTAATTATTGTCCTGGAGTCCAGAAACAGCCAACTCGTATCCGTCGGGGTTCATGGAGGGCAGAATATGGATGCGGGTGGTGTTGATGAGGGTCTGGATGCGCTCGTTCCCCAGCTGATACTCTGAGCACATGTACTGAGCCAAGTAGATCAGCAGCTGGCGGCCCAGGACTTCATTTCCGTGCATGTTGCCGATGAACTTTATCTCTGGCTCCACTACAGAGGGTCACATTTACATCAACTGGTCTAACTTCCTCAATGATGACGATGAGAAAGAATCTACAAACACGACACAAGCTTTACTTACGCAGTTCATGTTTGCCGGGGTTGTTTGAGAACTCTACCACGAGCAGCTCCCTGCCCTCTATGCTACGGCCGATGCTGTACGTTCTCGCTATGTCGGGGCATTGTTCCTCGGTTTTCTTCAAGATGCTGATCATCTGAGCGTTGGTGTGATAGGTGAACTGCATCGTTGTGGCGGGCTCCTCGGGGAGAAGAATTTCCATGCTGTCAACGTCCTCTCCATCCGGCTCTGCTGTAAAGACAAAACATCAATGTGCTTTTAGATCTAACAGTGACTGGCCACATTTTAGACCCATCAAACAAAAATGCTGTGTACATTCTTGCAAAGCCGCCAGGCTATAAATAGATTGTTTGAAGAGTCTGGTATGTCCTGCAGAAACCAAAAAGAGAGTGGAAGGTCGATATACAGTACAGCTGACAGATGAAAATGGTAAACCGGCTGATGTCTGCCCTTATTTTTGTATTCACACTTTGCAAAAACCAATGATAACTCCAATACCACATGGAACACATTAAACCTTCGTGCTGCCAGATTTAAATGACCGAGAAGACTACTGATTTAACTGCATGCTTTGCACAATGTAAAACTGCTATTATAGGCTCAATCTTCTTCCTCTTAAACAACAGCCTGCAAGTTTAACAGACCCTTTTCCATTTAATATGAGTTGAGTTGTATATGGAGACAGCAGCCATATCCCTCTTCTTCTCTTTTTTGATTTGATTTGCTACACGTGTACGTGTTGTGCAGCACGCTACGTATACATTGTTCAGAGATCACTGTGGGAAGAGGTCACATGATACCAAAACAGAAACAAGGACATCAGTTTGAAATTAATGGGAATATGGGAATAATTATCAAGTCCAACCTGCTGCCAGACATCTGAACTAAATTCAACATGTCTGGAAAGGTTTTGCAGTACAATAAAAAAGTGAGACACTTGCATTTAGTGGTACAAGTTAAGAGGATTCATTTTATTGGTAAACTTCAAGACTCTTTAATCCTACTGTCCATGCTCTCACATGGCTCACACAGGATTTCTGCTTTCAGTGGCAGCAGAGTACCTTTCTTTATCTTTAGAAACTGTTTTTGGACTACTGTCAGACAACATTTGCCTTTCTGTGGTGATTTAAGGCGCCGTTTGTACGGCTAGACTGCTAATAAAAACAGATGACAATAGCCACAGGACCCAGTGTAAGTGAAGGTTCATGTGGGGAAATAAGGCGTTGAAGTTGGGATGTATTTTGAGAGGAGCCACATGAGCATGTGTGCGAACCAGATGCCTGCTCTGTTGAAACTCAAAGGACTACGCTTTCTCATGTTTCTCTTGCAGATGAGGACAAAGGGTAAAAAACAAAATATATATATATTTAGTCATACCCAAAACAAAGGTAAGGTCACCAAGGTTACAAAAACCAATGTACTGTAATTAGTTCTCACCTCTGAGGCCCTCCAGCGGGTCATAACATCCCTCTTGCTCACTGACAAAGAAGCGATCGCAGTCCAGGAAGTAGGGCCAAGCCATCTCTATCCCCTCAAAAGCGTGGCTGCATCTCTTACGCACCGTCTCACAGGTGGTGCGACAGGGCTTCAGCACCTTACCCTTCTCGCAGCGCGGGGCCAACACAGAGCAGCCCAGCATGCGGATCTCAGGGTTGCACTCTCCCCCAAGCAGGGATTCGACAACGCTCATGAGGAGGTACTCGGCGCCGGCCTCGGCGTCTTCGCGGGTCTTGTGGCCGAGGATGTTTGGGAACATGGTCTGAGTGTAGGCCATGTCGTCGCAGTAGGACAGTAACACATCTGTGCATTTGGCTGAGGTGGTGGTGGGGAAAAATCTGATACGTTAGTACCATTTTAAAAGTAAATGATGAGCAATCTCACTTTATCTAGAGATCCAGACGTGTATCTCCATCCGTCACACACTTAATGATGAGCCTCACTGTGCTGTCTTCGATCATCTAGCTCCAAATGTTTCTATTATCTCTGGAAATTAGAATATGAATATTTCACAGCGTCATTGATCATCTAAAAATACACACGACGGTCTTATGGCTTTCGGACCAGATTCCATTAAGACTACGCCCAGTGAGACTTATGTTCTCATCCTTTCTGTTGTTAAACACATTGACTCACAGGGATGCAACTCGTACAAACACTTGACCTATCAGGGAGAGTTAGAGCCTGATCATTCACCAGTGTGAAAAAAGTATGTGGTTTTTAGGCTCAAACATCAAAGAAAGCTCACATTTGTGAAGACAGACATTCCAGAGAGATGATCAGCTGCTGCAACGTGAAGCAAGCTGGATGACAAAAAGCTAATGTAAGACATCACTCTTCCTCCATGCCCCAGGGGTACTTACGTTTTTCTTCCACTGTTGGCTTGCACTGTCCTGCAAGACACATCAGCATGACATAATTAGCTTGACACCGTGGCAGACACTAGATGGCAGAGTGGTCTCTTCAGAAACGCTTTAGAAGTGGCCTACAAAGGTACTCTGCTTGATCTGTCTCCGGTTATGCCTCAGCAGCTTTATGAAATGCCTGTCCGTCTACAAACGTATCATTAAGTCACGAAAGTTCAACATATCGAACAATATTGTAAGTCTTGATCCTTAACGTTGAAAAGCATGCTCTCATCTGGAATATAAAGTACCACGTTAAGCAGTAGGCCAACATCGAATCACGATCGTTTTGTTCCTTTAAAAGTTACTTTTAAAGCATTTTTTAACTGCATCAAAGTCAGCTTCTGAATCTAAAACGCTACAATCTGCGCACGGAAATGTGTATAAGTCCTGCAGCAGGTTCCGGATGCACGTATAATGATATTAATAAAAGTATCTCATCGCTGAAAACGGAATAACTTTACCTCGAAATCCCGGGTCACACCGTCGAGGAGCACACGACACAAGGACCAACAACTGCAGAAGGATCAGCAGCATGATGCTCGTTTTTCCGTGGTGTGTTCTATTCCGTTTCGATGTGGCACCTCGCACACGCAGCCAGTGGGTGTGTGCGTCAATTTCCCAAAGTCTGTAGAAATTCCCCCTGAACTTCCCTCACTTCATCACACGTATTGCGGTCAACTATCAAGTTACAGAGGAGGTGGCTCTGAGGTGAAATAAGGACATTTGCGTGGAAATGAGAACGTAACGTTAGATTTTGAAAATATGCGCGCACATTAACGGAGATTTTGTGAAATGGATAAAAAAGGCAGCATGCAGGCAGAGTTTTTGTTCCAGGAGACTTTTTGACTCTGTAATCCGCTAACGGTGACCTGTGATTGATTTTGTTTCTGTTGCATATTGCAATGAATGCACAAACTGGGCCACACTTACTATAATGTTGAAATGACTTGTTGTTCTCAAAGATACATCCTAGTGCTGAGTTTTAGGCTAACACTAAGGACCATAGTTGTGACACCACCTACTGGTTTCTGAAAGGACGTTTTTGATGATTAAGTCTGGATTCTTTAGGGTCAAACTTTACCATCAAACTCCATCTTGGAGCCAGAAAATCCACATTAAAGCAAACAGGAGGAAGCTGTGTTGCAGCTGAGATGGCGGGAGCTGCAGCCATCCCCACTAACTGCAAAAGACTATGAAGCAAACAAGCACTAAGCCTTAAAATGCTCCTTAATGGAACAATGATTCTTAAAAGTTCCACCAAGATAGACGGAACAAAATCTTTGATTGTCAAGAGAATTCATTAATTTAGTTTCAAGACTCATCCGAAGTGATTGCCACCTGACCTGATTTCTATCAATGTAACCTCATCATCAAGTGAACGTCTGGCTCTTCATCCTAAATTGATGTGCCAGGAGCACACAGAACATTGTGTCATGCTACCGACATTGAGCTTCATTACTTTGAGCTTGTTTGACTCACTCAACTAATTATAGGCTCTTCTCTCCTTCAAGATGAGCTGATCTGAATTAGCACATGATTATTCATCATGCAGGGAGGCGGGCGCAGGACAAATGGCAGGACCCTTGGGTACAAGACTGGATAGAGTGTCTCGATAGCAAGCTGGGCCCTCTGGCTGTAAAGAGCGGAGTGAGTTGAGGGTGGTAGAAAAACCACTGTATGCTAAATCAGGAATAGGAATTATGAATTATACCCACAGTAATGTATTGTGCAGATTATCGCACACATACATGCAGTTTCAAGTGGGTTTGGAACTCTTTAAACTCACTCAGTTGACTCAGTTGTTGTCCTTTAAAACATATTTTTCCATGCATATGGAAATATGCATATACATATGCGGTTCTAATCACTCACTTTCTCCTTTAGCAGTGTCCGATGATTGAGGTTAATCAGATGACGTGTTAATATTGCCAAACCCTGGCTTCAGTACCACCTTGAGTTGCTTTTTAGCGTGAACCGCTTGGTTTTGGTGATTCCTTCACTTCATGCTGCAAATAATTACCGTTGGCCTGTTTCCATGCATAAAATTAAGTCTGAGGCAGAATAAATCCAAATCACAAATTGGCAAAAAGGATCTTTGACCCGTCTCTTTAATTACACTTGGCAAAAATGCTACTGCAACAGAGACATTTACACCATATATATCATCTTTGATATAATTAGGGCCACAAAGCAGATGCAAACAAAACAATGTGATGCAGAAACAGATGACGGTCAACCAGTTATGTTTCCTTTCCAGTATACCTGTATCCATCAAGTTCAAATATTAAATCAATTATTTTTCCATAATCCTGATCTCGATTTGAAAAAAAAGACCCACTATTTGTCATTTAGTGTCCAAGAATTTAATTTACAAACTTACAAATTAAATCAAAGAACATTATCTAGATTTAATGACATTACTGTGAAAACATTCATATTTGTAATAGCTTTATAATTGACAGCTTTTATTGCACATTTTCCACTTACAGCTAATATCACTGCCAAAAAAGAGGCTTACAGGGGTGGGGGGACATGTGCATAAAGAACATCCAATTAAAAAGATTTTTAATAATGAAGCAGTTATTCTGGTTAAAGTATAGAACCTCTGAAAAAGTCACATATTCAAATCTGGCACATACACAAAACGGTGAGTTTAAAGCACTTTGAAAGCATTGCTATGCTACACCACATTGCTTCCCTTTTATCTAGACAAAAAGTTGTTCCTTTACAATGCAAAATATATAATAATATATTGTAAATATCCATAGAAACATCTTCTCCAGTCAACTGGCAAAACTAAGCACAGTCGTACAAACACTTTTCAGTCAAACGTGGGCTACCTCTACTACATTCAGTTTCAAACTCTCACTTAAAAGGAGAAGTCGGGTGATTTTCTACGTTTTTCTTTCTGTCAAGAAATCCCACGAAGGGACCAAAACCAATGATGAATTGATCCTACTAACAAGTGTGTAGTCAAAGATCTCAATCTTCAAATAAACTTTCAAATCACATTGTCCCTGGACGTGTGAGAACGCTTGAATCATGAGGGAGTTAGATTTAATTGAATAAAACATGTGTCCAAGCATGCTTTGCAGACTAAGTGGTTTAGGAACTTGGTGTTTGGTTAAACGGCCACTATTTAGCATACACCCCTACTGCCCCCATGAATATGTGTATTAATCCACGTCTGAAAAAAGTCCTCTAAAACCTGTTTTAGAAATGAAAAGTAAATGTCCATGACCCGTTTTATAAGATCCATACACCTTTGGGGTGCCTGGTGGCTGAATTTAGATGTAAAGGGTATAAGTGCAATTTTTGCTTGACCTGTGTTGGATGCCATACTTATACTTAAACAAAGACAAAAATGCAACAACAACAAAAATAAATCTAAAAAGAAAAGGGTCCGCAAATATCGATAGATGGAGAAACACGTTGTCGGCTTTGGTCTTCTCATTGCACTTGTTGACAATAAGAAAAACATGGAATATCACCAGCTT
Organism: Cebidichthys violaceus; assembly: GCF_023349555.1. NCBI lineage: Eukaryota > Metazoa > Chordata > Actinopteri > Perciformes > Stichaeidae > Cebidichthys > Cebidichthys violaceus. The sequence goes on from NW_027176361.1 coordinate 3,839,433, forward strand.
CGCCATTTATCATGGTGTAAATGTTATTTGCCTTTGGCTCCTGTAACTATAGTAGCTCTGAGAGAATTAGACAAAGTGCATCAATATTCAGTGACTGACATGACACTGCAAAGTAGTCTAACATGGTCGATACAGAACATGGCAATAATGTGCAGCAGTTGAGTCTCCATACAGTGAGAGTACGCTATCCAGAAGCAGGAGCAACATAGTCTCTCCTTCTTTTCACATCTTCGCTCCGGCACCTGTCGACCATCAGCTTCTGCCTCCGTCCCTGCGTTTTTGTAGCGGAGGAAAGGTCACTACATGTGGATTTGCAGAAATCATTACAAAGTGGTCGGTAGAGTACAAAAGGCCACTTTGTACATGTGGCTCAAAGAGAAGAAGGAGCCGGTGTCCAGCTGTGTGTTCCTTCACCTGTAGATGAATCTGAACCCGTGACTTATTCGATGAAATTGATTTGTCTGATCTGTGTGCGCTTTGTGTGTTTCGCCCATCGCCGATGAATCACAGATCGCTTGTTTGCCAATACCGTCTGAGGCCAACGTCTCCACATCGTCCCCATCGCTCCATATCTGTGCTTTCCTTCACCGCTTCATCCTCCCCCTCATTACTGTCTTCTCATTCTTCCCCGCCCACTATCTTCCTTTCTTCTGCTGTCTCTTCACCCCCCCCCCACCCACCCACAACCTGTCCCCTATTCCTGCTCTCTTCTCCCTGTCTAACAATATCCTGTCCTCTCTGTCTCTCTCCTCGTCCTTTTCCTCCGCCCACCTTCATCCAGGAGGCAACCTTTATTTTTTGCCTGTAGTGTGTCTCTGCCGTGTCCGCACATTTGCCATTAGCTGATCCTCTGGAGGCAGTAGTCGTTCTCCGTGTCCAGAGAGCTGTTGTGGCCAGACGAGGGGTACAGGTCACGGCGGAGCAGCCTGTTGACGACAGTAACCAGGACCTTCTTGTACTGCTGACGTAGGAGGGAGTAGGCAAAGGGGTCGGACGCAGCCTTGCTGTATGTCAGGCACTTACTGATGATTCCCCAGTGGCGGTTGATGTCCACGAAGGGTATGAGCTCGGCCAACCTGAAAGGGCGGCAGCAGAAACATAACCAGACAAAACACATTTAAGTCAGAGCTCTGTTTTTAAATGTTTAAAGTGAGTTAGGTAAGACTGCCTATCACATAAGGGACTTTAGGACAATTATACGGGGACGTCAGGAGTGGAAGGGGGGGGTCGGGGGTTATGTGTTTTTCTCACAAGGGAGGGTCGCCTGACATTTTTTAAGAGCAGGAGATGGTTTTAAAAAGCATCTTAAAATTAATTTTAGCCTTCTTTTGAGTTTTTATCAATTGTATGGATTGTTTCAAAAGGCTACTTAAAAACAAAGAAGAAAGTGAAAGACAACACACATTGTAATGTGTAGGCATCGGAGAAAAGCTTAAAGCTGCCAATATTAAATGCAAAGCACTATCATTATTATTATTTTCTTTTTAGAGCCTAATTGTAAGGTAAAACGTATGATAACGTATGTTTTTTTTATTTATTTCATTGTTTGATTTGGTTTTTAGGTATTTCAAATCAAACAGAATTGTTTAATACCACTGGGGACGGCTTTGGCTTTTCAAAAATGTAACCATAAGCTTCAGCCCCCTTCACACTCCAATAATATCTGTACAGTTCTTTATGATATGCTAATTAATGTTACAGAACAAAAATGTAATAAAAGCATAAGGTTACCACAGAGAGTGAAGAATATTACACTTTTACCATTAATTGATGTTCATAAATGCTACTTTAAAAGCAGAACAGAGGCATGAATTATCATAATTAGATGTGACTCAGGGCACTTCCAGTGGCTTTAGGGTCAGGGTTTACTCAGACGCTTTTTCCTTGTTAGTGTGTCCTTCCTCTTCCAACCCAAATGTCAAACTGATGGATCACCAGCACCACATCTGGCTGATAACCCCTGAATCATTTCCTTATTTCTCTGGGATGTATGAACTGTATTTATTGTACATTGTATTGTGTGTTTTTCCAGTAGAAGTCACCTGTTTCCGCAGAGACTCTAATGTGACTTTAAGCTTCAAGTGTTCAATTGTGCCTCATCTGATCTAATGCAGTGACAGATCTGTATCTTCTAGAGGACAACACGATCATGCTTATGTATTGTTGTTAGTAGGGTCATTTATCTTTTAAGTTGTTCTACGAGAGTGTTGCAGTGAATTAAATATCAATTCGACTCACCTTGTAATTACATAAGGAGCAAAGCAGATGATGAAGGAGCCAATGAAGATGCTGATCTTCTTTGTGGCTCTCTGCTTTCTCCTCTTTTGCTCCGCTAAACATCTTTGTTTGACGCTGAAAACAGCAGAAGACTTTTAGACTGTGAATTATACATTTATAAAAAAGGCCTGTGGCCGAACAAAAACGCATGCGTATAAATAATTGAGCAAAAGCATTGGGTGAACTACCTCGGGTGAATGTCGACCAGCAGGAAAAGAGTCTGCATGGTGATGATGTCAATCCTCTTGCAGTGGAACCTGGCGACTTTCAGCACCTTCAAGTAGGTGAAACACAAAATGAGCAGCGACAGGATGAAACTGGTGGCGTGGAAAACCACGGTGAAGATCGCGAACTTAATCCGGTCGCCGCCTTCCTCGCGCGGCTGCAAGGTGCAGGACGCGTACGCGTGGTTGTAGTTGACCCAGGAGAAGAGCAGCGCCGTCAGGGAGAAGGTGAAGGAGTGCAGCCAGGAGTAGCACACCATGATCAGCGCGTCCTTGTAGCGCATCTTAGCGGAGTAACTGAGCGGGAACACCACCGCTATCCACCGGTCTATGCTGAGAGCCGCCATGCTCAGCATGGTGTTCGCGGTCAGGAAGGTCTCCAGGAAGCTCACCGTGTGGCAAACGCAGTCCCCGAACGGCTGCTGGTCCCGGATAATCCCCAGCAGGGTGGCCGGCATGTTCAGAACCGTGATGAGGATGTTGCAGAAGGACAGGTTCATGGTGAAGACGCCGGGCACCTGTCGGCGTATCTCGGCGCTGTGGACGAAACATAGCAGCACCAACAAGTTTGACGACAGCGAGACGAGCGCGACCGCGACGATGAACAAAGCGAAAAGGGTTTCGGCAAAGTCCATGTCTCACTCCGGAAAGTCCGCTCTCGGGTTACCTGCGCCTGTTGTCGGTAGCACGCACTTCAGATCGACCATGGTCACCCGTCGCTCATCTCTCCAGCGGCGCCCTTTTTTTCCCAATTAAATCCGCGTGCGTCCCCTCCAACTTCCAGGAGCGCTGTCCAGCGTGCTGATCCGAGCAGCCGCCACCATCTCTCTCCCCGAACGCGTCGATTATTTCCCATTAACGTCCGACAGGTGCAGGTGGAGAGCGAGTGATGCGGGGCGTGAGGGCGGCCCACTCATCAGGCAGATCTGGTGTAGGGGACTGAAGAGGACCAGCATGCCTACTGAAATGACTGATGGTTTTTACTCATCACGTGCGTGAGCTGGCGATCACACCCAGAGACTTGGGAACAACTTGTTCTCGTCACAAAACACCCAAACTCACACCGTCTTCCCTACATATTGAAGAACTTCTGTGTTCTGTGTTGGGGGGTTTTCCCCCTCCGCCCGTTGTTTGATTTTCTTTGAGCAAATAAAAAAATCAATCATCCCGCATAAGTTATTCACATGCGAGTTTCTTGAGTCGTCCGCATTGATCACGGCACCGCTCAAAATCAATGTGGATCTGGAAGCAAAGGGCGCGCTGAAATCCAGCTCCGGGATAATTGGAGACGCATCTGCCGTGACCAACCGAATGGCACCAGGTGCACACGCGCGCCGGAGTGGCACGGGAGCAAATAGATTTATTTTTTTCTTCTGAAGTTAATTATTAATAGCCCCGTGGCTGTAGATTCACCGTGTACGATCACAAAGTGTGTCCGTCATGCAGAAATAGACAAGAGACTAGAATCAATGTTAGATTCTGTTCATATCTTTGATGATGTTGTAGTTATGGAGACTGAAATGTAGAATAACAGACAGCGGACATATTGTAGGCCTACTGATGAGGAAACCTAGATGTCTTGTTTTGTACTTCTACTGGGAAGGACACTGAACAGTGCCACTGCCTCAAGCAGCCCATCAATCAATCAATCAACACAAAATAAATTGCATTGCAACACCCGATCTCCTCTGAATATTTGATTCCGTCTTCTGAAACGATATGTCCAGCAGACAGTTGAACCGGTGTTTTAGTGTCAAATCCTGTGGAGATATCAAACAATAGACATTAATGTCATTTCTTGGCATCAGACATACTAATAATTTGTTCAGAAGAGGAAATAAGTTTCCAAAAGCCACTTTTATTCTTGATTTATCAGACATTTCTTATTTACGTCCATCCTGCCATTTGTTTTCTACTACAAGGTATTGAGGTGTTCTCCACTGTTCCCCAGAATCAGCACCTTATGTTTCTTTTGTTTTTAAAAAAAACACAGCATAAAACAGTACAAAAGTGGCTCCATTGTAAACCACCAATGTTCGTTTCAGTTCGACACTGAGCATCAAAATCCAAATTGGATCAACATGCATCAGCAGCCGGTAACAGAAGTGCACTTCAGAAGTGTTTGTGCTCGTCGCTGAGTCCTGCCCGATTGTGGAGAAGCCGGTGTAGACAGTGACTCACTGGGGTCAGACGCAGCCTGCAGGGGTTTTGCGTATCTTTTTCTCGTTGTATTCCCTTCATACGCCCACTTGTTGTGAGGCCTATGGGCCTGTGCCTGAATCCCCATCCCCTCCGATTAAGTGCATTGTTTTATTTATGTAAGAGTGATACGGTATCAGAGAGTTTGCTTTACTCAGGGCCTGTCTGCTCGTGAGTATTTAAGTGATTAGGTGAGTCAGAATTAAATGCGGTTTAGGGAAACCCTGAGGCGTACGTGTGAAGTGACATTCCTTTTAAAAGCATCATAACCACCGATGAGAGTCTGTCTCCCTAACTGTGAAGCTACCGACGGTACGCGTGTCCCAGTGAGTGAGTGTGTTTTGGAGTCAGAAAGTCAGAGAGACAAAAGCAGAAGTGGGTGATGTCAGTCCCCTACAAACGAGTGATCAAATGCCTGGGAGAAAGCTACAGCTGGGCTCCCAGGGGGAAAGTGCAAAGCTATTTATAGGCCTGATTGGGTGTCACCTCCAATATAACTCTCAGCGCCGGTGTATTACCTAACCAAGGTATCAGAGTGAAGCACTGAACGCCGCCTCGGAACCGCAAATGAGATTGCTTTTAGAGGATGCTTTTATGTGTTGAGTAATCAGCCGCTGCAGTTTTAGGTTTCCTCTAAAAGGCTTCAAGGACCTGTTGCAAATCTAACAAATGATTTCAAACACCAAACACAACTGTGGCTCGCAGAGTCACACGGCCTCAAACTCCACGTTTTTGTGTCTCTTCACCCAACAATAAACTAAATCTAGTTTGTGTGGTAACAGAAAAAGGGGAAGGACGCTGATCTCCAGCTCTGAGTTTGGGCAAAATACACCAACTTGCAACTGATTACGAGAAGTAGATCCTTTAGAGATAAGATGAGCTGGACATGCGCAGTAAAGATGCAGTTAGGAATAAATACCCATATGACCATATAAAATGCCCCTCAGCCCCTGCTGAGTCTTTGTGTGTGTGTCATCACGGCACAATGTGGTCCTGGAGACACTGCTACTGTCAAACTACCGCAGAGTGGTTTTTGAGCACTTTGCCAGGTGTTTATAATGTTGTCCATCTGTGGACAGATTTTGTGTTTCACAACCGTTCAAGATGCAATCAGGAGTTCGGTGGGTTCCCCTCCCCTGCCTGGGAACCACTGACTTAGTCCAACAACAAAGCAAAGAAAAAAGACCAACATTCTCCGGCTCCAGCTTCTCAGATGTGAGGATTTGCTGCTTTGCTCTGCCTGATATCATACAAACAAAATCAGTTTGGTTTTAGACTGTTGGTTCTCCAGAATGAGCAATTAGAAGATGTCTTGTTATAGGACTACTTGTTGAACTTGAGAGGGACATTTTTTGCAGACTAAACAAGTTAGTGATTAATAGTGAAAATCGTTGGTTGTTGAGAGGAGTACAGTTCACGGACAGAGCAACACAATGAATGTTGTGTTTTTGCAGGAAGAGAAGACCAGCACACACCGAGAGCAAAATGGATGTTTGTGGTCACCTCACGACCTCAGCCTCATAACAAAGATTCCTCGGAAAGCTTTCAACTCTCCACTCTAACCGGTAATCTGACCTTCACACAAACAGCATCCTGGTCACCTTCAGGCAGCAAGAGAAGCGCCTCAGATGTTCACAACAAAAGTGTGACTTCAGCACAGTAATGAAATCCCCCCGGCGGCGCTCTATGGTACCTGGGATGTCACTTGGAGCTTTTACCTGCGCTGCATTCTCAGGGTCCCGAGAGTCAGAGGCTAGGAAGGGGGGGGGGGGGGGGGGGGGGGGGGGTCTTAGGTCAACCGTATATAAGTTGGACAATGGTATGGCTTGTCTCAGAGTCACAGCACAAGATCACACGGTGCCTTTGGACTCAAGTAGTGCACAGGCCCTTAATACTCTCATCGTGTGCTATTCAATCACTGAATCACTCATAGATCCCATCAGTTATTTGACATGTTGTAGCCCATTTATTACTGATTGTGTGTTATTTCTGTTACTGTCAACCATTTTCCAAAACATGCAAGGAATTTTAGATTGATTGTTGATAAAGTTATTAAAAAAAATCCATCAAAGTCAGCATTTATTCACCTTTATTTAGTTTGACATATTCCTGTCTTTATAATTAAGTTAAGATTAAGTTATCCTATTATTGGGTGGTAGTAAAATTGGGCAATAAAGCAATTCATAGTATTAAAGTAGTGGTAAAAATAAGACCCACAAAGAAATTGTGGACTTTGTAAAATAAGACTAATGTGGTCGTCTAAAGTAGGAAGGAATGGGTTTGGAGCTAGCTGCCATAATAGAGGCAACACATTGACAAAAGAACTAATGCATTGATAGATTTGGTCTATTTAAGAGATTGGCGTACAACAAGAAATATGTGAAATAACACCAGCGTACGTTAAGAACAGTTTGTACTTGCAACTACTTTACAATGTTGTTGGATAATATAACTCTTCTATAAATGTGATGGATTATTTCAAGTTTCAGTTCCCTGTAAGTAGATTTTTTGATATTGAAATGAATTAGTCGCTAGCTGCCTAGAAGGTAGGATATCAATTTAAAATCTCATCATAATGCTTTGGAAAATGAGCTAAAACATGCAAAACCACCACATGTTCCTGACTCAGCACACTCTTTTTGTCAGCTTGTCTCTCAGCTCAGTTGCCTTCAGGTGTGCATATAAATAGCTTTGCAAACGTGTGTCCTCTTTATATTCACAGTGAATATAGCACCATACATCAGCAACTTCAAATACCGTGCAGACGTTTACTTTTCAAAATAGATTTTACTCATGATATTAAGGACACCAATACAGCAGGTCTGTCTAGATTCTCACAACAATACAATTTGTTAACTACTTTTGTGGACCCAATTATTTGAGATGGTGTCCATGGTGACCACATGGTCAGCTCATATTGAGTAGCATAAGGATGGAGACCTTTAAAACGTGCCGTGCTTGTACTCATACTCCAATGAGCCATCAAATACAGATCAATATGTGATCTTATGTTTAGCGTTGCTTTAAAAGTCTCCATCAGAAACCAATCCATCGTACAGGCAAGCTCACCTGAAGTACCGAACCACAGCTTCTCACATACACATCATAAAGAAGAGGGCGTGTTCCAAAAAACAGACATTTTCCTGCTGCACACTGCCTTTTTTCTTTTTATTGAAGATGTGAAATTTCCCAGTAACCAGTGAGGACAAGAAAGACGTGGGCCTGTTGTGAAGGACACCTCAGGATTCTGTTTACAGGGTTAGTAGTGGCGTGACAGATGGGCCTCCTCCACACGTCTCAGTGTATGACAACACGCCTGCAGCACCACACAGAAACAAAACTGGCCTCACACATCTGCCGGACACTATGGATGTGTGTGTGTGTGTGTGTGTGTGTGTGTGTGTGTGTGTGTGTGTGTGTGTGTGTGTGTGTGTGTGTGTGTGTTTGTTTATTATATGTTACACAGTAAGAAAAGACTGGCAAAAACAAAGACAATAAAACCTTTTGATATCTCATATGTAAGGTGAATTGTGTTGTTTTCGTCTTCTTCTTTTTTATCATTATTAATATTGTTACTATTATTATTAGGATACAGTTGCTTATATTTCTGATTCACACCTACAGTTTTAATGCCACCAAAACATCACGTACGGAATCTTGCACAATTATTTGTGGATGAGGGACTGTTCTTATTGACAACATCTCTATTTATTAATATCTTAGCAACCGTGTACAAGCTCTGTTCTCATTTCAAAATGCTCACTGTTGTGCAATGATCAAGCATACATAAGTTCCTTATGGTGACAAGTACAGGTTGTTAGTTATTATGAGTTCCTATATATTTATTTTATTTATTTGTTTATATGTCAGGGACAATGTAATTAAACAATAGCGTGATACAGATGTCAAGGCTAATTTGCGATCCCTGTCCCTGGTAAGGCTTTCCTGACACGTCATCATTGACAGGAGTACAGTTTAATTGAACACATAATAAATAGTGACATACAATACAATCATTTAAGTGGGTTGCAGAGGTTTAGGTGCATTGATTTTATTGGTGTACGTGAGTGCATGCATGCATGTAGTCTTTGTGAGTATGTTTGTGCGTTTATCTAATCTGTGTGCGTCTGTTCCTCACATGCGAGTGTGTGCGTGATCAGATGTAATGCATTCAAGTCTACAAAGGCCCGTTCACGCCCATTTTATTTATAACTCAACGATTGTACAAACGTCACTCAAATTTCATAATACTCTATTATACACCGATCATCTTAACTTAAGCTGGTTATGATGACATGTAAAGGTTATGATTGATCATGTGTTAGATAATGCATTTTAGTGCATCGAGGCTTATTTAGTCCCATTGTATTTACAACTTGTATAACAGCTATAAAACACTCACTGCTGCACATTGATGAACTGTAAGATCATTACGAGGACATAAAAGTGTTTATGAGTTGTACATTATAATGCATTAAAGCCTCCATTAAATCCAATCGCATCTATAACTCAGCTAACACATTAAGGTCAGCGAGCTCTCATATGATTTCCAAGTCAATAAAAAAAAAATCATGCACATTGCATTAACACATACAGCAATCCCATGCATTGTTCCTCACACAATCATGGTCTGATGTGATTGATTGATTGACTTTGATTGACTTTGATTCAATCTCGACCTCACTCTGTTAACTCCATAAAAAAAGGTGCTCCTGAATAGACAGCACCTCCTGTGAAGAAAAGAAAAGAATAAAATAAACGACCTTTTTAGCACCTGCGTTTTCGCTGGTGTTTTCCCAGACATCTGATACGATATGTTATTGAAAATTGAGGCTCAGCGCTGCTGGTTTGGCAAACAAAAGGAGCATGAAATAGCTTTCACGAGTGCTGTGCAGCTGCCACAGGTAGAGCAGGACGGACTTGTGATGAGTCATGTTCCCATAGCAACACCCCAGTCTGGGAAGTTATCGCAGCATCTCTGGCAACACATGCTCCCTCGCTGTGGATGTAAATATCATTTACATGGGAGTAATTGTGGCCATCCAAGGATATTATGAAGCCTCTATTATCTGCTGCAAATTATACTCTTTTTATGGTATTTGTGATACCGGAGGAGTATTTTGAAAGCTTAAATGATGTGCATGACATCTATGCATCGCTATAAATTTCTCATGGGACTTACTCACCTCTCCCGATCCTCAGATGGCCCGTTTTTTATCGAACCTGAGCAAACAGAATGTTTTGGTCCGCTGCAGGTGGCCAAAGCTCTGTCAAACCCTTTGCTTTGTTCACAATGAGCCCTCTTTTATCTGGAGACCTGAAGGACAGGGTGGAGAGATAGCGGGGGTGAGGGAGAGGCACAAATGGATGGCTTTGACCCAGTGAGGACAGACCAAATAAAGCCACATTTGAAAGGACTCCTTTAGTGTTTTATTAATAACCCAGCGGGCGACGCCCTGTCTATTTATTGATTTCTTCATCAATCCTTTCATATACAGTCAAATACTTCATGGAGCTTTGGAGCGTATTACACAAGCTTCCTGGACACCTTTGCAAAGGATACGAGGAGGAATAGTGCAGGAGTTCAGGATTCTATCAAACTGCTGACTACAGTATTTGTATTGGATCTAAAGTGCATTCCTTGGACTCGGACCACAGGGGCCACAAACACATTGTTATTGCAGAAGGGTTCATGACCACACGCTCATCCAGCGGGCAAAGCAACCAGGAAAAAAACTGTCTCTTTTGGCGGCGGCTGCTCCCGCAGTGCACGAGCAGACTGTAACCTGAGGCTGAGTGGAACAGATTGACAGTGAGCCACTAAGCACATTGAGCAGACACACTGCATTCATTATCATTAGGCAACAGGAGCGCTTTGAAGCCAGCCGGGGCTCCGGTGGGCAGACGGAGCAGGCCGGCAGGCACGTGACGGGGCATTCTAGCTTCTGCAGCAAACTATGAAAAGAGCCTCATAAAACATGTAGGCCCAGTGATGAAGAAAACATTACTTAACAAGCCTTTTACAGGGATAGTGTAACACACAGCCCGACCCAAACTGCACCGCATGTGAAAGCTTTGACCTGATTAACAGTGTTGAAAAACATTACCAAGGTAAAACAGCGTGCCCATGTCAAGGTCGTCCTCATTAGTTATTCAATTCTGACCTCTTATCACATGACCAACGCGTCATGGGTCGCTTGATGAACACTGAGCTATCTTAATAAGCTAACTTGTGCTGATGAAAACACAATGCACATTGTGAAATATATATATTTACATTTTCATTTGAGTAAATTCTTGCTGTTTTTGCCAAGTGGCTGATTTTCCGTAAAGGATGAATTTCATTGCAGTTACTATTCTTGAACCCTAAAAAATGTAACATACTCAAAGAAAAATAACTGTTAAAGAAATGTCCAATTAAATGTGAATATTCTAAGACCTAACATCCAGTGGATCAAGGAAATCGGTTCAAAGACATTAAACAGAGCCACACACACACACACACACACACACACACACACACACATCACTTCCAGGATGGCTGGAGTTCTGGTCCTGCATTGGGTACAGTGAGTACTATAGTGTACAGTACAGCTCTGTAAATTATCCATCACTCTGTCCAATAAGGGTCCCATCACTGTTATCCATAATAAAAGCCCACATGTAAATGACCCTCTGCAATTAGTGTACGCCATTATACCATTACAGTGTGACACAGATGGATTTCATGGCGTGCATTTGACTAAATTACTAAATGCTCATCGTTATTCATTGCTGCTGTTGGATGAATCACACGTCCTGAGAAATTGGTCACTATTTCCTGGTAAAATTCAGATCACATGATTGGTATTATTAGTATATAGTTTGTTAAACTAACTCAGCGCACAGGAGCATGTAAATCAGTTTCAAATCAAGTACAAATTCAGATTTTGTCTAACTATTTTCACAAAGTCCATGTGACAATTGATGGTTTGCTAAAACCTCCCTGAACACCGATTGTCAAACCAGCTTAGCAACCATAACCAGGCCAGCTGGTCTGTCTAGCTTTGTATATCAAACGTTTGTTTTTATTTCCTCCAATACCAAGAAATTCCAGAACAAATGTAATAATAACTGCCATTAATTTCCAATAATGTCTATCTCTTTTCATTGTCAACTAAGAATATTAATGTAAATAATTTCCTAATGATGCAAGAATAAGCTTTATCTTATGCACTTTGTGAGTTTTCCAGTGTGTGGAAGTGAACCGCGTCAGGCTGCGTTTTACATTTTCTTTTTCTCCAGTGAATAATGTTATGAGATCTATAATTTCTCCGTCTCTCTCCCTGTGCTCCGGCCCTTTGCTGTAATAAATACACATTGACTCACTCCTTTCTAGCTCTGCCTATTTCCTTTCATACACACACACGCACACGCACACACACACACACACACACACAGATCCAAAGCTGAATCCCCAGTAGTGGCAGTTTGTCCTGCCCGTTTGCATCTCACAGTACCTCGGCTCTTACTCATCCTTGTCTAACCTTAACTGTGACCCGCCTGCCTTAAAGGACAAAACTCCCCCAGAACGCTAGGTATCCAAAAACATCTGCTTCGACCATCCTTCAAGGCATTTTCCAGCCTCGAATGGCCTTCAAGGTGTGGACTCTAAGTGTAGTGACTCATGCTAAATAAGTCTCATGAGTCACGAAGGGCCGAGCAGGAAAGTAGTCACTACACACACACTCAACCACCTTCCGCTTTCTGACACAGCAGAGGCCCACAGTCGTCGGATATTTATAAGGATTTCACGGCTGCATGGTGGAAGCGTGGATCGGCGTGTCAGGTGCACAACAGGATTGCACAGCGGAAGTCGCTGGCTTGCATTGCACAAAGAAAGTGTGCTCCTGTTCTTTAAAACAACCTGCTGTCAAGGCATCAGAGAGCGTCACGGCTTCAGGACTGTGCTGCAGGAAGGAGTCCTAAAACCAGGAAATGAGTTTTCATTTTGGCACTTTCTGGTTCTCAAAGTCAGTGGGTATTTTTTGATGGGTTTTTGATTAGATCCCTGAAATACGGTCCGTGTAACAGAAGCTTTAGAGATTTTAAAGTTGTGCTCTAAGATATAGAATATGTCAATAAATACCTCTCTGGTAAATTTGAAGCTTTTAAGTGTAAAAAAGCAGTTGCTGACATGTGGTGAAGTGAGACTACAAAACGTGAAAGTATCATACATTTGTGTTTGCCACATAACTTATGTTATGTCCTGGCAAAACTTGTGCCACTTCTATTATTAGCCTGGATTCTCTATCTCTATCTAATACTAGGACAGAGTTTTAGTCTTGCAAATTGTTCTGATTTCAATAATAGTTTTGCTTCTTGGATCGTATTGTAAGAGAAGCACTGATGGATTTGGGAAGTTTGGCCAATGCTGTGAAATAGAAAAAGGTTTCTCAGCGTGTCCTGAAATGAAATGAAACGTATCATTATGTCGTTATGTTGCTTTTCAGGAAATATGAAAAATGAGTGAAAAGCCATACAGTACGATTTATCTTTACAGTAAACCAGTGAGCTCAGAGCAGCAGTAGTGTGGCTTAAGCACTAGTGTTTCAAACGAAGAGATGACAAACTGTCCAGTGTTGGAACCTTTTCATGGGAGGTTCATCATTAATTCAGATACATTTCACAAAATAAATCAGTACAATTTAAGTGATTTAGCAGCTGTGAGCAGCCAATATATCAATGTGTGTTGACAACACACAACCTTCAATTTTTTTCAGCCTGTCGTGGAAGGATTGATTCTGCCACACGGGCAGATGTCATTACTTTTTTAGCGTAGTCCATGCAGTATTAACAAGAGTTACGTAACCCTAATCAGAGAAGTAAAGTGAGGCTTTGAGAAACCTCCACACCAGCGAGCAATTTCTCGTCAATCTTTAATTAAGCATAAGGTGCAGCGTTGATTCATCCTTTCTCGACGAGGGCTATTTTCAGCCACTGTCGCCCACTCTTACCCTCTCTGGGGAGGCAGAGAGTTTTTAAAAGCAAAGAAGGAGCTAAAAAACATTGCTGCTCAAGGACAGACTAGATGGAGGAAAGCCATTTTAACGCAGATGCCATTTTTTTTTTTATTGTGGAAGTGCAGTCTGGTTGAAATAATGAGAGTGTCTGCTATATGTGGCTTTGTTTGGTGTCATTTAAAATATTTAGAGGATCTCATTAGAGATGTGGAGGGGGCATATTCAATCACAGGAAGTCCCTCTGATCCTGTGTTTTGGCACTTGATTATTTTGGACACTGCCACCAAGATTACATTCATAGTACAAAGAAGAAGTACAGTCTACATACTTCAACATGAGTCTGATTTACAACATTTTTTTTTTCAGTGCTTGTTCACTGACTTGGTAAGAGAGAACCAGGAAATCGTTAGCTTAGCTCAGGGAAACAGCTGACCTGGCCCACAAATATGCCTACCGACCCATCAAAAACAAGTTTATTGTTGTTTGTTCCATCCGCACGCAAACAGAAAAGTGAATATGACAGTTTGAGGTGTTGCGTTGTAAATATTTCCCAACAAACAAACGTTCATCTGTCCGACGACAAGCTCTGGGAAGTCACTTAGCTGCACTGCTGTTAGCCAGCATGTAATTAAAGAAACACAAATGTATATTGTGTACAGATTAATTTATCGAGCTTTAAAAGTGCAGCAATTCTTCGACCATTGGACAGAGCCAAGCTAGCTGTTTCCCTCTGCTTCTATTCTTCATGCTATGCTAAACTAACAGCGTAAACTAGCATCATACTTAAAGACATGACGGCTGCATTTATCTATATCTAACTTTTTAAAAATGCATATTTCCCAACTTGTCAAACTATTCCTTTAAAGGTGGCTACTGTTAGTGTATTATTCATGTTGATTGTATTCTGCTGCAGCACAAACAGGACCTTTAGGTGAGTCATATCTATATGCTCCAGTGGCCACCAACAGCACAGCGTCAGTCATGTCTGTGATTTGACACTGTTTGTCCTCCCCTGTGCAGCCACATGTATCCGTTGAACTGTTTAACCCTTCGCTTATTGGCTCCAAGCAAACACACACGCAGCTAATACCACGCTGTATTTGGAGAGGCTGTGCTTGACGAAATGTTAACACGGATGCATGCACAGTTCAAACGCGGGATTATGTCAATCCATCGTGCAGCAGAATGTGTTCAATCAGGGGTGTGACCATAGTTTTAAGAAAAGACTAGTGGGTAATGCAGTGTGTGGCTTTCTTCTACTTAGTGTAGCTGTCAAAGCGTGGCGGCCCGTATAGGCTCAGCTGCTTTTGTACCATCTGGGTCACCTCGGCCCGTCGCCCATGGTAACGACACCCTCTCCAGGTTCCTGCCTCTACGGTAACCCCCATTTTCACTTCGCTGATGTGAAGCTGCTGAGCTGCTCTTTTTTACGTCGGTCGGATTGCATTTTCTTTTCTCACTTTGACAAGTCTGTGAAGAGCTGGATGCTCACAGCACTTTAATGGTTTTCACATGGTGATCAGCTAAAGGCGTGATGTCACGCTGAAAGCAAAACGGATTATGTAATATTACATCATGAAACCCAAATTGAATGTGCTTGTGTCCCACAACAATAACACAATACTGTTCATCCCTGAAAGCTGCTGATGCAATTGATTAAAGAAGGAGATATAGACTTTTTATAATGCATGTTGGTTGTATAGAGTTTTAAGAACAATATGGAGCACTTGGATAACAGTCGTGCTGATTGTGTCATTTCATTTTCCCAAATGGGCCTACTGTTTATAAAAAAAAAACATTTAATCAATGTGAAAAAACGGTAAAATTGTCTAGATGTGCTGATTTATTTATTAGTGTGTTTATAATTATGCAACCAACTGTTTGCGCACAAAAAGTGTTTTTATGATTTTTTTGTTTACATTCATCTCCAGCTGTTCTTGCCCTTAACATCTACTACTGATTCATCTGTGAATCAGTTTTTTACAAAAAAAAAAATCATCTCTGATCATTTAACTGTGATTGTTGTTGCAGAGGAGCCATTAACATCTGTCCTGGGCTTATAATGCTGCAGTGTTTGTGTTGTGGATATCGGTTGCCTGCCACACAAAGTCCTTGTTTAACTTAGAGAAAGCTAGAAATGCCTGTGAACAGAAATCATAGTTTTATGTGTTTCATCCTTTGGTTTGTAATTACATGGAGAACTTCACTCTAAAATTCTGAATAAAAGGTCAATCTGAATAATAAATGGCGTCATGTTGTGACGACACTGATTCTCTAGAGTTCATCTGTTCGGGAAGAAGCTTGAGAACCAGTACTCTACCACTGAATGCAGACGTATTTACTTGGAGAAACAAAATCACACAAGTGGCTTCCCAATGAAAAGAATACCTCCTTGATAATAATAACCATGAAAATAAACCAACAAATACAATAACAAAATAGAGCCTGCAAGCGTTATCACAAGGCAAGCACAAGCTCTTACACGAATAGCACTAAGGTTTGCCCTGCTGCAGGTAACCCAATGGAAATGTGCTCTATTCACTCAAGCGTTACAGAAAGCTCAGAATCTCCCTCAATAAAAAAGTTAAGACAGAAAAGACATCAAAAGGGCTCAAAGAACAGCGTTTCTGAATCTACTAAAATGAGGTCTGCATTACGGAGCAGGTCCAAAATCACCCTTCTTAAGCCCTACAGAATGGGCGTGGTCACGCCCTGATTGGCCGCTCTAAACTCTTGATTAGGAGCCGGTCCCCGCACCTTGTGCAGCAGGTGATGTGAATAACCCTCTAATCAACTCAGGGGAATTGTGACATTCAGCTAAAATTAATTAGTAAAAGGGAAATAACAGCAAGAACCAAAGAATGAGCGACTGCTTCAATGTAAACACCGAAAAGAAAGAAACTAATTGCATTCTGTTTTTTTGAAAACAGTTGGTTTGAAGCTTTTCTACAGATCAAAATTTCTCATGCAGATATGTTACCTCCTCATGTTTCCCAGACCCTATAGAGGCGCTGAGATTAAATTTAAACAGGTGGTAATTTGAATATATATTCAATATGATTAGCAGAAGACTGGGAGAGTGGGAATTCACACCGCGAGGCATCGTGTTTTGTGCCGAACACGGTATTAAATTAACATCTCATAAAATATTAATTGAGTGGATTGGCCCCCGAGTGGCAATTTCAACAGGCAAAAAAAAAACCCATAAAATGATGGTTTTGTGTTCACTGGGATTCTGTTGCAAAAAATAACTCTTAATTCCGGTTTAGTACGTGAGATAAACCAGTGAACATACAGTATGATGGATCACTAAGTGTTACACTGGCAGGAGAATGCATAAACTGTGTTATAAATCTGAGTGAATTGGGTGGAAGCCATGGCACGGCCCATGTGTGTATTTCCAGCTCTGTCGAGAAGAAGCACCATCTCCGCTTGGCACCTCTCAACTGCCAACTTTTTGAAGTAAGTGTTGAATGGTGAAACATTCCCAAACAACCCCCCCCCCCCCCCCATCTCACTCTTCCTGTTGCTCTCAGTTCATGCCATGACACGCTGAGGGAGCACCGGGTGTGAAGGCTTGAGAGCTTAACTCCCTTATCTTCACCCAGGTCTGAGGAGGTGATGAGGAAGGTCGAGGCAGGGGGTGTTGGATGCGAGGGGTGAAAAGGTGTTCTCCTCCACAGTGCAACACTCAGTGAGTAGTAAGTACACAGCATAAAGGCTAGAAGTGTGTTAACTGCTGTGACCATCCGCTGCTTTGAGATATTGATCGAGGGTGGGAGCTTCATCCTCGACTTTTAAGATTTGGGATGCGTTGTGGACTTTTCTGTGGTGGTGAAATCCTCCTAGGAGCTCCTTCTTTTAAAGATAGTGAAGGAGCAAAGTTGGAAAAAGTTCATATGAGTGGATGGTTAGTTATTATATTTGAATATAATAGTCGTGTATAGAGTATTTCTACGTAATTATATAATACATCTGAGGAAAATGTTGATATTCTCATGCCTCATGTCATTATTCCTTTGAAGTTCCTGAATTACGTTAGCCTCGGTGGCTTCTACACCGACAGTAGAGTCCGTGTTGCCATTGCCTCAGCAGCAGTGTTGTCAGGATTATATTGTGTACACGACTTCCCATGCCGTAACCACATGCTCACAAAATCCATTTGAAGCCGGCAATAGCGAACACAAAACAGATAGTGAAACGAAATAATGTACCGAAACAACCCCTCTCTCCAGGACCCCTCACAGACATAATAAAACGGGGAAGAATGAGGCAATTTTGTAAGGCAGCAACAGTCAAACAAAAGAGTTCATTGCAGTGACAGCTGTCAGCGTTGCAGTAATACACGGCTGGCTTTGCTGAGAGAGACTTCTGTACATCACCGGGCCCCATGGTGCCACAATGAATAAATCATGAGGGAAACACAGGGAAAGTTGTTGGCTTAGGCAAAGAGATGCAGCCACTTCTCCCTGACCTAGATTTACGGCATGGGGAGTCATTTTGTCTGTCCTCTCTGTATTGCTTTCCCCGTCTCTAATACATTCCTCTGGACTGAGACCGGAAACCAGCTGATTGACATCATTCACACTGAGATGGAAAAACTAAAACAAGAAAAGATCATTTTCTTTTTTAGATATTGCAAGAAATCACTGATATGAGAAGGACCATTTGCACAGTAAACAACTGGAGCCCCTGTTCAGTATCAGACATCAGTATCAACAAGGAGTCTGTTTACATGGTTCACATAGTTTTCCACTGGAGAGGCAACAAGATCCGGAGATCTGTAAACCAATTCAACTGCACACACAGGAATTAATGTTGTTCGTCCCTCATATACACGATTGTGTATTTTGAAGGCCATCCATTACACGGTGTTTTTAATGGACTCAGAAGCTCATTCAGTGAGCGACTAAAGATGCCTCAGTGTTCTACTGAACGACTCAGAAGGCCTTTTGTTCCAGCAGCACTTTTAGATGTGGTTTTTAGATTTAGCATCTTTCTGATGTTATTCATGTCTCATATGGCTGTTTTGTCTGTTGTGCACTGTGGAAATGTCTATTGTTGTCTGTAGGAGTTGTTTTGGTGGCAAATGTTTCCCCCACTGGAGATTAATAAAGCTTTTTACTGCAACGTAGGGAACCACTGTGTAGTGTTTTTGTATATGATAATCATATTTCTGTTTCACGAAGACTGGTTGAAAGCCCAGGAAAAAGCTAGTATCTTGGACCTTGTTGGGATTGTTTTGTCAAACTACTATTTCATAATTCTGATTTATCTCCTCTACAGTTGTAAGTAGCTACACTTACTCTAATGATCCAGCTACTGTACAGTGCCTGGTAAGATGTTCAAAAGATGTTTAGATCTCTGGAAAAAATGTGGTGGAAACGTGACATTTTTGGGGGGTGTCATGGTTCCATGTAATCATTGTTTCAGCAGCATTTTAATTAAGCTTCTAAATACATGTTAAAATAGGCATCACAATAATGGTTGTATGCAACCTCGACATCTAACAGACTTTTCAACTAAATGAAACTCAGTCGAGACATTTTTTGATCTGCGAATTATCAAAAGTAGGCTTATCGCATCTCTTTAAGTCAGCTATATGCCTGTATTGTGTAGTGAAAAGTGTTTTCTTGTTCGTAGCTGTTGTTTTTGGCACGATGGTGCATTCTTCAGTTGGGTGAGCAGCAGACCTCCTGTGCAGTGTTTATGCCAGGGCAGGCAGGGAGGGATGGGATCTCCAAGGCAGCGGTGCGAGGCGGACGTAAACAGAGTCATAATGATGGCTTATTGAACGGGGGTCAGAAAGGTCACGGCAGGAGTGTGTGTGTGTGTGTGTGTGTGTGTGTGTGTGTGGGGGGGGGGGGGGATCGGGCAGGTGAACACCTCAGGTCCCAGAACACGTCACACTCGTCTGCAGCTACATGTAGAGAAGCAGGTCGATTGCGTCGACGATATCTGCTGAGTATTTTTATGAGCTGATTTCTTCCTGTTAGCTTAATGACATGGGGGGGGGGGGATGATTTGAGCAGGTCATTAAAACCCACACAATATGACAGAGTACTGCCTGTCAAAACACAACCACACACACTTTTAACTCCACTGTAGTTTACGTCCATAACAGCTGAAGTATCATTTACGTCTAAAAGGCTTTTCATAAACGGTAAATTGTCCTGTGAGAAACTGTTCCAGCCGGCGTTTTCTCCTTGTGTTGAACCTGTGAGTAAAAACACGTACGTCTTCGTTAGTATTCAACGACACGGCCATTGAGCTGCAGGGGAAATGGGGGCATGCAGTCCACTAACTAACCTTATAGGATGTCCCTTTGAACCACAGTATGGATGTAATCCTCTGAACAGGATTAGAGGAGAATGGATTCAGTGCACGTGATTTGCAACAGCAACCTGAGACAGGACTCACTGCTGTTTCAGGGATTTTGGTGTTGTTTACTTTATCTGGATGCAGTTGTATTTTAAAGCTTCAGTTCATCTAAATCATGAGATACCAAAGATATGAGACCTTCGTCAGAACTTTTAATTCTAGGTGAAAGTAAAAAAATTATGATAGTAAGTTAAAACGATGGGGTTTAAAGTCAAACGAATGACTTCAGTCAAAATGATAAGTATGGTGTAAATGGGGATTATACGTGTATTTAGTATTTAGTAAATATTCTTACAAATTATGTCAAAATGTAGTTTATAAAAGTTAAAACATATATTCAAGATATCAAAATACAGACTGAAATTACAAATGAGATAGGTGACTTTATTGGTCAAAATTACAACAAAATGAGTCAAACCTATGCAACACGTGATAAATAATTAAGTCAACATAATGTCTTTTGTCAAAATTCTGAGATACCAAGTCTAATACTTAATAAGGTCAATGTATACAGTCGTCTTTTAGTCAACATTGTGAGACACCAAGTCAAAAGTATAAGATAAGAAGTCAAAATATAGTATTTCTCAGTAAAAATGTAAATAAGATAAAATTCTGACTAATACTTTTGATAAAATGAGCAGGTTTTTTTTGTTGTTGCCAACATTTCATCTGTTTTCTTTTCCGTGCAGAAATGGGCCTTCGCAAGAAACGAGGGTTGAAAAATTGTTTTTCATCATTTGGGTGAACTGATTCGTTTAAGCTTCAGTAGATAATTTGCACATTAGTGGCTACAAAAGGTCAACATGTCTAATCATTTACTGTCAGAAAACTGCACATTAAACTACCTGTGAGACAGGTACATGATTAAAAAAAACGAAAAAAAACATGCTCACAACATTATTCCCAGTCGTCTTTGTCACTTCACATTAATCTTTATATGTCAGCAGAACTGGATAGGTTGAAGCAGTCTGTCGTCCATGGTGTGATTGTTGTCGCTCATACAAACAAACAAACCCAGAGGAGGTGCTTCCCATCACCCCGCTGCCGTCGCTGGGTGGGCTTCACTGTTTTTGACATTTGAGCCACAGGGTGATGGCAAGCTGCGCTAGAGAGACACAGCAGTGAGCAGCCGTCCAGAGGGGACGACACGCAGCTCCCCCCTAAACTCCTGCCAACAAATAATTCATACCGCTAACATTTACTTTGTTGAAACGCTGTCCGGCCTTTATCCGCCGCCCTGTCTGTGAACCTCAAAGTACCTGTCTCAGGTGGATTAAGTGTCCAACTGAAGCACATAGAAGCTTTTTAAAGTTTTGCTGCAGTGGAGGGAAAAGTTGAAAAATAGCCAGAGTGCTGGACAAGAAAAACAAATCCATGATAGAATTGATACATTTTAAATACATTTTTAAAAAAGGATGCAGCTTGAAATACACTTTAATATACAGTAAGTGCATTTTACAAAATAAATAAAAAGAAAGGCAAAAGAATCCCTTGACGTGGATGTGTTAAGGGATTGAAATTGATTCGGGAGTGAAACCGAAATCTGCACCAGGAAGCATCCCATTTTGGCAGCTTTACACACAAGAAAGAGGACACTGTGAAATTCCCAGGAATGATGCATCGTGGTATCAATAAAACTCACACTGTTCAGACCTGAACTTCTTCCTCTCTCTGGCTGCAGAGCTGGAAGTTGGGACTTTTCCAAGAGGCTCAATTGACAGAATGAATACTGTTAATTAGACAAGTAGACACTCAATTTAAAAATAAACTTAATAAATGAGTTCAGATAAAGTGTTCATGAGGAATGAGCCAATCAAAAAGCGTCGTTTCTCATCTTCTTCAAAGGTCTGGTGGAGGGTCGGAGGTCCTCCGGTCCGTGGGCGAAAGCACAGTGTGCAGCCTGCAGGGGGCAGCGCTGAGGGTGGTGGTCGTAGAACCAGCAGGGGCGAGTTTTCAGGGCACCAGGGGCAACGGGCTTCCTTTTGGCGTCCGCCCTGGCGGGCTTCCTGTCCCGCCAGTCTCGTATGAAAACCGTCCCTCCCTCTACTGAAAGAGAAGGATCAACAGGAAGATTCCAGACCTCTTCAGAATAAAGTGCTTCCACCACAAGTTACAAATAAATCGTAACTTTTTATGCTCATGTTTGTTGTGTATTGTGTTTTATGTAGACTGGCTATGCAAATGTAGATAAAGCAGGTGGCCCACCTACCTCTAAAGACTTGGTGGTTGTTCTTGAGCAGCGTCTGAAGGCCTCCACACTCCTTCTTGAGGAGCTGCAGGGTTTCCTGCTCCAACAGCCCAGCGACCTCACTCACAGAGATGCTGCCTGTGGGGGAGGGATGAAAGGGATGAAAGAGCGAAGAACAGAGAGTGACAGAGGTGCAGGAGGAAGTCTTTGGATGCTACATTCATCAATATATTAACACGCCGCTTCAGGCAGGCACAGAAATAAATAAAGAATTTCCAACCCTACAGAGTCGGCTGATGTCACCAGTTGTTTCGTGAGAGGCAGAGCTACGACATCGTCCCAGTGGAAATGCTCCAGGAGTGACAGGACGACCAACAACAGCTATGTACCGAGCATTTGACAGGAAGAGAGGGGGGGGGGGGGGGGGGGGGGACATCTCAGTCGCTGCCTTTCAGTGTAAATCCGGGCTGTGAAGTGTGCTCAATCATGCATTTCACCGCTGCAACTCCAACCGACCGTTTGCGAGCGTGAGTCACCGTCGAGCCACTGGGACATTCATTTTAGATACTAAAGAGCAAAAGAAGTAGAAAGTGGGATATAGAAAAGCAGAAAGTCCTGTGCTACGAGTAGTTAGCAGATTACTGAACAGCACCACGTCTTTTGGGCTCCGTTTCATGAGATTTTCGATATTTCTGGCGTTGACCTTTTACCCCCAGAAAACAATTCAATCAGGACTGACCTTTGGTTTGTACAAATGACAGTCTTCCTCCCCTTTCCTGTGACATATTGGAGAGGAACACCGCAGGATTTCTAATGCTACTTCGTGCCATTTCATAACAATATTTGACCTAAATCTGCAGACATCATAACGCGATCTTCATCATACTTTTACTGAAAATCTCTGGTGGCACTTCAGTCAACCCCTGTTGGCTCAGAGGTTATTGAATATGAGAGAAATTCATTGGTAAATATATACTTATCTGAGTTCAGTTGGCCAAAGAAATAAAGGTACTTTCTAAAAGCAAAAGTTTTATTTTGTTTATTTAATATATGGCACAAACTCTACAACTGAATTTAGAGCTATGAGGGTTTTCAGTCATCTAAAACATATTGTCCTCCCAAATGCATCCTAAACGTTGCTGGTAAAATTGCTGAGTTAATACCTAAAATATGCAACACACTCCCACATTCACAGACACTCACACAGCCAAAGACAGCCCTGTGTTGCAGAGTGTGAAACTGGGCAGACTGCCGTCCTGCGGCCCAGACGCCAGGGAGCTCCAGGCCTTAATATAATATCAATACAGCGTTTAGAGCTGCCCTTTACTGCCTACAATGTTAATGGGGATTAATGGGAGGAGGGCAGTATTGACAGAGGAGACTCTGCTTGGACTAAGACCAACAGAGATGATTATTAATGGCTCGACTTGACATACACTTGGACTTTTTTATTTTTTTTTTTAGGGCTGAACGTCCCCTGTGCAAAACGCTAAGATGGCCGGTGATTGATTGCTTGTTGTGGAGAATTGTTTTTTGCTGCTTAAGCCAATTCAGAATCAGGCTGAGTGCAGAAGATTAGCTCTAAGATTGCTGAGTGGTGAATAAAACATTTGAAAGGATCATTACCATGAGCACAGCTGTAATACGGGTTTGCTCGTGATTTGATTTTATTGTCTGTCAAAACCTGAAAATGCTCAAAAATTGTTTTGTATATATTTACCTGTGAGTCAGAATTATCCAAAGGTGTCAAGATTAATTAAAAAGTTGTGAAAGAAGAGGAAAATAAAAGCTCTTTCTGCTACACAGTCATCTTTTTGTTGACTTTCATCAAGTAGTTCTCTTTTCCTGTGAAGTAAAATCTTGTGAAAAGCCAAAAAACCCTCCTACTCATAATTACAACACTCATAATAACCATAATCACAAATCAACTGCCTCTGAATAAATGGCTGTGAAAACAGGAACATAACATTTATTTATAATTCCCGACGAAATATTACCAAGGGCTGCTATTTTCATTATAGAATAATGTGCCAATTACTTCTAGATTGTTCCAGCAAAACAGTTTGGTCTTTAAAATGACATGAAATTGTGAAAATGCCAAAGCTCAAGTTCACATCTTCAAATCGCTTGTGTTTACAATTCATTTATAAAACACGACTTTAATGATCGGTTAAAGGGATTTACTTTCTGTTGACCGACCTGATATTATGAACACGGTGTAATCTTATGTGTGAGGTGAGTTTAACAGTAAAGACTGCAGCTGTGGAGGAAGATGATGATGATGATGATGATGATGAGTCTGGCCAAAATTGGCAAAAAGCGCAATGGGAGGCGCCCTTCGTTAATAACATACTGCACCAGCTCACACCCACTCCCTCTTTCACGCAGGCCGTTTCTGTTAAGTGCAAATATAATGGCTGCAGGAAGAAACAATACAAAGAACATTCTTCTGAATTCATTTTTGACTTATTGTTCCTGACTTTTCACTGATCTGAGGTGTAGTGTTGCAGAGTGTAATGCGAGTTATGTTCATTGTCTACACACTGACTTTCATCCTCAGCATGATTACATAACGACGTGAGCCCAGTCAGCAGAACAGCATGCATGAATTAATAACTTGACTCACAGCTACCAGTAACATTTAAAACGCCAGGGAGATATATACAGTGTTACAGTAAATGTCATGCTACAGATGCCTAAATGCTGGTGTTGTGTTAAAGGATCAATTTGGAGACATCCAACACCAAATATGTGTTTGGGAAAATCAGGAAAATCTACAGACTCATTGCACTCGCAATGACTGTTAAAAAAAAAAAAAAAAAAAAAGAGACCAGGCGCTCCAGTGCAACTCGTAAATATCTAGGAAACTATTTCACCCAAAGTATCACCCAAAAATATCGAACATTTAAAAAAAATCAATAATCCTCATACTCTTTGACGACACATTAAAAACCTCAAAGCCCTCCTGGATCTTTCCAATATAGGTTGGCTCACCCTGAATTTACCCTTTGTTCTTCCGCAGCTGATGACTGGTAGGAATACCTCAATACAAATGCATCTTCATGCATAAATCATAGACGGCGGTGCATTATTCATCAAGTCATCTCTATACAGGGTCACAGGCTCCCTTTATTCGCTCGCCCTCATACTTTCTACCTCAGATTTCAGCACTGACATCATGTTTTAATGATAGTAGTCCTCATCTCCTTATGTCATTCATATTGTGTGTGTGTCTGTGTAGCAGCAGAGGGGGGGTGTGTGTGTGTGTGTGTGTGTGTGTGTGTGTGTGTGTGTGCAGAGGCGTTGACAAACGTGACACGTGGGCGGTGTGTACATGTGTGTGATGCAGTGTGCGTATGTGGCACTCTCTGTACCGTGCGGTGCAGGAAGTGGCTGGCAGAGAGTGAGATACGGAGTTCAAAGCGGCGGCGCTGTGTGTCATGAAGGCCCTGGCGACTGATGGGGGGGTTGACGAGAAAGGGGGGGGGGGGGGGGGGGGGTTGGACAGGATGACGGAGGGGGGGAATCAGATGAGAGGTTCTGGCTGCGGAGAAATATATTTTAAGAAACCGACGAGAAATGTGAGGAGTGATTCATCCTGCCAACTACATATTCAGTCTAAATGGAGTTAAATAGATTGTTTGACTTTTTCTTTTCCCTGTTCCTAGTATTTGGTGCTAAGCTAGGCTAACCAGCAGCTGGATGTAGTTAAGACTATCTCCCAAACTGTCAAACTACTCCTTTGTTGAGCCTTGAATCTCATTTTTGAGCTAAAGCTGAGACTTAAATTTAAGGTTAGATTGTTGCCTACCTGTATGTAAAATGTATTCATTGTGATAAACTGACATCTTGGTAATTGTGTAACAACAGTAGCTCCACATAAACTAAACGAGGCAGCAGCTACATACAATCATGACGGACGAAAAAAGAAGGCTAAACTCCTGCTAAAGCTAACGTAACTAGCTTAGCATATATCAGTTAGCTAACATCTCAATGGTAGCTACCTTTAAATCACAAATAATGTATTAAATTGTAAATAGTAAAATGGACACCTAGCAAAACAGAGATGCATTTAATTTAAAGCTAAAGGCTGTAAATAATGAAAAGAGTAATTTTTACCTCCACGGTAAAACGTCATATTACAGCCTTATTACATATTACAGCCTATTATTGCATCAGTTACGTTTGTCAGCCGGCCTGAAAACTTTGACCCTTTTTTCCTCACTGCGTCTGTAGATACTAATCTCTTCCTCTGAAGGACACATTAATAGCTGCCCTGCCACAGATATTACAAAGCAATGAATTAAGAAACCGTCAAAGTGCACAATAACAAGACTGGATCAGTGAGCTTCACGGATAATGAGTCCTTCTCTGGATTTAATCTGAATCTGTCCATCACCTCAGTAGCAGCTTTGTGTCCAGCGAGACTTGTGTGATTTATTTTTTATCTCAGGTGTTTTGTGTCTATTGCGGTTTTACCTCCTCGATTCCAGTCAGTGGAGGACGTCCCGCCGTCTTCTTCTTCTTCAGTCATTCCCAGAAGAACTTTAGCAACCTGCAGGACCACACCGTCAACAAAGTCCCGCGGGAGAGCGGCGCAGTTTCGAACCGTTTCGACCCTGTCTCTGGGCTGGAACCCCGTTCCCCAGCTGCTGTCGGGGGTCCCGTCAGCGTCTTTGTCATTTCTGATGCCTGACCTGTGAGCCGTGGCTCCAGAGGTGGTCTGGTGGCTCTGGATGTAACAAGCTCTTCGCTGTTCGGCCTCGGCCTCGGCGGATAGCCGGTAGCTTCTCGACTTTCCCACCAGACACACCTGCGGAAAAAGGAGCTGAATGTCAGGATGACTCCCATGGGTGCTGAGGTCCAAAAGTGTAAAAAAAAACAACCTCAAAATGATGAATACAAATCCTCAATATGTGGGTTGCTTTGGACAAAAAACAAAAACTGATTATGACTGATCCCCGCACATTAAATGCCAAGTAAACACTTGCTTGTTCCTATTATGTGACCAAGTGTATTGAAGCCATTAACGGCTGCCAGCTGTGAAAGAAACGTCCCTTTGGGGACAATAAAGACTCGATGTATTTCTGTCTGTCTGTACTAAATGAGGCTCAGGTGGAGAAAAGGCAGGGACGCACAGCTGGGCCTGTTTGGAGAACAGCGATGCATTTTATGATCATTTTGAAGAGAAATTACAATGAGCTTTTTTTCCTAAGAAAACAAAAATGTTATGAAATTCAGAGTGACACCTACAACATCAAAAGGTATGAGGTAAAAGTGCGTCGGTTAATCAAGAAACCAGCATGCTGTATTGACTACTTACCACCCACTGATTGACTATGTAGTCTTCTTACACTTTACAGGTCTTACGATCAAAATAGTAATTTATGGTCATGTATGCATGTATGTAAAGTACTACTCATCCTGTGAAAACAGCTGTGCAGTGTCCTCTGTGGCTATGGAGAGAGCTCACTGTGATATGAACTGAGTTCTGAGTCTGGACTACGTAAGCCTACCCGTTTGGTGGATGGTATTCTCAGGCAGTCCTCCTCAGTGTTGAAGCCACTGACTTGGCTGACCTCAGTGATGAAGTCGATGTATTCTTTGTACTGAGACTTCTTACACTGGCGTCTCTGGTATTTCGCATAGAAGTCGAAGAAACAGCAGGGGAGGACGAAGTACCGGCAGGAGTAAGATGACCTGCAGTAAGAGCAAAAGAATTCTTACCCAGCGCCAAAGGAAACGATGATTATAAATCAACAAGAATCCGTTAGTAGAGATTATCATCTGTAGTCACGTTAGAGAAAAGCAGAAGTCTGAGGCTCAACGTCGCCATCAGGTGGTCGCTTTAGAAATAAAAAGCAAACCGACATGCAGGAACACACACACACACACACACGTTCACACATCCTCCCTCTGCCCATGATGTTATTCCAAATTAGAGAGATCAGCTGGCACTTGAGCTGCTGAGTGAGATTGTCTGCTGATGACTCGCCTGGCAGCTATAACGGGGATCCATGGTGTGAGCTCGTCCGAGTGGTTCCCAATCAGCCAGTCCGTACCCGGGAATAAGAAGCGCTCGCTGGGAGTAATTGCCTTTTCCTGAAATAGCAGAGACCAAAAAAAAAAAAAGCACAAGAGCTCCTTAGGGCTAGGAAGATGCACGCAGCCGTGATTTGATTTGGAATCACTTTATGGAAATTGTCCAAAAAAGGACTCTTTTTTCCCCCCAAACTTTTAATATATCTCAGCACACCTGTCATCACAAATAAAGCAGGTGAGCAGCACTGAGGCCCGTGAGGTTCAGAGAGAGCCTCCAAATGGAGATTTAAGAGTACAGCACCCCCGGGGGCCAAGAAAGATTGGTCTGCCGCATCCGCTCCCAAAAAATCTGTCAATAATAGATGACCTGAAATGGAAGCAGTCAGCAGCTTGTTGTCAAATGAATGACTGAGTCCAGGAGGCAGACGGGAGAGTGCAGTGTTTTGGGGGCTGGTTTCCCTGCCGGTGTGCGTGTGTTTACATGGATTTATCAGGATTCAGTCCCCTGTGCAGCAGTAGCGATTTCTTTTTGTAGCTTGTGGGAGAAGTTCAATCAGAAGTGTAAAATGTCAGGTAATGTCACACTGTTTTATTACTGTTAAATAACAAAAAATACTTTTTTAACAGTTAAAAGGTTAATTCAGGGGAAGCAAGTGAATATTATTTTCATTATCAATTAATCTGCTGAATACTTCCATTAATCAATTCATTGTTTGGTCAATAAGTGGCAAGAAAATAGTGTATATATATATATATATATATATATATATATATATATATATATATATATATATATATAAATAAATAAATAACGATTGACGGCCGGATCGAATAGTTTCAGGACTAACATAAATTAAAAAGATGCGATATATTCCAAGTTTGACTGGCCGATGTTCTGTACAAAATAAACTAACATTTTGAATGTATTTTTTGCAGTTAAAAGGTTAACAATTGAGGAAAATAAACATGCATTATAATTTGTTTAAATTTATTCATAAATGTATTTATCTATTTACAATCCCATGTCTTATTTTCTATGTGCCACTCAAATCTACCCCTCAGTGTTTGACACTTCAAAAAGAACAAGTTTCCATCTCTGCCTCTGAGAGAGCAGCTGGTGATGAGGATCATGTGATATAATTAAGCGATATAAACATTTATATCATTGACCGTGACCTAAGATTTACATTGTGCTCTAATACAAAAGACTTTCTCATGTTCTAGAAGTTGCCTCAATAGTTCACCCTGTTAAAAAGCGGGAAAGGTCTTCCCTCCGTGAATCAAAGCACAGAGCAGCAGCAGTGAGGGGGTGATGCCAGCTGATTAGACACCTACAGCGAGCGATATGTATTGTCTGTTTCACGTGAAAAGATAATAACACTAATTAAACGTGTCCGCCTTCTTCTCGCTCGACTCGCTCACCTCTAGCAGAGTCTGGGGTCCGTACATGTCCCAGATCTTCCTCTTCCGAACATCGATGCCCTTTCCGGGATGCTGCAACGCAAGACGGCATGCAGGTCAGCGGACTCATTCACACTCTGACCGTCAACCGCTGTGT
Source organism: Cebidichthys violaceus (assembly GCF_023349555.1). NCBI lineage: Eukaryota > Metazoa > Chordata > Actinopteri > Perciformes > Stichaeidae > Cebidichthys > Cebidichthys violaceus. The sequence continues at coordinate 3,869,304 of NW_027176361.1, forward strand.
GTGATTTCAATCACACCTGTCCCGGTTTGTGGATCCCCTCACCTTGCCTCTCCAGCATCATGTCACCCATTAAGATGTCCGTGCAGATTTGGCTGATTTTATAGTGGTTGAAATCTGTTTTTCCTTCCTAATAAAATGCCTGAAATTGATATTTGCTGATCAGAAGTTGCTATATTTATCATTTATCAGAAAACTATTTACAGAACAGCCTCATAATTGAGCTTCAGATCAAGGTTTGTGATCACATGAGTGAGAGAACTAGTATTTACTGAAGAAGTTGTTTTAAATTAAAGGTACTATATTTCTGGTTGATTAGAAAACTACAGGGGTTGGTAGTTGTTGCATTCAGTTCAGTACAGAAATAGGCCCACTGTTTATATATCGTTATTAGATCAGAAACAAACAATTTATGTCAGAGTTATCTGAGTTTTTTTCATATGGCTTTTGTTGGTTTTCTGTGAGCTTCTAACCAGGAAGTAACATACTTTACATCACACACATAGCACCCAGCTTACCCCTTCACTGGCCAGTATGTGGACCAGGAGGCCGTTTCCACAGCCCAGGTCCACAAAGGACTGTTTGGCGGTCAGACCTTTCTCTGCTCGCTCCTCGGCCCACAGCACCTGGGGAACAGTGACAGAGACTCAACACTACTGTATGTTGGTGAGAGCCTTCGATCGGCGGCGGCAGCGCGACACCTGCAGCTGCTGCTGACGCCCTCTCACCTGCCTCTGGCGTGACATGTGAATCAATTTACTGGGTCTGAGCCATTTTTCACACTCAAATTGCTTGACCCAGCTTTGGTGACGTGACGCAACAACACGTGACAGATAAAAAAAAAATAGTTTGACCTACACGAACATGTGCAGTATCGACATGTTTGTATACGTGGCAGTGGTAAGAAAGACATATAAGGAGTGAGGTCAACCTTTAGGACTCAACTCATGTAGCATTGATAAATCATTTATTTTGAAATCAAAACAAACTCACAAGGAGATATGTAGCAATGGCGACATCCTCGTAGACAAATTTCTCAGGATCTGTAACCTCAGGCCAAATCTAGAGAGCGTGGGAAAATAAACGTCAGTACTCCGTAATAAAGACCTCTAAATACTGACAGCATTAGAACAGGTCACATGTATGAAACAACAGGGGACTGTACCTTGACCATGGCCTTGTACTTCTCCTTCAGCTGCTGGTACATGACGCTGTACTTCTCCACCGGCAGCAGGGACAAGGTGCTCTTGAACTCACTGGTCTTGCACTCGGTGGCCCAGCGCACCAGTTTAGGCAGCAGGTCAGTGGACAGCCAGGGCAGCTTTGGGTAGGCCACGCCATCAGAGAACCACGCGTCTGAAGCCAAAGCATGCAGCTCCAGGGCCCTGAGGATGAAGGCAGAATCATCTAGATTTTTTTTTTAATCATTCTAATTCACAAATTCTAATTTTAAAATCACGAAGAAAATGTTTGTCGTGAAAGCTAATTTAAAGATAAGGGCCTTAATGTGGGTCCTGCTTTACTATCTCACTTTAAAGGCCTGTCTTTAGGAGTCCCTGTGTCCAAATCAAAGGTTAACTAACTAATCAGCTTGTTCTAAGTGCAATTAACAATGAAGGCTGTTTGTTTAGTTCCTATTCAACAGTTCATATCAGACACTAAATGCCTTTCTGCATCTTGTTTAATGTTGGTGGACTGTGAAAACGATGGAAATAATCAAACACTGTTGTATTTTATAATGTTGTCAATAAACCAAACAAAGGAAAATAATGATCCTGTGTAAACATTTACTGTGAAAATATTTTGGAAAGCATCCCAAAGCTATTTTCAGCAAAAATAAGGTATTTAAAAAAAAAAGACATTCGACATGTTATCTTGTCAGTTTTTCGGAGACCTTGATGCGGTCGTGTTTGCCTCCAGGCCACCGTAGTTGGACAGATTGCGCTCATTCAGCCACTCACCATTCCTCACAGTCCTGATGGAGGAGCTGGAACTGATAAACGTTGCCCCTCTTTAGAGACACCCGTCCTTCTGAGTCCTCTTCAAATGGAAGAAAGGTCACCAGTTGTCGGCCAAAGTCTTAATTTAAACAGACAAAGACATTTTACAAAGTTGTAATAAGAGAACAGAGTTTGGTTGAGCCTTTCATTCATCTGCAGTCTTACCTTTGAGTATAAGCTCTTTTTGCAGGTTTGTCCCATAGCTGTTTACTTTAGGAATGACTGTTCTGACACTAGAAGACCAGGGGGGTTCCTTTTCGTGCGTCTGTGCCGGTGACACCGTGCTGGTTATGAAGGAGAGCACATCAGGAGTGAGTTCAGGACCATCCAGCAGGAACAGCAGAGCCTCTCTGCCCACATCTTTACTCTCCGTCTCCTTGATTCCGCAGAGACGCTTGTTTACAACGTGAGGTTTCTTTATCCACACGTCCACAGCTGACCAAAAGCCTTCGGGAAGAGTCTTACATTCTCCTGGAAACTTTATATCAAAGAGTTTTGGCATAATTGAGCATCAGACACGACTACAAGCCATGTGTTTACAAACGGAGAGTGGACTTCCGGTTTTTAAACTTGTACTTTAAGATAAAAATTGCTTGTAAAATTAAATCTTAGAATTTACCGACTTATATTATTGTATACAATAAACAAATGTGAAGCTTTATTGTCAACATTAGTCTATGAAAATATAAAAAAACGAAGAAAGATTTTGTCGCCATATGATGACGTCTCCACAGGCGACTAGTATCGGTTTGTTTCCAGTAGAGGGCGCTGTTGCCCTTTGTCTGTATTTAATCAGCAGCCACTATGTGAAAATAGTGATCCTTTGAGTAAAGAACAGATTTGTTTAATGTAATATACTCTTAACTGTTTTTTGTTGTTGTTTTTTCAACCAATCAACAAACCAATTCCCTTAAATATTACCTGGTTATTACTATTGTGATCATGACTGTCATTACTTTTTTTAGGATGCAGCATTACTCATGTAAATTCAGGTTTAAGAACATCCCCTATACATTATTTGTACATTATGCATGATTAATACCTCGTATACATAAATAGAACACACAAAATGAAAATGTATAAACGCATGTACCTAATGTATATCCACTATTATATCTGGAAAGTGTACTATTGGTTTTGCATGCACTACATTTGTTGCATTAATCTACAGGCTGTGTATAGCTTTCGACCTTAATTTGTTATTTCAATATTTTTTTTTTATCTAATGTTTTTAATAGCTGCATAATCCCATAACAAATTGTATATTCTGATGCCTATGCATTATTAATTTCATACAGATTTCAAGAAAATGCAGTCTGACATATTTGGTGTCTTTTGACACTTTGGGATCTCCACCAGTATTTAGAATAAGGTTTTGTGGGTTTGAACAGTCTTTGGCTGCACAGCATGTGCCTTTAATGATAAACTCACCGACAGATCAGTGAAGTCTAAAGGGTTAACTCCTCTCCTTTAAATCCACATCAGTCTTAGTGTAAACTTTTATGTTAATATTAAACCCACTTGTCACGTTATCGCCTTTCACATGCCATGATAAGTGACCTTCGACCTATTTGGCAAATAATGCAACCAGATGAATCAACTTGCCTGATAATTGTTCACTCTTTGTTCCTCTGTCACACGTCATGTATCTCGTTTCTTTGACAGCGTTGTTTCATACTGTATCTATATCATACATATAAACCTATGAGCAAGAAAACTGTTATCATATTTCACTATGCTCAATTCAAACAACCAATACTGAATTTTTCCAGCAGTGATTCTTGGGTCCACGTCCCCTCACCTCTAGCCTTTTTTCTCTGAAACAAGAAACAAGACATGGAGAGCTTCCCACACTGTAAACTGACACTGAGGAACTTCAGCCTCAGAGATTTAAGACAGCAGAAGGAGTGTAAACATCCGGCCCGCACATTACTTGTAGACTCATCCAATCCTGGAAATGACAGGTTTTTGTCTAAATACCTGTTTGGTAGGTTAAAGATGATTTACTAGTTCATCCTCTAGTCATTTTTTTTGTGTTTGTCATTATTTGTATTGTTTGTTAAGCTCCTGGTGGGATCATTATCAAAAAAAACTTCTATAAACTACTGAAAACCCAAATGTGTTCCTGCAATAGCTCACTCTTAATTGTAAAGCAACCTTTTCATCTGTGTCTTAATCTAGTTCAGCTGGAAGTGCATCAAAGAGGCGTACAGCTCCTGTTTGCAGGGTCCTTTGAATGGCGGAGACCTTTTGTGTGTTTCGAGTAATTCAGGAAGGCAGGCGGGGAGGAGCGACGAGGGGAGACACTGTACCATGAAGTGCAAAGTGCAGGCAGGTCGCCCACAGAGCTGCCTGGTTTTTATTTAAATTAACAGTCACGTGGGAGGCTTGAAACATCCTGTCTAACTTGCTTGGCAGCAGCAGGTGGAAGAAAAAAAGACATTTGAGTTTCTTCATTTGACTCATGGCAAGTTTCTGTTGAGTTCTAACAACAAAATGAACCTTGGTCAATGGAGATAATTAATCATGTTTAGCTTATTTATAGAAATAATTTGAACTTCAGCGTGACTAATTGGACATTTTACTAACTCATAGTTGGTCATAGTATCAGTTGAAAAGAAGTTGATGACTTCTAATCAATTAATGGAAGCAACACAACACATAACAAATGAAGCTGTGTAGTCATCGGATAATTAACTTGTTCTTATTCAAATTCCCCTTTCATTAGGCCTATGCTCCTCGCTAAAACTAATGGAGTCCAACACAGCGGGCCTGCAGTGAATCCTCATGGAGGTCAATGTTCACGTCATGTTGAAACTGTTTTACAGATGAGTCGATTCAACTTTATGGTCATTTTAGACGCTGAACGTTGTGGGTGTGTTGCGTCTTACTGAGGAGCTTATTCATTATCCACTTGTTGCCACCAATGTTAAGATTAAAGCTAACTTTATTAGGAAGGCCCTATACTACAGTGTGTGTGTGTGTGTGTGTGTGTGTGTGTGTGTGTGTGTGTGTGTGTGTGTGTGTGTGTGTGTGTGTGTTGCATACAGAAACCTAGCATTCATTTGAATTTGGTACATTTTGTGTACTGAAAAAACAAGCAATTAATTAACTATAACTTAAATACACTTGATTCTATCCTGTGTGAAATTTAAAAAATATTCAAACAATGTGTGTTTACCTTCGCTGTCATGGTTAAACCACATTGCCACACGGTTATGGTATTGGTGACCTACATTACTGCTCTGTGCTGATGATTTATGTCATTAACGTTATTACCTGTGCAGGTACTTTCATATTGGCTGGAGGTTTGCGCTGAAAGCTCAGGTAAGAAAAGCCAGGAAGAGGTGTGGTCAGGAGGGAGAGGGAAAGAGGCGGAGAAAGAAGCGGAACACACGCAGGTAGATCTCAAACCAGCTTGTAGAGACTCATAGAAACATGTAATGTAAAAAAAAAAAAAAAAAACATCTTTGAGATAACCCGACTGAATCTATCAGATGGTGAATTATTTGAAGGTGGTTCAGGATTCAAAGAAGAGCTGTGATTTGTGGAAAGAGTGCTCCGTCTACTTTACCGGAGGTTTCGATGCCAACATGGATCAATTGTCTCGGGGCGTGTTTGAGTACGAAATATAGCCGTCAACAACCGGATTACTTTTTATTATTTTTGATTGACGGTAAGTTCAAGCTGATGCATCGGGTTTTATCGCTCTGTGACCGGGTTTATAGGGACGGACAGTCTGGGGAAATACGTACAAACAAAAAAAAAGTTAGAAAGTTTATGAACATATCAGGTTTTTAAAAAGTTCTTAGTGAAAAAAATAGCAAATGTATTTCTAAAAGCATTGACATGAAGGCCTTTTTATATTAACGATCCTTTTAGAGATGAATAGAGAATTCATTATTATTAGACGTTATCCCAAATGAAGCTATTGTGTGTATTTACACAATATTAATTAAGTGAAAGGAATAGAAGTTTCTACTAAACTTGGCTAATGTACTTACAATTGTATGGTACTTGTATGGTACTTTACTTGAGGTTAAATCGCATACTACTTTATTCTACTTAACTACATATTAGAGGGAAATATTGTACTTTGTACTTCCCACATTAATGTGACAGCTTAATGAAATATGTTGCATTATTATGGATTAAACTATCATCATTAATCACATCCACCAGCTACAACATGAAAATCCTACTTACACAGTAATCCATCACTGACAATAATCCAATAACAACATATATTAACACATACACCGTGTCAAGGTGTCATTTATTAAAGGCACGGTCTTCCCTTCTTTGATAACAGATCAGAATAATAGTGTGATCTTCTATTAAAGCTTTGTTAGAGCTGCTCTGTCACTGATGGATGAGGGGTTGATCTTGCTTTCTTCTTGGGCTCAGCCAGAGGCAGCGTGCGTCACCAGCGTAAACAAATGCTCCACAACAGAAGTGCAGTTGTGCTGGACAAACAACACTGTTGGCCATTTGAAGTTGCAGATAATGCCCTGTAAGATAAGTCAGGCCAGTTCAACTAGTTACTGTTCAGCCTTATAAAGCTATCAACTAAATAGTTGCACATTTAACACATGCCTTTAGGCTGAGAGGGGCTTTCAGTAGCTGGACAGGTTAAACATTGATCACTCTGTACATAAAGAGAAGGATCACAGAGGTCTCTTTGTTGACCAAATCTTTTCCTTTTGGAGTTGAGTGTGACATGCAGACAATTTTCCTCAGGCTCATTCAAGTTGGGTGCAAAATAATTGGGTGTTGTCCCTGTAAATGAACGCAAGCCCAGGCTAGTGCCCTCTTGCACTTGTCTGGTTTTTCAAGCATCAGTTGCCTGGCTCTGCTAGTTGTTTAGCGTAGATGTTCATTTTTCCCATGGTAGCTGACCGGGGAATGTAGGAGTTCTTCCCTGACTCACACCTGCTGGGCTGATAAGCAGAGGTATTTATTGACTGCACAACCCTTTAGTAACAAAGAAGAACTCGCTGTGTTTTAACTTTTAGTTTTTTTTAAGCAATAAGGAAGTTAAGAAAACTTTATCATCCTGATTATTGCGCCTCTGACTCTGGACACTGCAATTGCTTGATTGTCAAAGATGTTAAAGAAACGCAAATAAAAAGATAGTTTAGTTTAAAGAGAAAATGAAGCTCCAATCAGCCTTTCAGGAGCTGTCATACTGCTGTCAACACACATCACCACTTCAGCAGTTGCATAAGTAATTTGTGAACAGGATCCAGTCCGACTGGTGCCCCGAAACAACACACAGCTTAGGTTTCCAGCGCTCTCTTTTTCCTCATTCCCTGTAGGATTGTTGCCTCTGAGGCTCAAAATGAATCACAGCGCAGTGAACAGTTACTCACTGTGATTCACTGATACTGACTCCACTTGTTTGTGCTTCTAAGGATCTTTTATGTCTGTTTTTTGTTTCCTTTTGTTTTCACCTCAGCCAACTGCTCCTCTTCCTTGTGTGATTTTATTCTCTTTCGGGTGGATAACTGCCTTCAAATGACACTACTTTCACGTTCTCTTGGTTATAAAAGGATGCAGGATAGTAAATGTGATCAGCAGAGAGTAAACACTTTGCCAGTGAGAGATTCCCTCTTAAAAGTTGGCACACAGAACAATCCACACCAAGGGCTTTTTGTCAGGTCTCCATGGTAACCTAATAACAAGGCCCAAGTGGGAGCAAAGTTACCATTAAATGAGATGGCTCATTTAATGGAGGCTGTTTAATGAGATGAGGAAGACCCAGATAGAGCACTGGTTCGTATTTGTGTCTTTTAGGTTCCCAGACTGGAAAACGTGACTGAGTACTAAATTTCTGTTCTTGTCGTGACGTTTTAACAAGATTTAATGGAAGGAATTTAGATGAAACGCTGAACACTAAATACACAAAATGTCTCACAACTGTTGTGTAACCCTTTGACCCTCAAGGCAGGTCGGCCGGGTGATGCTGATGGACCAGGACACTCAGTGGCTGTACCATCTCCTGGCCGAGGTCCAGCTGGAGAAGTTCTACCTGCGCGTCAGAGATGGCCTCAACATCAGCCGCGCTGAGCACTTCAACTACGTCAAGGAGTCCGACCTGGAGCAAATAGGGATCAGCAAACCCGGTGAGCCAGATCGACTCCTTTGGTCATCCTCGCCGGGTACAAATCAATACAGTGTCTGTCTTATCAGACAAGATCAGTAACTGATGTTTGGTTCAAGACGAAGAACTAGAGTTTGAATCGCTTCTGGTACAAAAACATTGTTTTCTGTTTACCCACAGTACAGTGTTTGTCTTTGAAATGTTCTTTGGATTTACAGTATTGATGGAATAATGGTCCAAAAAATAATGTTTGACAAAAAAACAATCTTACCACAACGTCCGCTTACTTGTTTATTCTAAACCTTTCAGCCACATCTCTTGTCATCAAACGCTCACCATAAAGTGATTCACCTTGTTTCATTAAAGCAATGACATTTTTAGGATTTATGGTCTTGGTGTTTTGCTCTTTTCTCCATTTCAAAATGAATTAATCGTCCAATTCTTGCAGCTCTACCAGACATTTAAAAGAGAGTAAAAACCACAGAGCAGATCAAGTAATCTACTGAGATGTATGATTACGAGTCAATCAGGTAGACTAACAGCAACTTCACTCCCCTCTTTCAATTCCAGTCCTGCCTCTTTTCAACTTTAATATGAAGTAGAGCAGCAACAAATAAATCTTTTCTTGACCAATTTATTTGTTGATTATTTTTTACAAATGTTATTATTATTATTTTTTTGTCTATAAATGACATAAAATAGTAAAAATCATCCATCACAAATTTCCAGAGCTCAAGGTTACATCTCTGTTGTCAAATTTATTTTCTGTTAATCAATAAGTTGATTCATTAAATATGCATATCAGCTGTTTTTATGAGGTTACACCACAAACCATGAAAGGAATTTTGTTAACGAACACCATTTGTTAATACATTTATATAAAACAATTTACTTTATATCTAAAGGCTGTTTTGAAATCAAACAGATTTGTCATGTTGGATATAATTACATTATTTTTTTCCCCCTGCCAGCACAAAGAAGATTATGGGATGCTCTGAAACGCTACAAGATAAATTCCCGAGCACGGTCAGGGATGCCCAAGGTCTGACACATGTAGTATATTAAAGTTCATGCTTGTTGTGTGAGAGCTAAATGTAATCGGTAATAACTTTTTTTTATTCATTCATTGATGCACAAAGACGGCCAGTGGTCGTGATCGGGACGGAGGGGAGCAGTGGAGCGGAGGCCCGGCTCAGGGTCAGGAGGGCGCTAGCCGGGCTCTTCCAAGTCTGATCCAGGACAGCGAGCTGATCCTGGGAGAGAAGCTGGGCTCTGGGTCCTTTGGGGTGGTGAAGAGGGGAGAGTGGCACACGCCCACCGGCAGAGTGGTAAGGGACAGATTTGTAGAATTTCTTTTTTGCATGTTTTTGCAAAAAAGAATGATGCTTTATATCCTGTACAGATACAGAGAATACGACACCCCAAAAAATAACTGCAGCACTCAGCTATTTTTATTTCAAAAAAGCTCCGACAAACCTACTGTACACTACCGGCTCAGCACCAACCAGCAAACAGACACAGTTAGCGACTAGCTGGTGAACACAGTGGAGCGTTTAGCAGATAAAAAGCCAGAGATTTCCCTCAAGAGATGGTGGAGACCAAAAAGGAGCAAAAAGGAGAAACAGTCATCACTTCTTGTAGGTTTAAAGTCATGTGCAAATTCACATCACAACTTTCCTCTACTAGCCACCACTCATCAAGGAAAGGGTTTGGGATTGTCAACATGGCATGGTAGTCTCTGTGTGAAAAAACAGATGTTGGGGGTTTAGAGGCAGGATTGGGATTGAGCCTTTCTCTTTTCACTCCTCTCAGTTGCCTGTAGCAGTAAAGTCACTGAGGAGCAGCATGTCCAGGCAGACGGACACACTGACAGACTTCCTCCAAGAGGTGACCACCATGCAGTCACTGGACCACCCCAACATCATCCGACTTTATGGCGTGGTGCTCACACAGCCCCTCAAGATGGTAAGACGTTTGGATGTTTAAACGTGGAGATAATTTATGGATTCATTCAAACTAAGGTGTGTTCAGGAGCTTGAATACACAATGACCTATTTTCCATTCCTCTAGGTAACAGAGCTGGCTGCCTTGGGCTCACTGTACGACATCCTGCGCTCGCGTCAGTACGAGTACCCGCTGATCCGCCTCTGGGTCTTCGCGTCCCAGATCGCGGCGGGCATGGACTACCTAGAGACGAGGAGATTCATCCACAGAGACTTGGCTGCGAGAAACGTCCTGCTGGCGTCCAGGGAGATGGTGAAGATCGGGGACTTTGGCCTGATGAGAGGCCTGAGCCAAGAGACGGATCACTATGTGATGACAGCACACAAAAGGATCCCTTTTGCATGGTGAGGATTGTTGGGAAAATGGGGGGTGGAGGAGGAAATAATTCTCACTAATCCTCTACCTGTCTACCTGTTTTTCTTGCAGGTGCGCTCCAGAGAGTCTTCGTGTCGGCACCTTCTCCCACTCCTCAGACGTGTGGATGTTCGGTGTCACCATGTGGGAGATGTTCACCTTCTGTGAAGAGCCCTGGTTCGGCCTGTCAGGCAGACAGGTACACGCGTGCCAGCTCCACGCGAACGTTCACGCTCTGCTTTTGGTGTTTGTATGCCAGTCAGCGTGTTTGTCTTCGTGTTTGGAATGTGTGTCCCCGCCCTGATGCCATTGGATTTTGTGATATGCTCTGTGACTCAGAGTCTGTGTCTGTGTCATTCACTCGCTCCGATCCAGATTCTGTGGCGTGTGGAGAGGGAGGGTGAGCGCCTGGAGAAACCGCCGGATTGCCCCAAAGAACTGTACGCCGTCATGAGGAAGTGCTGGGCCTGTAATCCCGCGGACAGACCGAACTTCGTCCAGCTCACCAAAATGATAGCAGAGGTCTGCAACTCAATGTGAAGCTTTTCAGAGGAGGCGCGATTGTTGTCGAGCCTCATCAGAAGAATCTGTTCCTTAAAATGCTGCCGAAATGCATGATTTTTCAGTAGATCTTTGTTTTATTTTTCCTCACCTCTGTCTGCCTTTGCAGGCTAAACCACTGGAGGTGCAAGCAACAAGAGACTTTGCTGAACCCAGAAAACTTGCACTTGTGGCCAACGACCTTGTGACCGTCATAGACCATGGGTAAGTGAGAGAAAGGAGGGTGGGACCAAAAGAGTAAAGGAAATACTTTGAACAGCACAATGAGCCTTTGTTAAGATAAAGCAGGGGTTTAAATCAGCCTCTCAAAACCGGATTCCAGGCCTCATCTCATGGAGTCCTTGAACGCAAATTTGCTTTGTTTGATTGAACAAGTCTATCAGCTATGACACACTGTCTCGCTGTCTGCAGCCTTTTTTCATTCAGTCACGTTTCAAGCAACAAAAAATACACCTACATGCACGCAACTTAAAATAGATAGTTTCTTCCTTTTGAAATGGCCTCAACAGGCCATTAAAATAAGTCATGCATTGAAACCCCTCACTTAAATCTAAGTCACAAAGTGTTAAGTGCACTCTCTAACTCATTAAATATCATTAAAATTGACTCAATAAAGCGGTGTAACAATACATAATTCACAATGAGTATGTTGGTGTTATTAATGCAAAATAAAAAGTAAAATGCACACATTGAAAGTTCTACAGTACTGTGGTAGAGACTCATTCATTTACATTTTATTAATAAAACTAATCATAACATTGTTTGTTTTTAGCATTAAGTTTATTCTTGACCTTTGGGAACTGTATGTGTAAACTAAGCTTAAAGGTCCACTTACTAGCTTTTCAGAGCCGCATCCCACGGTCTTCTTTAGCAAACTTTTAACTTATTTCTCTTTCTCTTTTTTATTTAAAACTAAATAACATTTGTCGTCTTTTTTTTGGTTTTGCTGCTACAGACTCACTGGTCTGGTATGACCAGGAACTTATGGTTGCTAATTCACTGACTTAAGACTCATCCCTACTTGTGCCAGAGTTACATCCCAGTAGTCTCACTTTAAACAAATACAATTTTTTCTCTCTCTCCCTGCAGCCTGGAGCTCAGTGAGTGGAGAGGCCAGAACCAGAAGACACTGGCAGTCGGCTGGTTCCCCGCTAGCTTCATTGCGATTCTAGCTTCACTCCCTCCTGCTGCCGTCGTTGCCACTGCAGGCAACCCTGGGCCCAACCCGGCTGTTGCCATCCCTTACATCTCAACCCCGCTGAATGGCAGCCTGCACCACACGGCGCACGGAGACATCAAACACGACCGCTCCTGGGGAGCACCTGATAAGCTGGACGAGTCAGTGACACCATGCATTCATTCCTCTCCATCTTACTTAGGCTGTTTGCCGTGTTTGCTTCTTCTACAAAGATGTCGATCTGGAGGGACAAACAAAACCTCACATTAGCTGTCGCTGTCTTTTTTAGAGCACAACATTGTGTGCTGTCAGACTCTATCTAGGCTGAACTGAAAGTACCTTGTATTGGTTTGGTCAGTCCGCAGAGATAAAAATAAGCATGTGATAAAAACTGGCATGGCAGTAAAATGACTCGGGGGAAGAAGAGTTCACTGACCGACATAAATTTGAAGCAGTAAAGCAGTCAGGCTCTCACACTGGCTCAAATAAAATAGGGTTTTGGGGGGGTGTCACTTTTATTGCCTTGTAGCCTTTGCAGCTGTTCTGCTCATGTAGTCTTCAGAATACTACAAAACAAAGAAAAAAAGTTGCTAGTTGTGATTTTCCTAATGTGTTTACTGTTCTGATCTGTGCAGCGGTGGCAGCTGGAGGACGGGCCCTGCCAGGGAGAATCAGGGCTCCAATCTGCAGAAAATGGCAGGTAAGTAACTATAAATAAAAGCAGCCACAGACTGTAGCGAGTTAAGCTGTGAGATGTACTTTATATCAGGATCATTTTAACATCATGATATGACTGGCTATCATCTGGGATTTTGAATATTAAATTCTTGTACTTAACATATCCTTGATGTTGTATTTTCCCAGTCAGGCCGCATTAAAATAGACAATCATATCCTCATTACTTAATGATTTATTTATTTTATTCTCATCTTCATTAGCTACCACAAAGTGGTTGCTGACCCTCCTAAGTGCCGCCAATGATTTTACCTTTCTCATAAATCATGTCACGCATCACTACTACATATTACACTTTGCATTAAACCCTCAGAGCTGTAAACAGTGACATTTAGTCAAAACTGCTCAGCTCCAGTAATAAGCTCTATAGCCTGTAGAAACATGGCGTTCTACTCTAAAATGCTGCTTGTTATGAAGTTATTAAACAACCAGGTAGTAGCTGAATTTATGTATTTGTTCATTCTCAGCAGTGTGCCCTCTGGTGGCCTTATCAGGCTCCTAGCATGCCCACTTACACTCTGAACACGGATCCCTTGCTACCTCTTTAAGATTAATGTTGAAATGTGCGTTAAAAAGGCCTTCCTGTGTCTTCAGGTATGTCTCAGAGCCTTGAGTCCGTTTTGAACGGACAGCGGCCCAGGTCTCAAACAGTAGGAGCGCTCAGAGTGGATCAGCACGGCAGACTCATGCCCCCTGTGATGGCAGCTCACAGTGCGCTGATGCAGAAGGACCCACGGCGGTTCAGCGAGGCCAGTATCACGCCGCCTCCCCGGCCGCCGCCCCCCAACCTGAAACGCTTGAACCAGAAACCCCAGAGGAAGCCAACGATCCACCCGATCCCAGGCCCCTCATGGCCTCCACAGTTGGTCCTGCCCCCTCCGGCGCAGGCACAGCCTCAGCCTCAACCGCGTTACCCACCTCAGCAGGGCATCGGAGGCTCCAACCTGGCTAAAATGGCCCACATGGCACGCTCAACCCCGCAGCTGGATGAGCTCACGGACAACAGAGAGAGAGAGAGAGATCGAGAGAGGGAGCGAGTCAGGGAGCGAGATAAGCCTCATGCGCTGATCACAAGAGAAAGTCTCACCGCACAGGTAACACGATAATCAAAATCAAAATAATCAAAATCAAAATAATCTTTTGGCGTCTTCTGTGTAAAAACGTGTTCAATGGATTACAAGTACAAGCGTTGTTGCTCTGCTTTGCTCAGATCATGGAGGCGGTTCACGGGGTGACCATTGAAGAGGTTCACACTGCACTTCAACGTAATGACTGGAACCCAGTGCGAGCTGAACAACACCTCAAGGTCAGACCATGAAACGACGACGTTTAGTTTGTGAAAGTGTATTTAATTTAGATAAATAGAGCAAATCTACAATGTGTCACCAAGTTGGATTCTCACCTTTAATGTAGACTAACCTTATGTATACTAATGTCTGCTTCTTTTCAAGTGTGACTTTAATCAATTACAAATACGGAATTTTGTCATTCATATTTTTGACATTTTGCTGAAATTTTTAACATGTGATTTTGTAACAACTTGCAATTAAAAACTGAAGCATGTTGCACTCCAGGACACACCCTCAACAATGATTTCACAGCAGGTGCTTTGCATTTGAATGCTGATGGAAACACCTGCACAGAGGTGCAACTTACCTGAATGTTTCAGCCCTCAGAAAGCAAACGATCATCTTTCTTTGTCGGTCTTGTTCTCCATGAATGCTTGAGGTGTTAATGGATATACGTATCTCAAAATGTTTGTATTTTGCCTTTTTCAGTTGGAGCAGCTGTACTTGCTGAGCCTCTGCTCCAGAGAAGACTGTCTGAAGATCCTCTCCAAATACCAGTGGAACCTGCAGCTGGCCAGCAGCTACCTGATCCGATGGTCACAGGAGGAGCGGCCCCAAGTTAGTACAGAAAGACGAGTCTGAAGGGATTTTCTAGCTGATTTTTTGACGTTGATTCATTCATAAATGGTCGACTTTTTCAGCTACAATTCTGGCACTGGAAGCTGCCCAACACAACTATGGGGACAGATGGGAGGTCCAGTGCATATACGAGTAGAACAGTGAAGCTGTATGAATGTAAAAAGGAAAAAAAAATTGAAACAGGAATTTTGCAAAAAGACTGTTTTTTTATTTGTAATGAGATGCTGTTCAGCACGTTTTGTGCATCTTGCAAATATTTTTTGTATCTTAATGCATTTGTATATATTGTATGAGAAATGATTGTTTATTGAATAAATGTGATTATCTGCTGAGCTGCTGTGCTGTATCTTGTAAAACACACTCTAATGGGAACACTTTAGAAGGAACTTTGTGTTGTGTTCATGCGCATGCTGTTCTTCAGAAAGAGTTAGTGTCTTAATTGAATTTCTGTTTTAAGACGGATGTCATTGACTCCGCTCAGACGTCAACCCCGGCCCCTCAGACCCTTGATATGCAGTATTCTGTTGGTCATTACCATGTGTGAAAACTGTGTACACAGACTTACTTGTGTAAACTGTACAACCAGACACTGAACTTGTGACTCTTGTTTAATAAGAATAGGATTACAAATTTTGGGCGGACAATTAAAGTTTGAGTCATGTCCCAGGAGCAATAGGGCATGGATAGACATGTGCAGACGTGCTCCCATAAATGCTATGCCTGTATTTCCAACATTTTTCCAGAGGATGGAGCAGTTTGATATTCAAAGTGTGACATGGGAGGTTTTTTTCTCTCCCTTTTGTTGCCTCTGAAGTAAGGCACGGATGAAGTCTTTATGTAGATAAAGGAAGCTGATAATGACACCAATAAAGTGCATGTTGTGTTGAGAAAGTTACCCAGTAACTAAAAAGCTGAGTTTTAGTTGAACTGGACTTTGGTTAATGATGTTGATTTCCCTGTTGAAGCACAGATCATTTTTTCCAAGTGAAACCAGATGTTCCACATTTAGGTTTTAGGTTTGCCTTCCAAAACATTCCCTGACAATCAGCGGAGCAGAAGAACACAGACAACAACACTGCATAGCTATGGATTCATATGGCATTTGTTTTATTTCTGAAGTACAGGGTATTTTTTAATTCTGATAGACACACAGGAAACTGATGCAAAAGATGCTTGTTGCAAATATAACTGATTAATAAAAAAAAAAAAATAAGTGTGCTGTGAATGATCATCAAACTGACACAATGAACAAATAATTCTGATAAATGTACTATACAACTTTTGGCCACGCTTTCTTAATCTGAGGTCAGACTACACAGACGCTGATGGTAGTATATATACAGTATATAAGACCCATTCAGTTACTGACAACATCAGAGAGAGCTGTGATCTGCATTTGAGAGCACTAGTGGCAACGAAGCCTCACAAGAGGCACACCCATGTTGTCTCACGAGAACCATAGTGAACAAATACAGAGCAGAGAGCTGCATTCAAGAGCAATTCGAAGCGTTTGCAAACAAACATGACATCCATTCTAAAGCACAGCGATTAAAAGCAGACCATATTTCACAAGTTTACATTCAGGTCTCTTCCTGCTACACAACATTACAGAAAGTCAATGTGTTTTCTTCTAGCCGCCACTGACTGATGTTGACTAACCTCAACTTGTGCTTTTTTATTTTCTTTCCGGTCCTCCTCTACACAGATTACAATATCTCTCTCCTTTATCATTACACTGGCACATGTTAAAGGCAGTGGCATCTCGAGCAACTGGAGGGCGAGGTTTGGCAGAGACGCCAGTCTCAATGGTAACCACTGAACCACAGAGGCAGCATGAGAGCATTTACACTGTAGCCTGTGCTACTACAGTGTTGTTAGATCATGTACACAAAAGTTTAAGACAGAGGGTTTCGAGGAATAGAGAGGTCGCTGAGTGGTAGAGAAGGAGCACTTTGGTAAATACTGTCGACCAAAAGATGTTCCCCTTCCTCTCGCTAACACAACCACCACTTCCCTATAAGCCCTAAATAATAACAGCCTGTTTACAATGGCTGATTTATGTAAAAGGTTGTATATAAAGCTTTTGTAAACGCATAAGATTAAAAGTCTACAGCCGCGCTAGCAGCTCTGCGAGGCAGTCGTTAGTGCTTTGAGCTAAATGCTAACAAGCAGATGTTCAGCAGGTAGAATGTTTAACATGCAAACAATCTTAGTTTAGCTTGTTTGCATGGAAAAATGTGTTAGCACTCAAGCAACATTAATATTAACGCTAACATTAATTAGCACATGATTAGATGTCAGATGGAGGTGACGTTCACCCACATCATGTAGATACAACTACAGACTGTATGGAGTGTAAGGAACATTGGCAAAGTCACAGCCGGTATCAGTCACTGAGTTTGGATCGATTTACAAAACAATCCATGGCAGGCATCTGGAATCAAGAGTTCATGAGCTCAATTTGGTCTGTGTGTGTAAAATTATCCTGGGATTTGCACCATTTTGGCTGGAATCTGGTGATGGAAGGATTGAAAAAAAAAAAAAAAAAGTACACGAACAGAGATTGCATAACTGGCACTTGCTCTCATGAGGTTGCTTTCTCTTCCTTTTTTCCTCTGTTATGAAAACACCGTGCTGCGCTGGTTGGCCTCCCCGACCTTCTCGAAGAACATGAAATCCTGCAGAGTGGCAACAAAGAAGGAAATTAAATCATCCCCTTATAAGACTGAGGCAGCAAGTACAGTATACAAAAAATGAAATTGTTGTTATTCAAAGATGGGGGGGAAAAAAGAAGAATATGGTCTTACTATGAGGAAGCAGGCTCCCATGAGCACAGCTTTCAGCTTCACATCCAAGTCCAGCGGGAACTGGATGCCAAAGTTGTCCGTGTCTGTGAAGACTTCCTTCAAAAGGCCGCTCCACTGCTTGCTGATGCGACCAATGGGCTTGTCACCATCTTTGCTCTTTAGCTGCAGAGTAATAAGAGCAACAATGTCCATGAGATGTTTAATTAAGTATACTATACTGTGGTCTTATCATGTTGAGATGTTTCCAGAGAATGCCACAGTCGGATCGGAACTGTTAATTGAAATGAGAAGATTGAAACCACTTTCATGTCTGTAGGATAAATACGAAGCTTCAGCCGGGCAGGCGGTGAGCTCAGCTTAGCTTAGCATAAAGACTGGAAACGGGGGGGGGGGGGGGGGGGGGGGGGGGGGGACGGCTACCTCTCTTTCAAAAGTGTGTAGAAATGAGGGCGGTATCGACCTTCTTCTAACACCACGATCCTCTGACCTCACCTCAAAGTTGACGTCTCCACAGCAGTTGCAGGCAAAGCAGGGCCCATCCAGTTTCAGCACGGTCTCCTTGTTGGGTCCCTGGATGGAAAACTTCGGCAGGCAAGGGTGCCAGTCCTGTTTGACGTAGCCTATGGTGGTGCCCGGCGGTGACTGGACCTCCATCTGTGGGTCACATACATAATTATATACACATACTAACGTGCCACTAGAACGTTTTCCCTGACAGCTTAAAATCTGCCCTCATCCCCTGACACTGACAGCTTTAAATAAAACATGGTTATTAGCTGGTCACACATGTGACACGGGACAGCAGGGATGATAATTAAACCTCTAACGGCTCCATTGTGGCACCACATAACAAAGGTAATAGATCTCACATGGCTCCTGTCTGGCCAGTAAACAGAACTGCAGTATGTGAGAGTGTAGCAGCATGGCTTTGGGCCAATGGGAACCTACTGAAGCCAGATTGCAAGCGATGTGATTAAAGAGAGGAAGAGAGCGGTCTCAGAGGTGAGCGACGGCAGAGGGTCGGGGGGAGTCTAGGAGATAGCTTGGACGGACAAAGAGCCATTCATAGTCTTAACAAACCCCTGCCTGAGCAGACTGGTGCACAAAGACATCGAAGCGCCGCTCAGCAGCTCGTCAGTGACACAAGGCGAAGGGAGGAAATGCAGAAGCCGCTAAACATGAGCTGTGAGGCTGCAGATGTTTAAGCTTATAGGACCAAGTGAGTTTCATCAATGCTATTAGCTGCTAATTCTCAGCTGGAGTAAAAACTTCAAAATCCTCTTCTTTGTAAAGGGCTGCTTTTTGCATACTTTTAGTGGTATCCAGACATGCAAATAGTTTTAGGTTTACTTATGTCCATCTCAACAACAACAACAACAACAATATTGCTTGGCAGAAACAACAACCCCGTTACACTCTGCATCAACGGTTTTCAAGGACTATTTGTTAAGTAGAAAATAGTTCTGGTTAAAACTGATCATCCAGAGTAACTAGGACATTGTTTCTGGGCAGACGCGTTGCTGCTGAATCTTCCAAAATTGAATTTGTGCTGTGAGCGCCACAAATAAACATTGTATTGAGGTGGCGGAAGAATTCTCAGAGACAGATATCTCAGAATCTGGACAAATAAGACCAAGAACAAGGTCTTTAAAAGGTGAGGATTTTCTCCTGGGTTGTTTGGCTTAATTTCCAAAAGTAAACCTCAAAAATGATTATTGTTATGTCTAAACCAGTAAGCTGAAATATGAATCAACTCCTTCAGCAAGTCATAGTTCATTTTCCATCATAAACTCTTCAGACAATCAATATGGTTAAATATTAACAACCTTAATAATGGAACACGTTATCACAGTGCTTATCCAAAAGCAGAGTGAGTACTCGATTTAGGGCTGAATGAACTATTGAATTGGCACAATATTGGTCTTGGTGTGGTAAATCAATAGAATATAAGGCTATTCAAATTGATTTACACACACACACACACACACACACACACACACACACACACACACACACACACACACACCTCTTGCAGGCAGCAGGGACACCAGCAGGAGACGCAGCGGAAAGGCCGTATGAGACGGATGACCTCCCTGTCCATGTTGTCCTTGATCTTCATGTCGAAGCTACGCAGCGAGCCACAGCAGTTCCTGGTGCAGCAGTCGTTCTTCTCTTTGGCCTTGTAGATCTTTTGGCCCAGACTGTTCTTTATCTCGTACTGGTTGTTGGTCTCAAAGCCAATGAATGCTGGGTGGGAGGAAGGAAAACGGGTGGGAAATGGTGAATAACAAAGTGTAGATAAGCAAAGAATTTATGATTTATATTGAGAGGTTTGAAGCTCACTGGTGCACCAAAACATGACAAAAATGCTGCAGCTGGTTATTTGCCGTTTACAAAGTGTAGATGTGACTTGATGAACATGTCTCATGTCTCACCCTCTAGCAGTTCCACTTTTTGATGGATCAGGATCTGGTCAATCTAAAACCACAAGAGGAAGAGTTAAAATATACCCAACCTCAAATCGGAAAGTCTTATTCCTCTGACAACAAGAGGAAAAGATGGAACCGCGAAGGGATCATTTCACTTGTTTGCAATGCAAAGTTACTTAATCCGTGAATTATCATGAAACCACAGACTATCTCAATGCTAACTGCTGTGAAGTGTCACTTCCTTTAAACTCTACTACTGTATTTACAAATGATCCTTTATCGCCTGAGTACACCACAAGTTATTTGCTGTATCTTTGTTTTAACTCTATTTGAATAAACGTAACTGTTGATTCAAAAGTGAACAAACTAAAGACGGATTACTCCTTCTTCCTTCACTAACTGACATTCCACTTCTGACATTACTCTGTCATGAATTTGAATTCAGCTCTAGAGAAGTACAATAAACTAAGCAGTACAAGTACAAACATTGTAAATCTATTACAGCAACACAAGTGATTGTAGTTACATGAATCTGTCTATATTTTATGGCTTTTTTCACAAGAAAAATGGGTGATGAGTGTTCCCTCTAGACCAGTACACACCAAATTACAGTAGCCTGTTAGGGTGCCACACGTGATCTCAAGTGTAGCTTGTTATCATTAATTTCTGGGAGTCACAGTGTCATTATCAGCAAACTGCTCGCTCAGAAACAGTGAGGGGAACAAATTCCAGAAGCAAAGGAGTGGCTCTTGACTAATCCATCTTGGTTCAAGATAAAGACACAAATCTGAAAACAGGCGGAGCAGCATCACCAGAGTTCACGGGCCATGAAGATCTTTCTGCGAGTTCTCTATCCTACCTGTGTGAGATACTCGAGCCCCGGTGGGACCCCAACGGCAACCGCAGCTGGAGCCCCAGCCGGAGCCGACGAGATCCCTCCATGGGGGGCGCCATACTCCGGTCCAGGAACTGGGCCAGGGCCAGGGCCAACGGCACCAGGCTGATACACGACAGGAGATGGGCCGGCATTGTAGCCCATGTTGAAGCCTGCTGGAGGGGCTTGACTGGGGTCTCCGTACTGAGGAACTGGATAAGGGGCTACGGAGTGGCCGCCGGGCTGAGGCATGGGGTAGGATGGGTTGCTGTGAGGGCCTGGGTAAACTGTGGAAAAACAAACAATGACATTAGTTTACACATCATCGCGTGCAGCTCTGTTCTTTTATTTGACTGGATTTGAATAACACGGTTTATTATAAAGGCTACACACACACACACACACACACAGAGAGAGAGAGCATCTTCCCTGTACAAAACCAGATGACACTCAAACTGGAAGCAATCCAGGTTAACCGTAACCATGAAACATCAAAAAAACATAATATATAAAAACATATAATACCCATATAATAATTTAAAAAACGTTTAAAAAAACAATACAAGCATTAAAAACATAGAGCTGTGTAAGGAGCTGAGGTCCAGGGTAATTGGAGGCGTGTATGTTTCAGCCAGAGGGCTCCACCCACTCCCTCAGGAGATCATTGGGATCAGGTGTGGGGAGAGACACACCTGAAGCTGATCTCCTCATCGGGGAGATCATGCTGCAGGAGGAGCATGGGCTCAGGCTCCTCCCTATAAGAACTCCAGGGTTGGAGAGAATTAAGACCGGTAAGTCGGCTAGCAGCCCGGCTGAAATAGTTGACATTACATTACAGTCATTTAGCAGACGCTTTTATCCAAAGCGACTTACAATAAGTGCATTCAACATTGGTAATCAAAAGAACTACTAGTCACCAGAAGTCATAAGTACATTTCCTTTTCCAAACAAGCATCTAAGAGCATGAAGCAGAGCATAACTCAGAGCCAAAGTACAGAAACAAGAAAAACAGTTAGTGCTATAAGTAATACGAATACAATAAGTGCAACAAGCTAGTATGAAAACAATAAGCGCTAAGTGGAAGGCTCAGGGTAGCACTTCCTGTAGAGGTGAGTTTTCAGCCTGATGAAAGATGGGCAGCGACTCCGCTGTCCTGACGTCAGTGGGGAGTTCATTCCACCATTGTGGGGCCAGGACAGAAAACAGCCGTGACCGAGTCGATCGGCCGCCAGGACCTCTGAGCGACGGGGCGACCGATCGCCCCGAGGCAGCAGAGCAAAGTGGTCGGGCGGGGGTGTAGGGCTTGACCATGGCCTGGAGATAGGAAGGAGCTGTTCCTTTCACTGCCCTGTAGGCTAGCACCAGAGTCTTAGACTGGATGAGCTCTTACAGGGAGCCAGTGTAGAGAACGGAGAAAGGAAGTTGTGTGGGAGAACTTGGGGCGATTGAACACCAGGCGAGCTGCGGCTTTCTGGACAAGCTCCAGAGGTCTGATGGCCGACGCCGGGGCTCCGGCGAGTAGAGAGTTGCAGTAGTCCAGGCGGGAGATGACAAGAGCCTGGATGAGAACCTGCGCCGTCTCGTCAGTCAGGAAGGGACGAATCCTCCTGATGTTGTAGAGCAGGAATCTGCAGGAGCGTGTAACGGATGAAATGTTTGCTGAGAATGACAGTTGGTCATCCAGGGTCACACCCAGGTTCCTCGCAGTCCGAGTTGGCGTCACCACGGTATCATCAATGGTGATGGACAGGTCCCGGTGCGGGCAACCCTTCCCCGGGAGGAACAGTAGCTCAGTTTTGTCTAGGTTGAGCTTGAGGTGGTGTGTCGTCATCCACTTCGAGATGTCAGCCAAACACACAGCGATGCGCGTCTCCACTTGGGTGTCACCGGGGGGGGAAATGATAAGACCAGCTGGGTGTCGTTTAATTTGTTTAGTTTTGTGATAGAGCTTTGGACTGAGCGAGGTTTTCTGTTGCTTTGTGTTTCAATTAAAGATCATGAAACCTGCAGAACTGACTCCGATTGCTGCGCTGCCACTATTTCCTGTGGCACCGTCCTGTTACAGCTGCCTTCAACATCTTATCTCAGGAATCGTGATCAAATGTCTCCAAGTTCTAACCTTCCAATAATATAAAAAGAATAAAATAATGTAGAGTCAGAGAAACATGCAGGTCAGGGTTGCACGACAGTGGCTGGACGGAAGATGTCATGATCTGTTTGCGGCCGATAGCAGCTGCTCTGTGCTCGTAAGTGTGTGAGTAGAGTGGATCATCCTGCTTTTGCCTGCTGGGACAGCAGAGCCAATAAGCTACTTATTACCCGAGCCCCGGAGGAGACTGAAAGCACTTACAAGGAAGCAAATATAAAGCCGATACTGGGCTGTGCTACACAGCAATAGCCCTGGTGGTCTTCTCTTGTTTTTCCTCATGTTTCATGATAAATACACTCTTTAAAGAGCAAGTGCAAGTGCCTGATAAGTCTTTATTTGGGCATGAATTCAACAACTACAGACTCTTATCTGACCAGAGCAAACTAGACTAATCAGTGAGGTTTTCAACGGGCAGTTTTACAGCAGTGACTCCAGTTTTAGTGGCAGTCTGGAAGCTTCATATTGTCTCATAACGAGAAAGTCTTGGTTTAAACACGATAACATACATTTGTTTCTGATTCTTTGATGTTTAAGCCGGGGTCTGCACTTCGACACCTGCTAATAACACAAGTTAACATAACGGTGACTATGTTTGGTTCAAGAGAGTCTGAAGAAATTAGAGAATACTGGATTATCACTCAATACACAGGCCTTCACACAGAGGTTGCTATAGCCACAAATGACACGTGGCACACAAAGAAAAGAGCTTAAAAAATGATCTACAGGAAGTGGGTGCACCAGAGAAGTGCATGAGGATGTAATAAAGTGGAACCTGACTGTTATGTGCTCACTCACTAACAGATGTTGATCTCCTGGACAGAGTTATCATCTCATTTTAGATTCACCTTGATGATGTTGCTCAGTGTGTTTTTTTTTTTAACTATTAGGCTGACTAAACTGCCTACGTGTTCTTTGTCTTGTGAGTGTGCAAAGACCTTTTCTTGTATTAACGCACTTTTTGTGAACTGTATTCTTATCTGTAACTAGCATAATACGGAAATGATAAGTCATTGTTCAGGCAAAAAAAAACCCTCAAATGTGAGAATCTTCCGTTTTGTATTTATGTAAATTGAACACGTTTGGGATATGAACTGTAGTTTGAACAAAACAAGCTGGCTGAAGATTTGTGTTTTCCGTCTCTAGATGAGGGCTTGTGTCCTGTGTTTATTTTTCCAATCCCTCTGACCCATGACACTCATTTGTGTGTACAGTTAAATGTAAATTTGTTTCATAGCTGACCAAACTAGTTTTTGTTGGTGTGGCAGGAAAGTCCACCAACCACCGGTTAAACAGGTTCAAGAGGTCATTAGACCGTTTCCTAGTGAGATCACTCTTGCTTAAGCTCGTGGGCGTGTTAAATCCCCAAAAACAAATATGGATTAAAGCTAGAAAGACTTTCTATCAAGCTTCTCAAGTAAAATTGAGGACGTGAGTAATGCGATCTGTGAACTTTGAGGCTTGTTGTTGCTCCACCTCTTTCCACATTCCTTTCTCTGCTTGCAGGAAACAAAAGCCCAATTTAAAACCACAGTGTTTTCAGGAAGACGGGCCTCATTTCCACAGAAAGACAGACAGGATCGAACAGCGGTACCTTTCACTTCCTAAACTACTCTTTTTGCTGTACCAACGGGTAAAAAGTTTCATGTAAACATTCTGTGAATTTCTTTATAATTTCACCACCTGGGGGAGTACAACGTTTCTCAATCGAAGGCATCTGGGGGCAGGACAAGGTGTCTATTCACTTCACAATGATGCTCAGTGAACAGGAATGTCACATGGAAAGTTTGAGATCCAACAACCAAATCATTTCAACACTGGCAGCAAAAAAAACAATGAGGAAGTGTTGAAGCAATTAAATTACACTGTTATGTAATATCAGAAGAAACTCACCACCAGGGCTCTTCATTCTTTTCATTGTCTGTTTAAAAAATCAAATCAAAGATGGAAATCTGAAGGAAATGTAGTTATTTTTTCCCTCTTTCTTGGATTAAACCACTTACCAGGAGCAGACATGGCGAGCAGCTGGATGAAACTTTTGTAGGGACGGAGTCAAAGGAGGTCGCACTTAAGTCCACTCTCAGGATCTACAGGAAACTTCTGGGAGGAAGGGGACGGGAAAGGGGTGACAAAAAAAAGGGAGGGATTTGCACAGAAACAGCAGTGACAACAGTTAGTCTCAGATCAGTTCCAGTTTCTACTTTCCTATTGTCCTGTTTGTCACCACAACACAGTGGTTTGAAAGGTATATGTTCAGTTCCCAGCATGAGTAAACCAAAACAAGACTCAGATCATCATAACCTGGATCCCAATCAGCTCAGTCAACGCATCTACAACCTCAACCATCATGAGGAGTCCTAGATATCTATCAGAAGCTACAGACTCAATCACTGTGTACTGAAACGTAATAATAACAGATGGAAAGATCAGTGGCTGTTCATTTGAGTTTGTAAACTTTGAGATTGACTTTTGTTCTGTCAGGATTTTAAATCAATTTCAACTCATAAAATCCTCATTGTTGTGGAAGTATCGAAACCCTTTTAATAACCGACCAAGAGACTGATACTGTGTAGGCAGAGCGGTAAGTATAATTTGCATAAAAGTGAAACATTTGCATTGGGCTCATGTACAACAACCAAGTCATAGTCCACAAGTCCGGTCAGAGATACAGTGGAAACTAAAAGGCAGCAAATAGCTCCCTTGTTCTCCGTGTTTGAGAGCGAACGTGCATGAGAATAACAGTGGGTGTGGCGTGTTTCAGCAGAGGAAAGGTGGTCTGTGGTCAGTTATTTGTTCCCACTGGATACTCTGCTACTCCACTTGCTTTCCCTTTTTCTACCATTACTATTAGAAAGTACGAGATTTAAGCCGCATGCTCGGATAAATCAACTTGAAGCGAAGCTCATCAAGTAACAGTAACAGTAACATTTGTCTAAACTCGTTTCCCCCACATGACCAACCTACACAGTCCTCTCCTCTGACTGTAGCTTTGTCAACTCTCTGCCTCACGCACGCAACGTCTGGTAAAAAACTTAATAAAACATGTAAATACAGGAATCTCACCTCCCTGGCAGCTGCTTTCTTCTCGGGGTCCCACAAGTGTAATCAAATAGATTTAAAGTTCAGGGGGGGAAAGGGGAGATGGTCCACGCACGGAGTCAAGGAGACGCTTTTTCTTCCTAACCTGTTTATCGTCACTGCTCTGTTGCTGCGCTCGTCCCTCCCATAAATACTTATGATATCCTCCTCCCCTTGTACAGGCTCATATGACCTTTATGGAGGCTTCCGTGTTCTGTCAAATCTAAACACACGGATTAGCATATAGTTGTAGCTATATTTCACAAGGTGTCTGCTTGTTCTGTCACTGACCTGAAATGTAAACGTGTTGCGTTATCAGTGCCTGTTGCAGTGGAGGGAGGGATACTCGGGTTGGTGTCTTAGCAACAACCACCAGAGGGCGCTAATACCTCAGTAATGACATGCACGCGCTGTCAGAACACTCAACTGAAAAACTACATTAAATACTGGTATCAGCAAAATGAACTAAATACTAGGAGTGTTCGGGTAGTACAAGGGTAATACTAACGTTAGTCAGTATCCATAGTATTTTAGAAGCTAGTGTATTCACGTCACTTATTTTTGCACTACTGACTAACATTACAACTAAATTAAATTTAACAAACTACACTAATCTAATAAGAATTTTACACCGAAATTAGCAAAAGTTAACTAAACTAAATTCAACTGGACAAAAGGCTGGCTAACACCCCGCCATGTTTCCTCTCGCTGTTGTAAACTAAACAGCATCAAACCTGAATAAACTAAATCTAAAGTGCATACAACTAAATTAAAATTAGAATGACATTAAAGCTGCACTGACTAATATATAAATATTAACACTGAGTCAAGTGAATATGTGAAATGTGAAAGTGGTTAGCTTTAGTAATAAACCAACAAGAAAATGATCACCTCACTGGAGCTTTTTAGCAACTTGAGCCTGTTGTACTTCATTTTGAATTCAACCCACAACTAAAAAATATATATATAAACCCAATGTATAACTTACAACCTGCCTGCCTAACTTAGTTAATATGAAGAAAGTAAAAAATATATGCTAGCAGCCAACTAGCTTAAAGACCTAACGTTAGCTAGACCCGAACAAAGCCCTAACGACATTGAATATTACAATTGTCATGTCATTATGCTTTAAATGGATTTAACATTTGCCTATTTCATGTTATAAGTTTAAAATGTATTTTGTGTATTGTAGTATACTTTTGTATTTATTACCTGAGCAAATATATTTAGGTAAGTTCTGGTTTCAAACACAGGTGAAACTAATAACATGATGACTGCATCTTAAATTAAGCATTTCAGTACCACATGCTGGCTCACATCGTTAATGCTATTTGTTACACCTGTGTTTTTCCTGCTATTGCAATTCTGTCATTTATTTCCCAGTTTATCTCCACCGACGATGATCTTGTGTAATCCCTTTTGTTCAGTTCATGCGTCTGTCTGTCTGTCAGGGTTCCTCTGAACAACACAAAAACAAATGGCTGAATTCACATTCCATTTCTGGACAAATTAAATCTGACAAATATTGTGTTTATGATTTACATTTTTCCCCTTATGTTAATCGTTCCTAAGGTTGCTCACATTTGTGGAGGGAGCAGTCTTTGTTGAGTCTATATTTGGCACCCGCTGCCATGCCTGATACTTATAGGGCACTGGACCAGGGCGGGGTATGAGATTCAGCACACACACACACACACACACACACACACACACACACACACACACACACACACATACACAAAATGAAATCAGTAAATCATGACCATGTACACAGACAAAGATAGCGGATGAAGCACACTTTCATGTTACTATACTATTCTTGAGGACCTTTATACCTTCTCACAATTAATGTACTATTTAAAACCATAAAAGTTGTGTATACTTGAATTTAAAAAAAGTATTCAAATAAATAACTTAAGAAAGTGTAGTCAAGTGCCGTTAGATGAGCAGTTTGTCATTGCTTATTAAAATCAATACCCCTCTCATGTTTGTACGCTAAATATGAAGCTACAGCTAGCAGCCTTAGCTGAACAGAAGGGAGTCACTGCTCCAGACCAAGAAATAGTCCGCTGCATAACGCCCCATAAAACCACTACTTGTCATTTGTACATTTAGATTTTTAAAGTTTATGAGTAAGCTTAAGAGATGCTGGTGGATTTTGTTACTTTTGGGGAGAGCCAGGCTAGCTGTTTCCAGTGTTAATGCTGAGCTAAGCTAATCACCTGCTAGCTGTAGTTTCATGTTCACCCTACAGACTTTGTGCAGAGTGGTTTCAATCTTCTCAACTAACACTCTGCATGACAGCAAATAAGCAACACTCCCAAAATGTCAAACGTTCCCTTGACTATTGTCAAGATGTAGTACACTTTTAAATTCAATCAAATACTGTATATCACTTACAATACTTCAACGAGACACCTAAAATGAATTTGTGTAAACTTATGCCAAGTTGTCCTGGAATCCAATTAACTTAACTCAAACCTTTGCCTTATCTAAACCAGGTCCCAATGTCCCCGTTTTGAAGGTCTACCCTTAAGTTTACATCTTCAGGAGGACATTTGGTCCTGTATTGCAATAATACAACACACACACACACACACACACACACACACACACACACCCCGCCAGAGGCTACTAATGAGGCCTGTCCCTGATAATGGAGGTAATCAGTGCGGCCTATCTGGCCTCTGCCCCTGCTGACATGCTGCCAGCCTTGCCTCGGTTTATTTATACACGCCTGATCTATCAGCACTAGCTCTATGTTTGGTGGGCCTCGGTGTCCCAGAATAGAAATAATTAGGACAGGGCGGGAAAAGCAGGAAAGTGAAAACGTGTCCGAATGCGCATAACTCAGAGCGGACCCCCCCCGCCCCACAGCCGGCCAATCTCTCCATCCGTCCCTGCTTCACTGTCTCCTCTCTGTTTTGTTTCCTGCAGACAGAGGCAGCAGGCGGGCGGGTGGAGAGAGTTGTGTGTGGTCTGGATTGGGTGGCAATCAGCCGGTGAAGTCAGAGGCAAAGCAAGTTTTCCAGATGACCACACACACTGGGATAGGCCCACTATCTCTGATGTCTCTGTCTCTGGGCTTCTCTTTCAAACCCAAACACATTGAATTAATGCAGGAGTGTCGGATAAAGTGGTTAGCTAACTGACTTGAATTCTGACTTTCAAACAACTTTTGACTATTAACTGTTTATGAATTATAGTTTATTAGATTTAAATGCCAAATAGTCACTTGCTCTCCTCAGTTTGTATGGCTTTTATGGTTGTTGGTAAATAGTTAAAATATGTCATTTTCTGCTCTTGTATTTTTTTTTTAAATGGCAAATGTCATGGGGGCACGTTGTCAGCACTTAAAATCTCTTAACAGAGACCTTAGAGGTTTGACACTAATGATGACAATGCCAGGCGGCAAGGCGGCAGATCTAATTGGCATGTCTGAAGTCACATAGTCTCACACACACACACACACACACACACACACACACACACACACACACACACACACACACACACACACACACACACACACACAGACACAGACACACACACGTACACAATCTTAGCCTAAACAGCCACTGATGCCAGTCCCATAATATAAACCCACCCATGGATGCATGGCTACAAATACCCTCCTCACTGGTCAACAGCTCATAGGACACAGACCTGCACCCATAATCAGCTTTGAGGACAGAACTCCACAGAGAAAACAGAAGATTTAAGGTGAGCTTGTTGCTTCTTTTAAAATGAAATTGCCAGTGTGTTCACTGTTTCTGACCGTGGCCGTCTTACTCTGTTCAGATGCTTTGCTCCACATGTGTGCTACCTTTCCTGGCTCTCTACATGCTGCCAGAGGAGACGTCTTCTGCTGCATTGCCAAGCAGATTCAGAGACAAACGGGTAAACCTTTTACATACATTTTTGTCACCTTTTGGACAACTCAAATACCTTCAAACATGCAATCCTATGCAGTTTATTTGTCTATTCATAATGTGATTGTTGTCCATAGGAAGTGAACTGGCTGGACCAAGAGCTCTTCCCCCACCTGCATGAGCGCTCAGACCAGGGAGACCTCTCTGTGGGTGACGCTGGGGAGATGGACAGGGATGTGGACAAGCGCCCCCCTCATTCAGAGACTTTCCTCGCCCCAACAGAGCACCTTTCTCTCCACAGGAAGAGCCAGAACCAGAACCAGTACCACCGCAAAGCCAACGAAAAGAGGTGAGGAGAAGATGAGAGAACCCTCATCGTAGGGTGAATGGCTTTGAACTTGCGTGAAGCACATTTGTAGTCTCACATACTTGTATGTCAACAATCATCTAAATCAATGACAGAATCAGAACTTCTTTATTTGATGTATAATGATTAATGTGAAGACTTCTAAATTCTGCCTCCTGTAATTATTTGATTTTTGTTCTTTTAAAGAAATGAAGTGTTAAGTTTAATATTGTTTTTGGAACGTGTGGTACAGATTGATTCTATATTATGAAAAGTAGAAATTGTTCATCATCAGTCACTGCATGTGAGGTTAAGTGATCTGGACTGCTGTGTCTACAGGAGGAAGGTTGCTCCTCTGGACTCCATCAGCAGCTTTCAAATGTCCAGTTTCCGAAACCGAAAGGTGAGTTACAAGAGAAAACCGATGTGGGAAAACTGTTAATTGATCTATAGCAGTAGTTAAATGTTGCAGTTTCAATAGGAGACTTGAATGTCCTGGTCTATTTCCCGCCACAATTCTTGGATTACTCAGATTTCACATTTTTGCATTAACAAAATGTTCAACTTGCACAGGTTTTCCATGACATTAGTATCACAATGATTTTTAGCATCGATAAGTTGTAAAGACACTGATCATTTGTATGTTTGTGTTTCAGGATGAAGCTGACGAGGAATAATGCGCAACTTCAACAATTGAGCTCCTCATATTTTCTCAGTGCCAAACGATGTGTGAACTCTGTATTTTATATTCCGTATTTATTCCTGAATTAACTCACTGCCATATTAACAAGAGACATGCCGGTCGACTTGCTCCCTCTAGTGGTAGAAAATGCAAACATGACAAACACTTTTGTGTGCAAACATCTAATTAAATGTGGCAAATGAACCGTTTTCATACGTCTGTGCTCCTTTAATGCCACTAATTAAAAATACCGCTGTTATGTTCCCAAAGACTTTTATTTTTCAAGCTACAATTAAAGAAAACAATATCAGACTGCAGAAAATATAGATTTTGCTTGGGTATTTTCTCTCTTCACTTTCACATATGTACAGTTGTCAAAGAACAGGATATGTACACAGAATTGAAGTTGTAGAGAGAGTGCAACTGCTACTGGAGAACAAGACTCTCCCACCAACAAAAGAAAAAGCACATGGTAAAACCAAACAACATAAACAAAACGCCACGACCTACGCGGCGTCAACTTATTTTCTGTACACTACAACTTTGTTCTCGATGTGAGACAATCTTATGTCCATTCTCTGATGCGGGGCGCATCCCTAATCCCGCTCCTCAGAAAGCTAAGAAATAAACAATTACATGAAACAGAAAAAAAACAAATATTTTACAACCATTCTTAAACGAGCCTCAGAGCCACTGATCTTGTAAAGCACTGCCAAACCATCCCGTCTCACAGCAACATTACGCCCTCATCAGATGAGTTTTTAAAACATGGGAAAACTAAAACCACACATGAAACAGAAACATCAAAATTTAACAGCTTCCAATGTAAATGTTGTTCATGGTAAATGGCTATCATTGATTAACAAGCCAGACAGGAAGAAACATTAAGCGCTCAATCATGAATGTACACAGCTACATGCCAAGTACAGATTTAAATCAGCCGTAGCCCGTCCTATCCCAAATACCACCCATTTATGCAGAGGGATGGTATTTGGGTTTATATTTAAAAAAAGTGCACTGCTGCAAGACTTGTCTGTGTGCAATTTTGAAAACGCAGCAATTTAGATACAATTGCAGATGCAAAATAATAAATGAGTAAAAGTGGATTCTATGAATTTGAAGACCACTTGTTCTAGGGGAGTGAAATCTCTACATTTGAAAAGTTCAGTGATCATCACTGACAACCAAAACCACAACTCAAATAAATCGCCAAAATACGATCAAATATAAGATGAGCTCCTCATCCGACATTATGACATACTTCTAAACAAATAAGAGGGGTGACATCATCCATCTCTCACCCTATTCATTTTGCCAATGTGTAAAACTTGCTTTGATTGGAAGTTGAAAGGAAACGGCTTCAAACGGAAAATTGTTCTTCTAAAAGGGAAATCTTCACTGATTTGTCAATAACCTCAAGAAATAATTTACAACTCAGAGTTCACCTACAGTGGATATGAGATTAAATGTGAAAGTTTATGTGCACATCACCAGCACAGTATACAACAATAAAGCCAATTAATGAAGCAATTAATTAGTAACAAATAAATGAGTCTCCATTGTTACTGTTGCCTTCTGTCCAGTTCTTCACAGTAGCCAAAGAAAAATGAAGGAAGAAATGTAAAAGAAACCGTGAGGGATAAATAAGAATGGTTGTGATTGTCAAAAAAGAAATCCTACAAACTGACAATACAGTTGCCATCCACGTGATAATTTAGGCTGTTTTGGCTGTAGGCATAAAAAAAAACGAGTGTCAAAGAGGACAGCAAAAACAGGGTGGGTGCTCCTCGTCCCTCCCGTCCTCTTCAGGTCTACGGGTCTTTTTTGTGTCCAGACCGCCGCAAGTCCCTGCACTTGTGGCAGTAAAAGATGTCTGGAACGTTGGACTTCTTGATCTTTGCACACGACAAGTGCACCCAAATGCCGCACTGGTTGCACTCGATCATTGGCCGCCCCGCGAATGGCTTCCCACAGTAACAGGTGATCAAGTCCCACGAATCATCCCCTGTGTGAATAAAGAGAACGGAGTTATGAGATATTGTAGCTGGGAAAAATAAAATAAAAAAGGCGTCAATCATATTGAGAATTGGACAAAAACAATTTTTTTTGGAATTAAACATTTGATTATTAGATGCAGGACAAAGATGATCTTAATACATTTGTTATTTTGAACAAAAGCTGTTGTACCTGACTCCACCATAATGTCTTCATCGGCGATCCAGGTCTCCCCCTCACTGGAGCTCATCTCTGCTTCCCTCAAGGACTCATCTGGCTGCATCTTCCCCAGGCCCTGCATGCTCGGGGTGGAGCCCCCGTGTTCCGTCAGCTCCTCCCTGGCGGGTCGTACCTCTGTGTGTGCATGCTGAGCCTCAGAGTCTGTCTCACTTTGAGCAGTGGAGCTTTTGAGCTTCTTAGGCTTCGGCTGTTTTGAGTTTTTGCTGCGTTTGATGCGGGCTCTTTTCTCGCCTTCGCTACTGCCACTGTCTGCCGCCGTCATGCCGGAACCCAGCGACAGCTTTTTCAGTTTTTTGTCCTTCTTGCGCTCGGCCTTAGAGCTGGCCTGGCTCTCGTACAGGGAGTCTTTAAGGCGCATCTTGTCCAGCAGAGTACTGTCAGAGTGCATGCGGCGAATACTTTTGCCCTTATTTGCCCGCGCCTTGCGAACAAACGTATGGATGGTGTGGATGTCGGAGCTCCCATCTGGCCAAGTATTGCCGGTGGAACTGCTGCCTCCACCACCTCCATCTGCTGACAACCCTGAACTGTGTGCAGAGCTGGATGATGTTGGGGACCATGAACTTTCCTGCAAGGCAACAAGAAAAAGCATTTTAGTATTTCTTAACAACCTGAGCAAGACAGGCAATAACAGACATTTCTAACAGCCACATTCATAGCAGCGTACCTCTTTTGGACTGGGGATGTAACCAGCGTACGCCAGGACAAAGCTGCAGAACTTGTTGAAGTCCTCAACCGTCCTCTTTTTCCGCTCTGGGGGCTGCAGAAAGCACAAGCCTTAGTTTAAGAACGTGAAGCTAATATACACATAGAAAAGCTCTATCGACACTTAATGTACTACTCAAAGCAAGATTGCAAAGTACTCACCAATGGTTCCGTTTTGCACGATAACAGTGAATCTAGTGGAGAAGAAAAACAACTCTGTAAGTCACAAGTCTTGATGTGCTTATTACTTTCACTAAAACAGTTTATACACAGAATGACCAAGAACTCAGTTGCCTAGGGGTACGATGGGACACATGTGGACTAACGCTAGCATTAGCCTGCTAACACATCTCAATAACCTAATTAGTTATTAGTGGTGATGAGCGTGTTGAGCATATTAAAGATGTGTTTAGTCACGTTAAATTGACCGATAGAGGTATCTGATAACAGAAAATAAGCAAACCACTCATCGGATATTAACACTAGTTGAGTCGGTCTGCCAACAACCGCAACCGGTGTCACTTGATCACCATCTGAACTTCACACAAAGTCTGGCTATTTCTGCACTAACTGCATCATTTTAATGTCAACGCTAAATCACATGGGTGCTTTTGTAGACGGGTTAGCTATAACAAAGCTCAGTTTGTTGGCTGCAAAGCTTTAAACTAGTCGTTTTGTATTGTCTGGAGATGCTACCTGCTAACGTTAGCTGACACTTGGAGGAGAAGCTAAACGCACGTTATGGGGTTAGCAGAGATAAATGCAACCAGGGTTACGACTAGTGAGTTTCTTAATTATGTTTAACGAGTTACATTTAAACCCGATATTGCCAATGGGTCATTTTGATTAAGAGTTAACTTATGCTAACAAATCAGCCACTCGATAAGCTAGCTAATCACGCTGGCTTTTTTTTCAAATGGAAGTGGGAGGCTTATTAGCAATGTTAGCTTGGTGTTAGCTAGGTGTAACGTATAATCGGTTTCGACTGATGCAAAAAAACAGTATTTTTCGTGGATGACAGGTGATACAATTTACCTAAAAACCTACAAGGTGTAGAGTGTTTTCTGTCCAGATATTCGCTATTAACGTTGAGCTCGATGGATCGGCGCGTTAACCAACCAGCTAGCATAACTGTGCAACACATACGTTTACATTAGCGTTAAGTCAACTACATTGATCGTAAAAAAAACACTTTATCACAACTTTCATGGCATTTAGACGACAAAGCACAAGTTGGTGTGTTATTAATACAGCATACGCAACCAAACGTAACACCTACGGTAGACATAACTTACGTTAGCATAGCTTATCTTAATGGCCGCGAAATACAACATATTTAAACAGTGAAAATATTAACATCCCACGGGAACAGTTTGTTTAATATCTCGCAGGCTAATACTGGTGGAACATACCTTGGTGCTCGGACATTATGTCAAGCATTGTCGCCTCACCGACCAGGCCTCGATCCACGAAGCAGAAGCACCAGGCGAGCTAGCCTGTAGCGGCTGTCGCGCTGTGCTTCCCCCGGCGTGGCTGCACCTACCGCCGGGGAACTTTAGCAGCAACAAGCCGCGGAAGACCGAAGAGACTCTTCCTCAGAAACACTTCACTGTGGGTCGTAGTAGTGATATTCCCTCCCTAGGGATCCACGTTAACGTAGCACCAAGCAAACCGCCTCTGAACTGTATACTAACGTTATTAGCCTACAAAATACTAATTCCTCTGTCGCTTAACGAGCCAAAGCTCCCTTTTCTTCGTCACTACATTTATATAACCCTCTGTATTAAAGTGTAGCAAAATCGTAAACAAAATCCTTAGACTTAATATAGGTCCGTAATGCGAACTTCTCCGATGAAGTTTTTTTTTTCGTATCTTCAATGTAGGCAACACAAAACGACTGGAGTTTTGACTTTACTCCGCACGGTCTTCTCCGTGCGCGGCAGAAACCTTCTTGAGGCTGCCAGCGCAGTGTTTCCCGCGGGGTATGCTGGGTAGCATAGTTAATTGTGAAGTCATTCACCCCGACCATACGTGTTGATGAACTACATTTCCCGCGTATGATTAATAGTACACAAAGTGGAACTCTGGGATATGGTGTTTTTGAAACGGTACACCCCTAACAGGCTACCTAGCGAAACATGTTGGACTTGGTTTAGACAGATAAAGCTTTATTATCAGTGATATATGAGCTTCCGGGTGCCTTTCTGAACTTTAAGAGATGTCGTTCTTCTTCGGTTAGATTACTGAGCACCTGGTTTTATTTTATCATGGTATTCACGTTTAAATAGGTGGTGAATCAGAGGCATGCTAACTAGTTGAAGCTAGCTGGAGCTTGACAGTTGACTAACGTTAACTTAGTACAATGTTGCCTGAATTATTGCAAGGCACTGATGCTGGAGGGTTTCTCATAATTCAAGGTAAATGCTTTGAATGTTGTATAATTCTAAATCTAAATGGCGAGCAATAACTATGTGAACCGAAGCAATAGCATACAGTAAAGCCATGTGATTTATACCTGCATTGTTAGATTCTGCTAGTTATTCTGGTAGACACCTCCTGAAGAGCTTCATCAATGCTGCATTGAACAGGTATTTAAAGAAATGTACATGTGGCTGTTTGGTTGTGCGTGTACTATCAAGTATGAATGTTTATTGAAGTTATGTATATCTTAAAAAATTATTATGCATTTAGGGAGGAAGCTGTCCATGTCCTTGGCTTTGAGGTTAGTGAGGAAGAGCTGAAAGATGGATTGAAAGGATCACCTGTTCAGAGGTAATTCAAATTAGTGCTGGAATAATTAGTCCATCTACTTTGATATTGGTTAATCATTAAAGTCATTTATTTATAGCTAAGCCAACTGCTAATCATCTGTTTTTGTCACTTCAGGCTACACTTTCACAATGCTTATTCAGACCCCCTGGGCTGGATGGATCAACCAGCTTTTACCGTTCACCAGTTCTGTTTGGAGGAACTTACACGTCTGGTCAAGCAAACATCGCACCCCAAACCAGCTACCTTAGTGATCGACTCTCTTTCATGGATTTTGAGACACCTCAGTCCTCCTGCTGTCTGCAAGACTCTTCAGCAACTTCGAAAAGGTGATAAATCATCACCATAACGTGGGCTTAAAG
Source organism: Cebidichthys violaceus (assembly GCF_023349555.1). Lineage (NCBI taxonomy): Eukaryota > Metazoa > Chordata > Actinopteri > Perciformes > Stichaeidae > Cebidichthys > Cebidichthys violaceus. Next base: position 3,906,468 of record NW_027176361.1, read on the forward strand.
TTTTATTTGCCGTGGTACTGAATGCAGGAAGGTATGACATCCAGGCTGTGAGAGTCATTTCAAGGTTTTCTTTGAATATCAATAAGAGAAATGAAAGAAAAGAAAATATTTCTCAACAGAAATAAACTACTTTCATGGTTGACTTGTATTAGAATACAGTGTAACTTTGGGACCGTGCCGTTTTTGCTCCATTTAAGGGTCTTTTTTTCTGTGTTTTCATTAGGGGGAGCTGTGAGAGCTATTATCGTTCTGCTCCATGCGGACATGCATCAGAGGGGTACTGTGGGAAGTGTATGCCACTTGGCCACCTCAGTCATCACTGTAGCACCTGGGATGAAGGGAGACGAAGCTGTGGCAAAGATAACAAAGCGCTCAAAATCTGGGAAAGTTGTGCAAGACGTAAGCAGTGGTTCCTCTGGGATGACTAGTTTTGTGTTCCGTCACTGTTAAAAATTGTTGATGAAGTTTTTTGTCCTTAGGAGGTGATTTTCACCATTAAAAATTATCTAACAGTCGTCGTACAGAGCAAGCCCAGCCAACTTGGACCCAAACAGGCTGACCCTGAGGAACAAGAGGTGCAACATAACCCATGCTTAATATCTTTACAACATAAGCGGATCAATATAATAAAGATAGGACTCAGATTTGGCATGACTAAGAAGTGTCCTTTTTCTGTTTCTATAGACGGACCCAACAGCCAACTTGACCTTTAACCTTCGACTATCGAATACAGAGCGTGAGGCCAAAGAGAAACTTGCACTACCATTTGTCTTCAGCAAAGAGAAGTAAGAAACTTTTCCACAATTGTCTGGTTTTTCAACTTTTTTCAGTGATTGCGTTCCATGTGTTTTTTAAAACGCTGTCCCCCTTTTTTCTCTTACAGGAAAACAGCTCTGCTCCACTCAAGCCCAGGTTCAGGACGGATTCTGTATGAGCCTGACGCCAACGATGACTATGACCAGGAGGACCCTGATGATGATCTGGATGTTTAGGCTTCTGGAACAAAACCCACTGGAGGCACAAAGAATCCGCGTTTCATGTCCTCCTCGCTATTCAAGACACTGAGTCGTTTTCAGGAGTGAAGATTCAAATACTTGCTGCCATCTCATGGAGTATTAAAGATATAAAATAATGTAAAATATTTCTGTAAGAAATCTGTATTATGTTTATAAACTGGTTTTATCCAACGGTGTTTTATTTTATTGATCAGTTTGATTTTATGTTATGTTTTAAATCTTGTTGAAGAAAACTATAGGCTTTTATCCAGCAGTTAATACCACACTTAGATTTTTCATAAAGTTGAATGTTGTACATTTGATGTAGAATCTCAGGTCCAAGCCATAACAACATCCAACTGACCCTTGAATTTGTTGCAGTGGTTCCCAAAAGAAATATGAACATGGTCACAATATTGTTGAAGTGATAAGAAAGAAAAAGGTGCATTCTGTGACACAAAATGTTGTTTTTTTTCTGACACTTTTTTTTAATGTTTTGCTCACTTTCTTTTGATATTTATGGGATGCTTTTCCCCTTTCCAGAGTGTCGAAAAATCTTAAACACAATCACTCTTAAATATATTAGTAGACCTTACCATGATTGAAAGTAATATTTATTATATTCATTGATATGATTACATTTGTTACATAATCATTGTCATCATAGTCATTTTATTGTAAATGATTACCATTTTTGGATTCCTTAGTGGGTATCTTTAACAGACATTCTAGTCTATTTGTATCAAATTATAATTATCTAGTGGAACCTTTTCCCTAAAGTAACGTCACTAAATAATTCGTGCTATTCGGGATTCGTGTCAGATGGGATTTTTTGCTAGTTTCGTGAAGGTTTGAAGTAATTAATGAGGTGTAAAGTAAACTTTTTGCCCACTGCATTAATTGGCAGTGGACAAGCCCACGTGTCAGCCGACAGCACTGCTGCAAAAGCTGCCCTTACTATTATATAACGCATACTGTGGTTCTAAAATGTATTCACCAACGCCCAGTGATTCTTTTTCATATAGGATTGTTTTACCACTTTGAATCAGTGACAGAAGGCGGTTTATGGACAACAGTGATTGGCACCAATCAAGCTACTGTCAAAATTAAAGCAATTATTTATGTATACACACAGATGTACAGAAATCATGTTCGTATTAAACTGCACCAAATAAAACAATAAAATGGGTTATTTTTCACACTCTTGCTCGTACACGTCTGTTTATTTTCTTTCCACGTGGACGTGCTGCGCGCAACCACAGGATTCCTCCCGGAAGTGACGGAAAGGCGGCGATGGCGGCTCGCAGTTTCATTCCGGATTTCCACTGGACTACAAACCGATTTTAACCGGACCGGTTAGACTTTGTGGAACTTTTGTAAAGCCGACTCTCTTCAGACGCCACACAGAGGGAAGTCGCGTGGAACCGGCGCTTGACAACGAGCGACCCCACAGCTTTTTGGGGATATTTTTGTCCAAGGTTCAAGGTGGTCACCCTGTCGAGCTAGCGGTAGCTTGGTGGCTACGAGCTAACGTTAGTCGGTGCACAGCTAGCTCCGGAGCTAGCTTGTCAACGAGCTGCGTGCTAAGGTCCACACAGCGGCAGTCGTCGTGCTGCAGCTTTTCCATCGACCACGTCCTCGTTTGTCTTTCACAGCTACAATGCGGATGCACTCAATTTAATGCTAATTGTGCCACAAGTGTGCAGAGCGAGGTACTCACACGTTTGCTTGGCCCTCTTGTTAATTTGAATTGCTTGTTTGGCGGCTGTGGCTAAAGACGGATTTTGACTATCACTAGCAGGCAAGTTGCCCCAGTAATTGTCCTGACAACTAAGGGCAAAAGGCGTGCTATCAAACTAAGAATTGAAGTTCGGTTACTGTGGGGTCTTTGCGTGCTCGTCAACATGCTGAAGACCCGGCAGTGTTTACTTGGCATCCGCACTTTTCTCGGCGTAACGTCGAGAATATGGGGCTTCATCATGTACATCCTCAGGAAGCACCTACGAACGGTGAGAAGGGGTTTTGAAAGACATGTCGTGTGTCGGTTCTCGTGGGCC
>NW_027176361.1:3914519-3997019 GCF_023349555.1 Cebidichthys violaceus
AGAAAGAGCAGCTCAAGTCTCTATCCCGTGTGATGAACTCCAGATGCAGTAAAGAGGAAGATTCTGGTTCTGGACCTGGACGAGACGCTGATCCACTCTCACCACGACGGCGTCCTCAGACCCACAGTGAGACCTGGCACGCCGCCAGACTTCATCCTCAAAGTAGGAAGCGTTCAGCCGCACGTGTTCACGTTTTTAAACGCGATGCGCATTCAAGCCTAAACACCGTCTGTCCGTCTCCACGCAGGTCGTCATTGACAAGCATCCAGTCAGATTCTTCGTACATAAAAGGCCGCACGTCGACTTCTTTTTAGAAGTGGTGAGTGTCCCCCCTGTGATTAATGTTGCTTTTTCTGCGTTTGGATCCAAAAGATGATGGAAGGGAACAATACCATCACTCCATTTGATGTCATAAAGCTGTTATATGTCACTTACTGTAACTTTTAAATGTAAGCTCTTGTGTGCTCTTTTACCCTGCGTGTGGACACAGGTGAGCCAGTGGTATGAGCTGGTGGTTTTCACAGCCAGTATGGAGATCTACGGCTCAGCAGTGGCAGATAAGCTGGACAACAATAGGAACATCCTGAAACGCAGATACTACAGACAGGTGCTGCTCTAAACTCTATTTAAACAGCATGTATTCAAGCTGCTGTTTGGTCTCATCTGCTTTATGAAGTCTCTTCATTTTTGATGGTGTCTTTTGTGTTTTTTTTCTCCACAGCATTGTACATTGGATCTAGGTAGTTATATTAAAGACCTGTCTGTAGTACACGATGACCTGTCCAGTATTGTCATCCTGGACAACTCGCCTGGTGCTTATCGTAGCCATCCAGGTAAGACTTAAAGTTTAGATTTGTGTACATTTAACGGCTTGAATTCTTTCGTACGTTCATCTTTAACGTCCTACAAAGTCAAATAAAGCTTCGTCTTATATACGTCAACCTTGTGATGAAGCAGCAAGCGACCAAATAGCCGAGCAGTTAATTCTCAGTACAAGGCTTGTATTGTAAATGTTGTAACGGCTCATTAAATCTGCAGTTCCTCTAACACTCGGTGTCCTCTTTAACAGAACAGCATAAAACCACAGACATGTCCTCCTCACTGACACGACTGACCGGCCTTCTTTTTGATTTTTTTTTTTTTTCTGCCCTCCAGACAATGCAATACCTATCAAGTCCTGGTTCAGCGACCCTAGTGACACAGCACTTCTTAACTTGCTGCCTATGCTGGATGCACTAAGGTAAAAGGCATAATAGAGTTGGCTTGAAAGCAAATAGACGACGCAAACACTTTAACTCTTGTGCATACTGTCTGTATTCTAATGATCCGTGGTGTAACTCAAGAGGTAAGCTCAAGGCTGCAACTGACCACATTATTATAGTCTTAAACTCCTGTCACATTCTCATTTATACGGTATAATGTCTGATTAATGACTTAATCTACGCTACCCTACAATGTCCAGCATTTAACGCATACATTAACAGATTGTTTGCGTTTCCCAAATGTTGCACCGTCCCTTTAATGGCTCAGATAGTGAAACATTCCAGGTCGAGTGGTTTAACAGCCTCTCTCTGTCTCCTAGGTTCACTGCTGATGTTCGCTCCGTCCTCAGTCGAAACCTCCACCAGCATCGACTCTGGTGATTGGCTGAATCTGGAGGGGACGGGGCTTGTTGACCAGCCTCTTCCTCTCTGCCGGCCTCCATCCTGCCCTCCGTTCCCACACAGGCGACCCACCAGCCCTCTCTGAGCCTCTCAGACGTGTCCTGAGGAGATGAGGGTTGGGGTGACCGCCTCAACACGGGATGAAGAGTATTGGGGTCACCAGAGCCCAGAAACTACTGAGGAGGGTGGGGGGGGGCAGCTTTTTTTTTCTTGATTCTTTATTTGTGGTTTTTTTTTTTTTTTCCAAAACAAACCGGAGCCTCTCTGCCTTATTGCTCCTGATACTGACTGTGTGCGTATGGAGGTGAGCTTGTGTACGAGAGTCGGAGTATGCTTGCTGAGTACGTTAGTCCTTTTTAAACTTTTTTGAGAATCGGGACGGGGGGGGGGGGGGGGATCAGCAAAGCGACAAAGACAATTCTACATTATTATTTCTCCTTCTTCTCCATCATCAGACGTTGCACTTAAGCAGACAATTTATCAGTTTACTGTCTTAACCTCTCAGTGCGACTGAGCAGGGGGAAAATAGAAAAAACCCGCCCCTTTTTAGATCAACCTCAACGATAACTAATTGATTCCTGAGGTACGTTTGTTTTCCCTAAACACGAATGGATCAACTCAAATGGTGTAATCGATGGACTTTTGCTTGCAACGTACCATCCACAGGCATTTTTCTGGACAAAAAGCCGAGCAGCCTGAGATTTTTGTTTTTGTTTTTCAGCCATAACCGTCACTCTTTCTACGAAAGCTCCACGTGGAACTCTGTGATAAAGACTTGACTGAAAAAAGGACGGGCTCGCAACGATATGTGGACTGCCGTGCCGCCTTTCCATATCTGATTGTTTCTCTCTTATGATATGTGATAATATGACTTCTTCAAACCACAACATTTCGCTCTCCCCCTTTTGCCATCTGATGCCATCCTGATTTCATCCAATAGGAATTGCACTTAATTTTTTTTTTTTTTTTGCCCCCTTTTTATTTTTTGTTGCAGTTGGTTTTGTATTTGATTCAAATTTGCAGCCTTCCTCTTTTTGAGTTTTGACCCGCTCTGCTTCCTGTATGGGTTCAACTATTAGACCTTCCGTCTTTAAATGCCTTCTGAACAATGTCTTGTTGTCAAGGCTCTCACCGGCTTCTTATTGGCTCTGTCTCCAGGTCTGTGTTACTAATAAAACACTTGTCAGTATCGGACCGTTATTATCCAGCTTGTTGTTGTTTTTAAAAAAAATCCAATTCATTCTGCTGTCTTTTTTCCGTACTCGAGGGATAACATTCTGCAGCTGTCGACTGAACACCTTTTACTGAGGTGAGAAAAAAGCTGAAGAGAATTCCCCCAGTTTCTGCTCGAGGCAATTTGTTTGGTTTTTGCTAACGATCTGCTGCCATCATGTGGTGTGACGGGAAACTGCATTCGTCCACTCGGCATTCCTTCCTCGCCAGAGAGAAAAACTATTTCATGTTGGTTCAGGTTTTTCCCAAAAAATGCTCCAGATATGAAGGATTTTTGTCTAGCATCATGGATGCTCTGTTAGCCTTCAATTAAAGGCTACATCACCGTCATGAAGGTAGGCGACTGTACTCAAGTGGGCCGAGTGTATATTGGTACATAATAGCTGTTTTCTACTCTACCTCCAACTGATGATGGTATCAAAGTAAAACCGAAAGTTTGAAACGGTGAATGTGCATCTATTGTTTAAAAGTAACTTTCCTGCTGTACGAATACCAACCACCTTGTTAAATGTCACCACCTATTCCTGTGTAAGCAAAGACTTTCTCTTCTTTTTTTTTTTCCTCTCTCTCTCTTCTTTTACTTTCCCCAAAGCTGGAGATGCAATGGAGAGGGAAGGCGGGTGCTTCTTGGATGCACAGTACAGTCCGCCAGTAGTTACAATGCACAGAGGTGGAGATACGGAGAAATGTCTATAACTTGGACCAGGAACTGACCAGACTCTGAGGCAGGGCTGAGCTGTAGCTGCTGAGTGATGGCAGACTTTGTTTGTTAGGGATCACATAATGGTTTGCAGGGGGAGATGTAGGCTTTACTTGGGATTTATCACCAACAACGAAGAGCTTTTGTGGGGGAAATCATATGGCAGGGAGCAAGAATGACTCCGACTAAGGAGGACAGTAGACGAAATTGGCATCTTTTATAAAGTGACATTTGATGTAGGTCTGTCATACCTTAAAAGTCCCACAATAAGCTCTGTAGTATGACTCAAAGTTATGTACAATAACCTGAAGCTGTCAGTATTCTAAAATCTGTATTTTGAACCATACTGGGAATTTTTTTTTTAACATGGTCACCTATAATTATCAGTTAATATTGTGGTTTGAAAGAAGGTTGTTTCCCTGTTGTCCATTGTAACACATGAGGGACTTTTCAGATGTGTGCAGTCTACATGTCAAAGCACAGAGGGTGGAGAGTAGATATGAGTCATACAGCTGCGAGTCACGAGCACAATAAACTGGTTAGAGTGTTTCAGGGCATGGACATATGAATGGCAAACTGTGACTCTGACATATTGTAGACTATACTGTCTACAATAGGCCCTACTAGTTTGGGGAATTTACGAGGAACTGCTCAGTTCCTCGTAAATTCCCCAAACTAGTAGGGCCTAGTAGTTTACCCAAAACCAGCATTCACCTTCATTACACACCAGTAAACCTTTATAAAAGAACTAGAAAATGAACCCTTCTGATTTTACATCCGATTTCCCCCCTTAATTATTCCATAAATAGGGTTAACAGCTCGTATAACGCTTGTTATGATGTGCCTGATGTTGTGGCAATAGCGGAAATTGCGAAACTTCGATCTAATTGACTAATTTCTGAGCTCAAATAAAGACATTAATGCTCAATATTCGCTACTTTGCCGATGACATACTGAATGTCTTTGGACCCAAATTTGTTTAGAGCTCCGTTTACTATTGAGTTCAAATGACGGTTTATTATCGGATGTTTTTGAGTTTCTCGTCTCGAGCTGCTAACTGCTGGGCCGCGGTCATATGACAAGGACAGCTGCCTCTTCACTGCCCTGCCCTGTGTCTTTACGCGCAGCGGTTGATGAAAATAAAAATAGTTCCTCGGAAAAAATTGCATCATATATTTAAAACCACTTGAAAATGATTACTTTCAAAGGATTACATTTCATTAGAATAAACACCGATTGTCGGAACTTGACGTTAACGTGGTCTGGCATAGAGAGAAGTCTATCCCGCGAACTAGACTCTCTGCAACGTCATGTTGTTATTGTATCCCTCCGCCGCAGTCGCACTAGGAAAACAGCTGTGGCGTGCTAAAAAGCTAGTTAGCATCGTTTTGTTTTTGTCGTGTGTGACAGCAATTTGAAGCAGTTCCGTTAGCAGATTGCTATCTAACCAACCTCAGAGTGACTGACGTGTTGTCTGTCATCTCTTTTTCAAAGATGAAGTTCCAGTACAAAGAAGAGCACCCTTTTGAGAAAAGGCGGTCCGAAGGCGAGAAAATAAGGAAGAAGTATCCGGACAGGGTGCCTGTAAGTAGCTAACGTTAGCTTAGCTTATCTATGTGGCAACACTCGTGCCGTTTAGCCAGTTGTCAATGACACTTAGTGTACGCTCATTAAATCCATCTATAATCATGTGGCTCGGTTGAAACCACATACTTATTCTTATACTTCCTGATAGTTGACTGCCACGTTAGCTAACAAAGCTAACCTTAGAGGTTAACCTAGAAATAATGTCGGCCGCTCCGAACAGGCCATCAGGTGATAGCTTCCTGTGATCCTTCCGTGTGTGTTTATTATAAGATAATACTACATAGTAGTAAAGATATCGGGTAATATAACGCCACACGGTGTATAAAGACCATGGTGGTTATTACAAAGACAGTCCTAGGCGTGTACGGAGTGATTATGGTCTGGGTGTAGTTTTAGGCTGCACCTTAAAATAGTACGTGTCAACAAACGAGTCACTTGTTTACGTTGCTCTAGCTGTTTAAGATGCGTTATATAGTCCGCAGCTATTTATTCCGGTCAAGACTGACCGACTCAAACCTGTCAGCAGGTCAATGCGCAGTGGACTTAATGTCATGTAAGAAAGCTTGATTTGTCTTTATGAGAGGAATCTAGTTTAATTTCTACTGCTGTTATCAGTCTTATCTTGTCTTAGTTTGTTAAACACTTTATGTATTGCTCCAATTAACTGTGTTTCAATTATCGAGTAATCTTCCAATTATTTCTCAATTAGTCGATCACTAATTTGGTGTATACAATATCTGGAAGTGGTAAAAGCAGCCCCATCACAAGTCACTGATCAATAAATAAAACCAATAGTCCAAAACCCAAATATATACATTTTGCTGTCTTAGGTTACGGGGGAAGGTAGGTAGTATTTAGGTTTTATTTAGGTTTTATTTAGGTAGTAGTCCTATTTTTAGACTGAAGAGAAGAAAGTGTAAGTGCTCAAGTCAGTCCTGTGTGGGAACTTTCTGGGTCTGAATTACTTTAAATAAATACGTATATACGTATGTGTGTCTGACTATTACAAAATACGAGGCTCCAGATACTGTTAATGAAACGCAACATCTGTTTTAAAAACATGTCAGTCCTCGCTTGACTGACTGATAAAGTTATGTATTCTCAGATCCCTTTTTTGAAAGGTGAAACAGTCTATTGAAGTACTTCTCACTTGATACACACGGCCTTTTTGTTCGGTGTAGAATGTACTAGACTCTATTGTTAATGACATGTGTAATGGTTCTTGTTTCCTCTTCAGGTAATTGTGGAGAAAGCCCCCAAAGCCAGAATAGGAGATCTGGACAAGAAGAAATATCTTGTCCCCTCCGACCTGACAGGTAAATATTTGATTCCCGGGGAAAAAAAATTACAACAACAAGAGTGCAGTAACATCTAAAGTTCTGTCAATTGTCATTCATCAGTGGGCCAGTTTTACTTCCTCATCCGGAAAAGAATCCACTTGCGAGCTGAGGACGCCCTCTTCTTCTTTGTAAACAACGTCATTCCACCCACCTCAGCAACCATGGGACTGTTGTACCAGGCAAGAGTCACGTTCTACCTCACCGACCTGCTCTCATCACTACATTGTGTTGTTTTTTTTGTCTCCTACTTACATTAAAGTTACATCTTTAGTGTCATGCTAACGTCTTTTCTTCTTACTCTCTCACCCAGGAGCACCATGAAGAGGACTTTTTCCTCTACATTGCCTACAGTGATGAGAGCGTGTACGGGAGCAGCCAAAGGGAAATCTGATCCCCGCTACCGTCCCCCGTCCCCACCAACCACTACCCACCTTTCTGAGACCTCCACCGTTCATTCATTTAAATATTAAATCCAGCTAAGCAGCCTAGAGTTCTCAGAGTGAATATGTCAAATGCACTTTCACCACCTCTACATTACCTCTCTCCCCTCTCCATTCACGTCTTTATTATTCTGCAGTCTGAATTGTATTTGCCTCCACTTATTCTTTTCGGTAGCGACATGGTGGTCTCGTGGCCAGTTATTTTTCTAGTGTCGTAGTTGTACATCATACTTTACGGAAAAAACTGAGAACCAATAACAAAATAATGTTAGGACTATAGGCCGTAAATATATTCATCCCGGGGTTATAGGAAGAAATGGTATGTGTAGCATGTGAGTTCAAATCAGCTCTTATTGACAATGAAGATTGATTATTGTTTGTTCACTCTGTTGGCTTGTAGGGGTATAAAGTGTGCTTTGAGTTGAGTTTATGAAATCAATAGCGTCTACCGGTTGAAGGCAGGTTATTTTAAGGATAACTGTTTTGCAGCAGTTCTTTTCCTGGAAAAAAAAACTGAAGTGACGGGTGATATTTTGTAAAAATTCACCGGCCACTGAAGTATGTGAAAGAGAATTGTGTGTGTGTGTATAAGGAGTATAATATAATTCAGACTAACTATCATCCTCTGCTTTCAGTGGTGACACTATTACGTTGACTGCTACTATGATTGTTGTTGTTGTTGTTAATTTTAGATGGCTTATTTTCTAAAAGGTATTGTAAAGCTGAGTGAAATTTCCTCTTCTTTTTTTTTTTTTTTAAGTTTGTCTCAAAAAAGATTTGAACTCTGTATACAGCTGCATTACTGGCTCTTTCTCTCCACTTAAGACCATACATGATAAAATGTGATTAAAAGCTCTGTTTCTTGTGGTTATTGAATATTCTTGGTCATATTTGAGACATGTGAGAGGCAGATAGACCAAATGTTCAGTCATTACAGAAGGTAAGTCATGTCCACTATATTTATATTACCCAAAATGCAGTCTATACAGCACCAAAACCCTGTATTTGTGATTTAGTTTTTGTTCCTGTATTTGCATGGGCTGCCTTATCACATCAGCTACTGTGGCTGCTCAGATAGTCAGAACCTTTCCAAGTTGTGCAAAGACAGTTATTGTTAACTTTATGTGAATATATGAACTAGTTTCCACCGGTGAAGGTTACAGAAACTAGGAGCAAAAGTATAAATGTGGCAGGATGAACAGGATACATCATCAGTAGCAGTATGTCATTCTTTCCTAAATCTTTCCTAATAAGTAATTCAAGTCAAAGATTAAAATTACCATTACATTCTACAAGTTCAAACGGATCTCTGTCGCAGGTTTTAAAACAAATACATTTAGGAATCTGTTAATAGCTGATAGAATTCAACAGCAAAAGAAACAGATCAAATGGTAATATAATTAAGAACAGCAAACTATTCACAGGGTATATTCCACTACAATTAAATGACCCACGATACTGATACTGTGTTATTATTTTGAGGAATTATGTGTACTTAAAACCACTGCGGTCAAGAGACCAGGGCAGTTTAGCTCTTTCAGCTGCTAATCAAAAGGTTTTACGTGCAACACGTAACTTTATATCCGTTATCAGGGGTAAAAGACGACATCATTGGTAGTTAATATTTGCTTACAACATTGTAGTGTGGAAGATACCATGATCTACTGTCGTGGGCGGGGCTTTAAATTGAAATGACGTACCTTATATATGTACTGACGTCTCTGTGGCGCAATTGGTTAGCGCGTTCGGCTGTTAACCGAAAGGTTGGTGGTTCAAGCCCACCCAGGGACGTAATTTTTTTTTTTTTCTTAACTACCTGCTTAGGACGTTGATGATGATTGGCCTACATCCAATTCAACATTGGGCAGTCAATATCATGATTGGACGGTTCGTGAAATATTTTCTTCTTAACTAGCTGTACAGCATGTTACCATATTACTCTCAAAAAACACTCATTGTCTCTGTACAGCAAACTATTTCACCGTGATGCCATGTTTACAAAATGTACTTTAATTACTTGACCCAACACACAAATACAAAAGTGATAAACTTCTCTTCTGCACTTCACAACTTGTAGAAAGATGAATGATGGATCTAACAGCTGGATCATCAATCTGTCATTCTGTCTGTAAAACCAGCTTCAAAGGGTCAGCTTACAACTACATTGTGGTGTGTAATAATAATGCTTTACTGCATTCAAATGCTCCATATACACCACTAATCTCTAGCAAACGTTATCAGGATCGTGACTGTCCAATGTTGAATTGGATGTAGGTCAATACAAACAAAGTAAAACAAGGAATCGATAGCCGATGCTGCCTAAACGCGGTTAACGCTTCGTCTGTGTTATTGTCTCATTGAATGAACACGTGCAATGCAATTTAGCTCACCAAAACATCAGCTTGTTATTTTATCCAACTCTAATAATGAACATTGAGTAAAGGAAGTCGAGAGATGTAAACAGAGACAGCTCGCCTTCAAAGTAAAAGTTGCGCGTTTTCAAACGTGCTTGCTCCAACGATCAATTTAAGGAGAGCTAAATTAAATAAACCAACAAATATTCAACACAACAACTGACTGTTGAACAAAATCATGTTCAAGCATACCCCAGATAACATACTTTCACTCTTCAAATTGCTTTACTTTTAAGAAATTACAAACGTTTTCTACATGTCAACATGGTAACATGGATTTCGGGCCAACCAATCAGCAGGGGAGTCTGTTAAAAATCCATTCTCAAAGGTCCAATCTCGATGCTCGCTTTCCATTGTGAAGACAATGGATGGACCAATCACGTCTGCAGTACGCACAGCTCACGAAGCAGAAAGACATCAGACGCGTCGACGACGAATTATACTAGAACTTGTCGAACTTGTCAAAAGTAAGTTATCCTTCCATTTATTCTTAAATAGCCGTACGAAACGTTATATTTCCGTCTGTCCCAGAAGGTCATTTGTATCTTTTTTGTCGTCCGTAAATGCGGTCGGCATTAGCTAGCGAGCGAGCTACCGCTAGCACATTTAACGACATGTAAATACGTGTGTTGTCTGATTGAAAACCGGGTGGAACACTATGCTAGCGAGTGTGCTGACTTTGTGGAGCGGCCCAGCCTCTTACCGGTGGTCTGCCAGGAGCCGCAGAAGCACATTGACGTTCCAACTAGTCGCTGGCTGCTGTCCGTGTACCGCGTGGACATCCTGACCCGCATTGACCACATCATGGCCAGCATCACCCTCATATTTGGGTCCATCTTAAAGATGAACTCAACCAAAAAGGTAATAAATAGTATGACTGTTTAATAGATTGCCATGTACATTATATGTATTCTCCTGTACTCATTATCATAGTTTTCGGTGACAGCTTTACATATGCATTTATTATGAATGTTTGTAATAGCTCTCTTACTGCTGTAGAGAATGTGTTAAAAAAAGAAAGAAAGTGTAATCTTAAAGATCACTGTCCTCACATCACAGATCACAAAGAAGCTGGCTGGCCACGGCAGGGGGACGGCTCAATGGGTGACCTCCATCTGGAATGAGGTCGGCCAGATCCTGATCAGTGTCCTGACGGTGCAGGAGGGGCCGGGACCGAACGCGATGGTCTCTGGCGTGATGGAGCGGTACCGGCAGGCAGATGTTCCACCCCCCGTGCTGCTTTACGTCGACTGTGGCTGCTGCAAGAGCGAGGGGTCGAGCAAGCTGCAGACCAGGTTTGCAGCTTGGCCAGAACCTCCACATAAGACTGGACATCTGGCTCTTTATGAGGAGGCTGGCCGTTGGCTGCACCACCGACGCTCACACCCTCTACCCGGCCTTTATGGGCAGCTTGTCTGCCTGCGTCTTTGAGTGGGATGCAGGGGACCTCACTCTGTTGCGGCAGGCAAAGCGGGAGCAGCTCAGGCAGGAGGGTGTGCCGGGAATTACCGATCGCCTGGTGGACGTGTGGATCGGTAAGAAGAAGCTGAGCCGGTACTGCCGTAGGAGGACACGTGGTGAGGAGGCCACCATCAACCTCATTGAGCAGGTGCTGCAGACACTGGGGGGGGGGGGGGGGGTGGGAGAGACCTCATGGGGTGCTACTGCTGGACGACGTGCGGATGGAGCACATTTGGTGTGTGCAAAAACACCACGTCGGGTGCATCCAGGATGTCCCAGGTGTGCAGCTGTACACAGTGGTGCACCACCACCACCACCACCAAGTGCGGCATCATCCTGACAAAGTACCGCTGTGCCAGAGGGTCCACATCCCTGGAGTCCTTTCACTGCCACCTGAAGAGGTTCATTCCAGGTTGGTGTCTCTCTTGTGTTTTATATTTTCAATAACTTGTAGGTTATTTTGTGAAAACATTAAGATTGAAAAGCAATTCAACGTTATTGTTTTGTTTTTCAGGAACTAGTGCAAATGCACTCAATTTCCAGCTGTACCTTCTGGAAGCCCTGAACAGGTGGAACCAGGATCGGGGGACTGCAGCGGTGACCAGCACACCGTCAGCTTACCTCACCTACTCCGGTGACGTGACCCAGTCAGTCAACAACAACACCCTGAAGCTGTTTGGTCAGGCATTTGTGCCAACCTTCAGGCCACCTTCCCAATACACTGGTATGTCTCGTTAATATCTGGCTACATCATTCTTTTGGTTTATTGTTTTTCAGTGTTCTAACTGAAGTTCAACAAGGCTACATTTGTATCATTCCCATTGCCAAAGCCAGCCATTCAGACGTGTGTGTCTGCTCTTTTTCATAGGCGAGCTCATTGGTGTGGACTAACGTCTGGACAGCCCCTGAATGTCATCCCTACTACTACTACTCTAAATAAAAGATGCCTTGATCCAACTAAGTTTCAATTCCTCTGAACAGACACAGGTGGGCGGGGCTTCAAATTTAGGCCACACCTCTTTGCTGTTCAGCCGTCTCTGTGGCGCAATTGGTTAGCGCGTTCGGCTGTTAACCGAAAGGTTGGTGGTTCAAGCCCACCCAGGGACGTGAAATGTTTTCTTCTTAACTAGCTGCTTAGTATGTTACCACATTACTCTAAAGCAAAATTCTGTAAAATCTATAAAACAATTCTAAAGTCCAGTGTTGCTCGTCTCTGGTGGGGCCCTTGTAGTCTCCTCAAGGTAAGGCTGCTCTTCCCCTGGGATAGGCTGACAGTGGTACATTTATTAGACATGTGATATGACTGACATTCCTGTTACATGCTACGGTTAAGATGGTGTTATTCGTTATTGTTGTGATTTACTAATCTAGTTGGCTCAGATTGATTTTGAAGCTCTGCTAATGTATCATGTGATGTAGCAGTGTTGGTTAATGTTTAGACATTAGCTGAGGTGTATTAGGAAGTAATAGGGGTTAGATTGGTATCTAAATTAGGGCTGTTAGGGCCCTTAATAACCGAGCAAGGTACCCAACCACACGGGGTTCCTCCTCCAGCAGTGGCCCTTTAGAACAGGCTCACCCTAGAGTACATCCAACTCTCTCTCTCTCTCTCTCTCTCACTCACACACACACACACACACACCTAAATCCGTTGATGTCCGGCAGCTGTGAAATAGTTTAGAGTATTTTTTTTCTCTTCAGAGTAACGTTCCAAGCAGCTAGTTAAGAAGAAAACATTTCACGTCCCTGGGTGGGCTTGAACCACCAACCTTTCGGTTAACAGCCGAACGCGCTAACCAATTACGCCACAGAGACAGCTGAACAGCTTTGGGGTGTGGCCTAAACTTGAGGCTCCTCCCACCTGTGTCTGTACAGCAGAAATCAGGCATAGTTAGATCATTGCATCTTTTATTTAGTGTTCAAGTGCAGTCAACTACTACTGAACATATTATTACACACTACAATGTTGTCAGCCAATATTAAGCCCCAATGATGTCATACTTGTGTTCCTGGTTTGTCTACCCTTTACCCCGGATCACGGAAATAAAGTTGCTTGTTCCATGTAAATAGATGCTGGAGGTAAGTTTCTAATAGAACTGAGTAAAAAGCGGTGTTTTGTTGGTCCAAAGCGTCTGTGAAAATAGAGGCATGTAATGGCATTTTCAGCTTTTTATAAGCTAATACTAGTGAATTAGAATGAACAATTAACTCCATTGAAGAAGTCCCATATGGGTGCTGCACCGTGGTGAACTGACCTCACGGCAAGAGGGACCCGGATTCGGTCCCCGGGCTGCACGGTCCTGCTGTGAGGAGTTTGCATGTTGTCCCCCGTGTCTCTGTCCATACCTGGCATGCACGAGTGATCCACAGCCTGAACAAAAATACAGAGATGAGCAACACAACTTGAGAACAGTAAAATAGATCACCATAACGGCGTGGAATCTGCAATTACAGGCGATAGACCCTCCAAAGAGGGTGGTCTGTCCACAGGCCTGCATGGGGCATTGCTCAATCTGAAATGATAAGAATTGATATTTAGCCTGGAGTGAGTCAATCAGTTCACTACGTCTGACATTATCTGCACCATCATATTGCAGAATTTGAATCAAGTGTGTGGCAATACATGTAATCAAATCAATACATATGTATTTACATTTATACTGTTTAATTATACTTTCTACAAAATTAAGTTGTGCAATAACTTCATGAGAGAAAAATTAGATCTGCTGTTTCTATGAACTTGTCCCCAAATGCATGTGTCAAAGCACAAGTTTCATGCTATATAGTCATTTAAAATGGTCAATCCACTGTAGTCAAATGGATTATTTATTCATTTATTTTATTTTATGTAGAATAGTTAAAAGTGTAAACAGTAAATTAACTTGAAGGATTTTACATGAGATAGCTTAGTGGCTTCATTGTAATGACACCAGAGCCAGCTATAAAGTCAAAGTTCAGAGTAAATCAACTATTTTTACATCACAAGTGTCAACACTACGGCCTGTAACATTCACCCAAATAGTTTAAGAAGCCTTGATTAAATAATCTCTATTCAATTTAAATTACATACAAATAATTCAGTGTTTGTGCCCTTGGCAGTTTATTCACGTTCAATTGTGGGAAAGTGACAGAAATATGACTTTATCACAGTCATTTATGTTCTTCATGTAGAATATTTGTTGGTTTATTTAATTTAGCTCTCCTTAAATTGATCGCTGGAGCAAGCACATTTGAAAACGAGCAACTTTTACTTTGAAGGCGAGCTGTCTCTGTTTACATCTCTCGACTTCCTTTACTCAATGTTCATTATTAGAGTTGGATAAAATAACAAGCTGATGTTTGCATTGCACGTGTTCATTCAATGAGACAATAACACAGACGAAGCGTTAACCGCGTTTAGGCAGCATCGGCTATCGATTCCTTGTTTTACTTTGTTTGTATTGACCTACATCCAATTCAACATCGGACAGTCACGATCCTGATTGGACGATAACATTTACTAGAGACCATCGGAGTATATGGAGCATTTGAATGCAGTATTATTGTGACGTACACTAAATGTATGGTCACATTTTTGTTTATTTGATTAATATTTGATAGAACGAATTTCTGTGATTTTAGTAATCATAATAAAACTTGCCCAGAAGTGTATTTCTATCTGTGCCCAGTAGGTGGCAGTGCAGCGCTGTGGCTTCGCCTCGCGACCCTGGACTTGTATGTGCGCGTGGAGCTTAAAGCGCGTGCAGCTTGAAGCGCGTGCAGCGTTTTCTCATAGCTCGAGGAGACCATACATGAGAGAAGCCACACGTTTGCCTTCCTCATCATTTCCTGTTTTTCTCAGGTTAGTGACTTGTTAAGTGCACCACATATGACATGGGAATTGGGGATTAATGTGTACAGAACATTTTTATAGATTATTTTGTGTTTCATTTAGTTTAGTAGCTACGTGAGTATTGTTTTAAGACTTGACTGTCAAATGCTAGCTAAACTGATAGTAGCCTTCCAATACATTCCCTAGTTTTTTTTTCTGGCTCCTACACATCGTATTATTTGTTCATAATGAAGCGAATCAACTCTTTTGTGTTCTACTAAGTCGTTTCATGCTAAATATGTTCATTAAATATGACTTAAAGATGTATATAACTGTTGTGCATGTTAGTTAGCATGTGTTAGCGGTTCGCTATCCTGTTGGAGCAGCGCCGCCATTTGTAATGGTGTCTTCTTCACGTGCGTCTTCTTCACGTGCGCCACAGTAAATGTGAGCACATTGAAAAACAGCTAGGAAGGTTTTAGCCCAAGTTACATAAAATGTTGATTAAACATAGTTATGTGATAGTAGTGTAAACTTTTATTTGATTCTTGATATGATTTTGTTGAAGACAATTTAATGTATTTTACCTGTACTTCATGTCAAAATGAGAAGAGAGAGACTTTGATTGTTTGCTATGGAGCACGAAAAATGTGAAGTATAAACAAATAAACATATACAGGAATGAATAAATGTACAAATACAGAAATTAATAAATAAAATAATTAAATGCTGAAATAAATAAAATAAATAATTGCTGAAATTAATAAATAAAAGTTGATACCTAAACAGGACAGAAATTAATAAATCTATTTATACATTTCTGTCCACCTTCATTTATTTATTTCTGTGTCCGTATGTTAATGAGGTAGGCGGTCTGAACCTCATTCTTAAGCAGGAGGTCTTGCTGTCTCGAGGAGATGTTACGTGAGAGAAGCCACACGTTTTTCTGTCTCATCATTTTCTGTTTTTCTCAGGCACACATTCGTTATCAGGCTCTTTCAAACTGAGACCTGTAACATTATTACACACTGCAGTGTAGTTGTAAGCTGACCCCTGAAAGCTGGTTTCACAGACAGAATGACAGATTGACGATCCAGCTGTTAGATTCATCATTCATCTTTCTACAAGTTGTGATGTGCAGAAGAGAAGTTTATCGCTTTTGTATTTGTGTGTTGGGTCAAGTAATGAAAGTGCATTTTTTGTCATCACCGTGAAATAGTTTGCTGTACAGAGACATTGAGTGGTTTTTAGTTTGTTTTTCTTTAGAGTAATGTGGTAACGTACGAAGCAGCTAGTGAAGAAGAAAACATTTCACGTCCCTGGGTGGGCTTGAACCACCAACCTTTCGGTTAACAGCCGAACGCGCTAACCAATTGCGCCACAGAGACAGCTGAACAGCTATGGGGTGTGGCCAAAATTTGAGGCCCCTCCCACCTGAGGCTATCAAGCAGAAATGAGGCATAGTTAGATCATTGCATCTTTTATTAAGCGTTCAAGTGCAGTCAACTACTACTGAACGGTGGTGTACTGGCCTCACGGCAAGGGCGACCTGGATTTGGTCCCCGGGATGCACGGCCCTGCTGTGAGGAGTTTGCATGTTGTCAGCGTGGGGGTTCTTCAGCGTCCTCCCACAAGGACATTTTCAAAATAAGATCTACTTTCATGCCTGAAAAGTATCACACAAAGTGTCCATACACAATATAACAGCGCCACAGCCTAAAAATTACAATATAATCCTAAAGTAGTTTCAACAGAAACTGCTCTGGCATCTGTCAGGATCCCCGTCTGACCCGATCTCCTCTCCTCATGTGTTCTGTCGTTCCCCTGTTTATTATTGTCATGTGTTCTGTGTTTTTCCTCTGCAGGCCTCTATCCTCACATCCTGATCCCACTAATCACCTCCTGGCAGTATATCAAACCTGGTTCTGCAGTCCCCTGTTGTCAGTCCGTACCATCCACTCACCCTGGTACTGTTACCACTGTCCGTAAGTTTCCGGTCTTACAAACCCCGGTTCTGACCTCTCTCCTCTCTACTACATTGTCTAGGTCCTACTAGTGTGCCAGCTGCCAGGTTGTGTTGTGTGGTTACCAATGAGCCCACGGAGTTCCTCAGAGATCCCGTGTCCAGCAGTCCGGTGTCGGCCCACGGGAAACCACATTGTTGATCCTGCCTGCCATCCTGTGTCGGGCCAAGGGAACCACACAGTCGATCCTGCCATCTGTCCGGCGTCGGTCCACGGGAACACACTGCTGACAGACACCTCGACAGGTCGTGCGGTTCGGTCCAAACCCACGTGTGAGCGTCAGTGGTGCAGCCAACGGCCAGCCTCCTCATAAAGAGCCAGATGTCCAGTCTTATGTGGAGGTTCTGGCCAAGCTGCAAACCTGGTCTGCAGCTTGCTCGACCCCTCGCTCTTGCAGCAGCCACAGTCGACGTAAAGCAGCACGGGGGGTGGAACATCTTTCTGCCGGTACCGCTCCATCACGCCAGAGACCATCGCGTTCGGTCCCGGCCCCTCCTGCACCGTCAGGACACTGATCAGGATCTGGCCGACCTCATTCCAGATGGAGGTCACCCATTGAGCCGTCCCCCTGCCGTGCCCAGCCAGCTTCTTTGTGATCTGTGATGTGAGGACAGTGATCTTTAAGATTACACTTCTTCTTTTTTTTTTTTACACATTCTCTACAGCAGTAAGAGAGTTATTACATACAGGAGAATACATATAATGTACATGGCAATCTATGAAACAGTCATATTATTTATTACCTTTTTGGTTGAGTCCATCTTTAAGATGGACCCAAATGTGGAGGTGATGCTGGCATTAATGTGGTCTAGCCGGGTGAGGATGTCCACGGACAGCAGCCAGCGACTGGTTGGAACGTCAATGTGCTTCTGCGGCACCTGGCAGACCACCGGTAAGAGGCTGGGCCGCTCCACAAAGTCAGCACACTCCCCAGCATAGTGTTCCACCCGGTTCAGCCATTCCTCACCATGGTTCTCCTTGGGCTGCTTTACCAGCCGTGCTGGACTGTTGCCAAGAGTCTAGTCCCGAAGCAGCCGAATGACGGGATGATATTCAGGGGCTGTTCAGTCTGACTTAGAAGATAGTCCACACCAATGAGCTCGCCTATGAAAAAGTGTGCGCGCACGCACGCACGCACGCACGCACACACACACACACTAGTTGTAGTCAAAGCATTATATATACAAACCTTTAATTTTTAAAAAATCTGACTTGTATCATGTTATGTCTGAATGGCTGGCTTTGGCAATGGGAATGATACAAATGTAGCCTTGTTGAACTTCAGTTAGAACACTGAAAAACAATAAACCAAAAGAATGATGTAGCCAGATATTAACGAGACATACCAGTGTATTGGGAAGGTGGCCTGAAGGTTGGCACAAATGCCCGGCCAAACAGCTTCAGGGTGTTGTTGTTGACTGACTGGGTCACGTCACCGGAGTAGGTGAGGTAAGCTGACGGCGTGCTGGTCACCGCTGCAGTCCCCCGATCCTGGTTCCACCTGTTCAGGGCTTCCAGAAGGTACAGCTGGAAATTGAGTGCATTTGCACTAGTTCCTGAAAAACAAAACAATAACGTTGAATTGCTTTTCAATCTTAATGTTTTCACAAAATAACCTACAAGTTATTGAAAATATAAAACACAAGAGAGACACCAACCTGGAATGAACCTCTTCAGGTGGCAGTGAAAGGACTCCAGGGATGTGGACCCTCTGGCACAGCGGTACTTGATGAGGATGATTCCACTCTTGGTGGTGGTGGTGGTGGTGGTGCACCACTGTGTACAGCTGCACACCTGGGACATCCTGGATGCACCCGACGTGGTGTTTTTGCACACACCAAATGTGCTCCATCCGCACGTCGTCCAGCAGTAGCACCCCATGAGGTCTCTCCCACCCCCCCCCCCCCCAGTGTCTGCAGCACCTGCTCAATGAGCCTAATGGTGGCCTCCTCACCACGTGTCCTCCTACGGCAGTACCGGCTCAGTTCCTTCTTACCGATCCACACGTCCACCAGGCGATCGGTAATTCCCGGCACACCCTCCTGCCTGAGCTGCTCCCGCTTTGCCTGCCGCAACAGAGTGAGGTCCCCTGCATCCCACTCAAAGATGCAGGCAGACAAGCTGCCCATAAAGGCCGGGTAGAGGGTGTGAGCGTCGGTGGTGCAGCCAACGGCCAGCCTCCTCATAAAGAGCCAGATGTCCAGTCTTATGTGGAGGTTCTGGCCAAGCTGCAAACCTGGTCTGCAGCTTGCTCGACCCCTCGCTCTTGCAGCAGCCACAGTCGACGTAAAGCAGCACGGGGGGTGGAACATCTGCCTGCCGGTACCGCTCCATCACGCCAGAGACCATCGCGTTCGGTCCCGGCCCCTCCTGCACCGTCAGGACACTGATCAGGATCTGGCCGACCTCATTCCAGATGGAGGTAACCCACTGAGCCGTCCCCCTGCCGTGCCCAGCCAGCTTCTTTGTGATCTGTGATGTGAGGACAGTGATCTTTAAGATTACACTTCTTTTTTCTTTTTTTTTACACATTCTCTACAGCAGTAAGAGAGTTATTACATACAGGAGAATACATATAATGTACATGGCAATCTATTAAACAGTCATATTATTTATTACCTTTTTGGTTGAGTCCATCTTTAAGATGGACCCAAATGTAGAGGTGATGCTGGCCTTGATGTGGTCCAGCCGGGTGAGGATGTCCATCCCGTACACAGACAGCAGCCAGCGACTGGTTGGCACGTCTATGTGCTTCGGCGGCTGCTGACAGACCACTGGTAAGAGGTTGGGCCCGTCTACAAACTCAGCACACTCCCCAAAATAGTGTGCCACCCGGTTTAGCCACTCTTCCCCGTGGTTTTCCTTCAGCTGCTTCGCCAGCCGTGCCGGACTGTTGCCAAGAGTCCGGTCCCGAAGCAGCCGAATCACGCGGATGTCACAAGCGTATCTGAAATGCACATTTCCTTTACTTTTTTGTATATTTAAAACAGGGACAGTGTATAGTAAATATATGGCACCAGATTATTCTAATATGCACTTGTATTTAAGCAATTACTAATACATTTGAGAAATGATTTAAAGAAACTATTCCATCATTGCAGTGATTTTTTACATGTTCATGGGAGGCAGTTTCAAAACCGTTTTACTCACTTGCGGGTCAGGATCAGCCGGAACATCTTTTGGTGAGGCAGGTCCAGCTGATTTCGGACAGTCTGGCTGGTCGACAGGTAGTTGGAGGAACACACAGTGCACCTGAGTGTCTCCGTCACCATCAGGTAATACCTGTCGATGTCCAGGACCTTCCTAGACCGCTTGTGGACACCATAACCCGTCAGCTGCTTCCCACAATCTGGGCAGAACACCCTCACCTTCCACAGGTGGTAGGGCATCCACACCATCAGCCGATGGGTGAAAAAGCGGTCGGGTGTCGGTGTCTGGTGGTAGATCAGGGCTGGAACAGGGGGTTCGTACCACAGCTTCAAATCTGGCCGCAGTTTGCCGGAGTGAAAGAGGGTGTTGGCAATCCACCTCTGGTCCTGCAAAGGGAGGGTCTTGCTCATTTCGCCGGGCAACCAGAATGAAGCTGCAGCACCAGCAGCGGCTGGCTGAACATCTCCAGACTCATCCTGTTTGTTAGACAACAACAAATAAGAATTAAGTGACTACACTAAATATGAAAAAGCCAGACCAATAAATAAACGCAGTACTCACAGCGTCTACAGCAATGCTGGTGGAAACACCAGCACCAGGGCTTGGGGTCCTCACAGAGGATGGAGAAGGAGGAGGAGCAAGGCTGGGTGTCCTCACAGAGGATGGAGAAGGGCTGCGTGTCCTCACAGAGGATGGAGAAGGAGGAGGAGCAAGGCTGGGGGCCGTAAAGAGGGTCCTCACTGGGGATGGAGCAGGCCTTGGGGTCCTCACTGGGGATGGAGCAGGGCTGGGTGTCCTCACAGAGGATGGAGAAGGAGGAGGAGATGGGCTGGGGGTCCTAGCCACTAAATTGGGCTTTAGTGAGGCAGACTGTGACCCACCAAAGCGTGATTTAGTAAACTGAAAGGAGAACCAAAGTTAATTTGAAGATGCAACACATACAAAATAATTCCTACAAAACATGAATTACAAAAAAATAATAATTCACCATTGACAAAGTCAGAGCGGGTCGCAAAAAGGACCGAGGGGCTGAAGCAGTCGCACCAGGCGCTGAGGCCACGGACTGTGGGTTAGCACCAGGAGGGGCTGAGGCTGAGGCCACGGACTGCGGGGCTGGGGCTGAGGCTGAGGCTGAGGCCGAGGCCACGGACTGCGGGGCTGGGGCTGAGGCTGAGGCTGAGGCCGAGGCCACGGACTGCCGGGCTGAGGCCGAGGCCACGGACTGCGGGGCTGAGGCCGAGGCCGAGGCCACGGACTGTGGGACATCAGCAGGAGACTGAAACAACAGCATTACGACATGCGATGGAACAGCAACAGCATAACAACATTGTAACAAACATGCGATGTAAGATAAACAATAAAAGATGTCATTTGTAAATAGATCACCATAACGTGGAATCCGCAATTACAGGCGATGGACCCTCCAAAGAGGGTGGTCTGTCCACGGGCCTGCATGGGGCATTTCTCAATCTGAAATGATAAGAATTGCTATTTAGCCTGGAGTGAGTGAATCAGTGTACTACGTCTGATTGACATTATCTGCACCATCGTATGGCATAATTTGAATCAAGTGCGTGGCATACTAGTGACAGAAATGAGTAATAGGTACATAGTTTGTAATACTTTACCTTCTGATAGAGGTCGTGCCACTTCCTCTGCCTTGGGGCTGGCCTATTGCCTCCTCCAGCAGGCCAAACCCCAGAGCTGGCAAATGCCCTCAGCCTCGCCATCCACTCTCCATCGCTCATGGCCTTGTGGCTCTTTGGTTTTGTGCTCATCTAAAGATAACATGGAAATAATAACAATTGCTGAATCTACATAACCATGACATTGATGTGCATACTTAGTACTGTAACGTTATTTACACGTGGTATTAAAACATGTAATCAAATCGATACATATTATGTAGACACATTATTTACATGTATCCTGTGTAATTACACTTTATCTATTATAAATCTGTATGTATTAATCTTTAAATATCAACAATAAACGTTGATGCTGCAGCTTGTGTGGACGTTTACGTGTTTCCACTCGGACTGTATTTACTGTGTAACGTAATGTGACACCGGACGCCGAGCCGACCGTGTTTACCGTGTATAACGTAGTGTGACACCGGACCGGACGAGAAAAAAATA
Organism: Cebidichthys violaceus; assembly: GCF_023349555.1. Classification (NCBI taxonomy): domain Eukaryota; kingdom Metazoa; phylum Chordata; class Actinopteri; order Perciformes; family Stichaeidae; genus Cebidichthys; species Cebidichthys violaceus. The sequence continues at coordinate 3,936,482 of NW_027176361.1, forward strand.
CAACACACGTTATTACATGTAGTTACGTTGTCGCTAGCGGTAGCTTTAGCCAGCTCGGTCGCTCGAATAAAAGATTTTTAAAAAATGAACAGTCTGACAGACGGAAATACAACGTTTTCGACGGCTATTTAAGAATAAATGGAAGGACAACTCACCTTTGACAAGTTCGACAAGTTCCAGGATATTTGTTCGGCAACAACAGGTCGCTAATGCCGACCGCATTTACGGACGAGAAAAAAAAGATTTTTAAAAAGTGACCAGTCTGACAGACGGAAATAAAACGTTTTTTACGGCTATTTTAGAATAAATGGAAGGACAACTTACCTTTGACAAGTTCGACAAGTTCCAGGATATTTTTTCGTCGTTGTTCGGCAACAACAGGTCGCTAATGCCGACCGCATTTACGGACGAGAAAAAAAAAGATTTTTAAAAAGTGACCAGTCTGACAGACGGAAATGAAACGTTTTTTACGGCTATTTTAGAATAAATGGAAGGACAACTTACCTTTGACAAGTTCGACAAGTTCCAGGATATTTTTTCGTCGTCAACAACTACAACAACAGGTCCGATGTTTTTCTGCTTCGTGAAGCTGTGCGGTGCCTGCGAGATTTGGAAGTGCAGACGTGATTGGTTTCTGCGAGACTTGAGGTGCAGCCGTGATTGGCCCATCCAGGTCCATTCTGCCTTCACAATGGAGAGCGAGCGACGGCGATTGGACGATCACAATGGAAAGCGAGCGTCGAGATTGGACCTTTGAGAATGGATTCTACCAGACTCTCCTGCTTCAGGTAGCGCCAAACACAGAGACAGCTGAACAGCTATGGGGTGTGGCCAAAATTTGAGGCCCCTCCCACCTGAGGCTATCAAGCAGAAATGAGGCATAGTTAGATCATTGCATCTTTTATTAAGCGTTCAAGTGCAGTCAACTACTACTGAACGGTGGTGTACTGGCCTCACGGCAAGGGCGACCTGGATTTGGTCCCCGGGATGCACGGCCCTGCTGTGAGGAGTTTGCATGTTGTCAGCGTGGGGGTTCTTCAGCGTCCTCCCACAAGGACATTTTCAAAATAAGATCTACTTTCATGCCTGAAAAGTATCACACAAAGTGTCCATACACAATATAACAGCGCCACAGCCTAAAAATTACAATATAATCCTAAAGTAGTTTCAACAGAAACTGCTCTGGCATCTGTCAGGATCCCCGTCTGACCCGATCTCCTCTCCTCATGTGTTCTGTCGTTCCCCTGTTTATTATTGTCATGTGTTCTGTGTTTTTCCTCTGCAGGCCTCTATCCTCACATCCTGATCCCACTAATCACCTCCTGGCAGTATATCAAACCTGGTTCTGCAGTCCCCTGTTGTCAGTCCGTACCATCCACTCACCCTGGTACTGTTACCACTGTCCGTAAGTTTCCGGTCTTACAAACCCCGGTTCTGACCTCTCTCCTCTCTACTACATTGTCTAGGTCCTACTAGTGTGCCAGCTGCCAGGTTGTGTTGTGTGGTTACCAATGAGCCCACGGAGTTCCTCAGAGATCCCGTGTCCAGCAGTCCGGTGTCGGCCCACGGGAAACCACATTGTTGATCCTGCCTGCCATCCTGTGTCGGGCCAAGGGAACCACACAGTCGATCCTGCCATCTGTCCGGCGTCGGTCCACGGGAACACACTGCTGACAGACACCTCGACAGGTCGTGCGGTTCGGTCCAAACCCACGTGTGAGCGTCAGTGGTGCAGCCAACGGCCAGCCTCCTCATAAAGAGCCAGATGTCCAGTCTTATGTGGAGGTTCTGGCCAAGCTGCAAACCTGGTCTGCAGCTTGCTCGACCCCTCGCTCTTGCAGCAGCCACAGTCGACGTAAAGCAGCACGGGGGGTGGAACATCTTTCTGCCGGTACCGCTCCATCACGCCAGAGACCATCGCGTTTGGTCCCGGCCCCTCCTGCACCGTCAGGACACTGATCAGGATCTGGCCGACCTCATTCCAGATGGAGGTCACCCATTGAGCCGTCCCCCTGCCGTGCCCAGCCAGCTTCTTTGTGATCTGTGATGTGAGGACAGTGATCTTTAAGATTACACTTCTTCTTTTTTTTTTTTACACATTCTCTACAGCAGTAAGAGAGTTATTACATACAGGAGAATACATATAATGTACATGGCAATCTATGAAACAGTCATATTATTTATTACCTTTTTGGTTGAGTCCATCTTTAAGATGGACCCAAATGTGGAGGTGATGCTGGCATTAATGTGGTCTAGCCGGGTGAGGATGTCCACGGACAGCAGCCAGCGACTGGTTGGAACGTCAATGTGCTTCTGCGGCACCTGGCAGACCACCGGTAAGAGGCTGGGCCGCTCCACAAAGTCAGCACACTCCCCAGCATAGTGTTCCACCCGGTTCAGCCATTCCTCACCATGGTTCTCCTTGGGCTGCTTTACCAGCCGTGCTGGACTGTTGCCAAGAGTCTAGTCCCGAAGCAGCCGAATGACGGGATGATATTCAGGGGCTGTTCAGTCTGACTTAGAAGATAGTCCACACCAATGAGCTCGCCTATGAAAAAGAGTGCGCACACACACACACACACACACACACACACACACACACACACACACACACACACACACACACACACACACACACACACACACACACACACACACTAGTTGTAGTCAAAGCATTATATATACAAACCTTTAATTTTAAAAAAATCTGACTTGTATCATGTTATGTCTGAATGGCTGGCTTTGGCAATGGGAATGATACAAATGTAGCCTTGTTGAACTTCAGTTAGAACACTGAAAAACAATAAACCAAAAGAATGATGTAGCCAGATATTAACGAGACATACCAGTGTATTGGGAAGGTGGCCTGAAGGTTGGCACAAATGCCCGGCCAAACAGCTTCAGGGTGTTGTTGTTGACTGACTGGGTCACGTCACCGGAGTAGGTGAGGTAAGCTGACGGTGTGCTGGTCACCGCTGCAGTCCCCCGATCCTGGTTCCACCTGTTCAGGCCTTCCAGAAGGTACAGCTGGAAATTGAGTGCATTTGCACTAGTTCCTGAAAAACAAAACAATAACGTTGAATTGCTTTTCAATCTTAATGTTTTCACAAAATAACCTACAAGTTATTGAAAATATAAAACACAAGAGAGACACCAACCTGGAATGAACCTCTTCAGGTGGCAGTGAAAGGACTCCAGGGATGTGGACCCTCTGGCACAGCGGTACTTGATGAGGATGATTCCACTCTTGGTGGTGGTGGTGGTGGTGGTGCACCACTGTGTACAGCTGCACACCTGGGACATCCTGGATGCACCCGACGTGGTGTTTTTGCACACACCAAATGTGCTCCATCCGCACGTCGTCCAGCAGTAGCACCCCATGAGGTCTCTCCCACCCCCCCCCCCCCCCCCAGTGTCTGCAGCACCTGCTCAATGAGCCTAATGGTGGCCTCCTCACCACGTGTCCTCCTACGGCAGTACCGGCTCAGTTCCTTCTTACCGATCCACACGTCCACCAGGCGATCGGTAATTCCCGGCACACCCTCCTGCCTGAGCTGCTCCCGCTTTGCCTGCCGCAACAGAGTGAGGTCCCCTGCATCCCACTCAAAGATGCAGGCAGACAAGCTGCCCATAAAGGCCGGGTAGAGGGTGTGAGCGTCGGTGGTGCAGCCAACGGCCAGCCTCCTCATAAAGAGCCAGATGTCCAGTCTTATGTGGAGGTTCTGGCCAAGCTGCAAACCTGGTCTGCAGCTTGCTCGACCCCTCGCTCTTGCAGCAGCCACAGTCGACGTAAAGCAGCACGGGGGGTGGAACATCTGCCTGCCGGTACCGCTCCATCACGCCAGAGACCATCGCGTTCGGTCCCGGCCCCTCCTGCACCGTCAGGACACTGATCAGGATCTGGCCGACCTCATTCCAGATGGAGGTCACCCATTGAGCCGTCCCCCTGCCGTGGCCAGCCAGCTTCTTTGTGATCTGTGATGTGAGGACAGTGATCTTTAAGATTACACTTTCTTTTTTTTTTGCTGTCACCAACAATGATAATGTGTACAGGAGAATACATATAATGTACATGGCAATCTATTAAACAGTCATATTATTTATTACCTTTTTGGTTGAGTCCACCTTTAAGATGGACCCAAATATGCAGGTGAGAGGCAGGTCCCGCTGGTTCCGGACAGTCTGACTGGTTGACAGGTAGTTCGCCGAACCGCAAACTACCTGGTTGCTTTTAGGTCCTTTCCTGAACTCCAGTGACAGCATCAGCAGCTGAGGGTCCCAGGATGGAGCAGGGAAAGGCTGGTGCTGGGGACGCAGCTCTGGGTGTTTCCTCTTCAGTTTTGCCTCGCCGGCAGTGCTGTCGGGCAGGTCGTATAGGTGAGCTGGGCCCGTCAAGGTGGGTGCAGGTGCTGGTGGCAGAGACTAGAGGGTGATCTGCTGGAGATACGCGGCTTAGCAAGGTCAGCCCCTGCATGACCGTTGTATTCTCTTCACCCTCTTGTTGTGCCACTGCACCAGGGTGGTTTGGCAGGCGTCCACCAGCTGCAGGGTGGTCTGCTGCATGACAGTCCCATTGGCCAGAATGCGCTGCCTGATCCTCCTGTAGTCCCCGAGGATGAGGTCCCACCTGGAGACTGTGCTGGTCCCCGTCTTCTTGGGACTACGGTGAATGTTACAGAGCCTGGTGAAAATGGCCTCGATCAGGCGGCAGCAATCTGGCCACTACGCAAGGGGGCCAGTGGTGGTGAGACTGTGTCTCTTGACACTATCCACCCCTGGAGTGAAATCCTGCTTTTTTTGGGGGGGGGCGATCTGAATCTGCCCGTGTCCAGCCTGCTCTGGGGTCTGGCAGTTAACAAAACCTTCTGCTTGTCATAGTCCATGAGGTCTCCCTGGGAACAAACAACTGCAATGAGACTGATTGAACAGGCCAGATTGTAAGAATGTCTAATTAGTTATGTGGCAGAACAATATTGTGTATATATTACCACGATACAGGTTCATTTAAATATTGCAACAACTCACCTCTGCCTGTTTCCTCTTCCCAGGGTGTTCGGTCAAAATACTTCCCTGGGGCCTCAAGCACCCATTTATAGTTCCGGGAAGTACCAACCACAGGGAGTGGGTAGGGGAGGAAGTAGAGATGTGTTTCTCTATTTATTTAGATAAATTGTGTTTTATAATTTACTTTACAGGGATTGTAAATATTTGTAACTTATTATTGATATCTTTGGGTTGGTGAAATCATGTAAATATTTATTGTACATATATCATCTATATACTTACCTGTAGATGGTATGTCTGGGCTAATTAGAGTGAGAAGGTGTATACAAAGAGCTCAGTTTGTTTGTGTAGAGAGACTTGTAGACACTGGTGTGATGTTTAGAATATCAAAATAAATGAAGCTTCATCTGAAACCTCTTCTGGACTCCTGATCTGCTCATTTTCCTCCATGGCCGCTCGGGCATCCTAACAGTGGGATTTCTCAATCTGAAATGAGGAGAATTGCTTTTTAGCCTGGAGTGAGTCGGTGTACTACTTCTGACATTATTTGCACCATCATATTGCATTATTTTAATCAGGTGCGTGGCATACTAGTGACGGTAACAGGTACGTAGTTTGCTATCCTTAACCTTCTGATAGAGGGCGTGCCACTTCCTCTGCCTTGGGGCCTATTGCCTCCAGTCAAAGCACAAGAAGTTCCATGCTATGTAGTGATTTAAAATGGTCAATCCACTGTAGTCAAAAGGATTAGTTATTCATTCATTTTTATTTTATGTAGAATAGTTAAAAGTGCATGACTTCATCAGTCATTTATGTAGAATATTTGTTGGTTTATTTAATTTAGCTCTCCTTAAAGGGATCGCTGGAGCAAGCACGTTTGAAAACGCGCAACTTTTACTTTGAAGGCGAGCTGTCTCTGTTTACTTCTCTCGACTTCCTTTACTCAATGTTCATTATTAGAGTTGGATAAAATAACAAGCTGATGTTTGCATTGCACGTGTTCATTCAATGAGACAATAACACAGACGAAGCGTTAACCGCGTTTAGGCAGCATCGGCTATCGATTCCTTGTTTTACTTTGTTTGTATTGACCTACATCCAATTCAACATCGGACAGTCACGATCCTGATTGGACGATAACATTTACTAGAGACCATCGGAGTATATGGAGCATTTGAATGCAGTATTATTGTGACGTACACTAAATGTATGGTCACATTTTTGTTTATTTGATTAATATTTGATAGAACGAATTTCTGTGATTTTAGTAATCATAATAAAACTTGCCCAGAAGTGTATTTCTATCTGTGCCCAGTAGGTGGCAGTGCAGCGCTGTGGCTTCGCCTCGCGACCCTGGACTTGTATGTGCGCGTGGAGCTTAAAGCGCGTGCAGCTTGAAGCGCGTGCAGCGTTTTCTCATAGCTCGAGGAGACCATACATGAGAGAAGCCACACGTTTGCCTTCCTCATCATTTCCTGTTTTTCTCAGGTTAGTGACTTGTTAAGTGCACCACATATGACATGGGAATTGGGGATTAATGTGTACAGAACATTTTTATAGATTATTTTGTGTTTCATTTAGTTTAGTAGCTACGTGAGTATTGTTTTAAGACTTGACTGTCAAATGCTAGCTAAACTGATAGTAGCCTTCCAATACATTCCCTAGTTTTTTTTTTCTGGCTCCTACACATCGTATTATTTGTTCATAATGAAGCGAATCAACTCTTTTGTGTTCTACTAAGTCGTTTCATGCTAAATATGTTCATTAAATATGACTTAAAGATGTATATAACTGTTGTGCATGTTAGTTAGCATGTGTTAGCGGTTCGCTATCCTGTTGGAGCAGCGCCGCCATTTGTAATGGTGTCTTCTTCACGTGCGTCTTCTTCACGTGCGCCACAGTAAATGTGAGCACATTGAAAAACAGCTAGGAAGGTTTTAGCCCAAGTTACATAAAATGTTGATTAAACATAGTTATGTGATAGTAGTGTAAACTTTTATTTGATTCTTGATATGATTTTGTTGAAGACAATTTAATGTATTTTACCTGTACTTCATGTCAAAATGAGAAGAGAGAGACTTTGATTGTTTGCTATGGAGCACGAAAAATGTGAAGTATAAACAAATAAACATATACAGGAATGAATAAATGTACAAATACAGAAATTAATAAATAAAATAATTAAATGCTGAAATAAATAAAATAAATAATTGCTGAAATTAATAAATAAAAGTTGATACCTAAACAGGACAGAAATTAATAAATCTATTTATACATTTCTGTCCACCTTCATTTATTTATTTCTGTGTCCGTATGTTAATGAGGTAGGCGGTCTGAACCTCATTCTTAAGCAGGAGGTCTTGCTGTCTCGAGGAGATGTTACGTGAGAGAAGCCACACGTTTTTCTGTCTCATCATTTTCTGTTTTTCTCAGGCACACATTCGTTATCAGGCTCTTTCAAACTGAGACCTGTAACATTATTACACACTGCAATGTAGTTGTAAGCTGACCCCTGAAAGCTGGTTTCACAGACAGAATGACAGATTGACGATCCAGCTGTTAGATTCATCATTCATCTTTCTACAAGTTGTGATGTGCAGAAGAGAAGTTTATCGCTTTTGTATTTGTGTGTTGGGTCAAGTAATGAAAGTGCATTTTTTGTCATCACCGTGAAATAGTTTGCTGTACAGAGACATTGAGTGGTTTTTAGTTTGTTTTTCTTTAGAGTAATGTGGTAACGTACGAAGCAGCTAGTGAAGAAGAAAACATTTCACGTCCCTGGGTGGGCTTGAACCACCAACCTTTCGGTTAACAGCCGAACGCGCTAACCAATTGCGCCAAAGCTGGGGAACAATAGTCTGTTTAAGGGAAGAGGGGGAAAGAAAAAGGAGGGGGAAGAAGGGGGAGAAGGGGGAGAAGGAAAAAGAAGGAAAAAAGAGAGAGAAAAGAGAAAAAGAGGAGAAAAAGAGGAGAAAACAATCTTCAGTGCCACCCACTTAGACTCCAGTGGTGTTTTAAGGTCCTTATATACCGTATTTATATTGTTATAGAAGAAAAAGATATTTTTTGTGCATTTGTGTATGTGAGGGGGAAGAAAAATCGTCCACAGGAGTGGCGGTTCAAATCCCGGCCTCGGCAGGATTGAGGTTTATGATGTTCATAATAAAAGTGTATGTGTTGCCCATGTCCATTTGAATTTATTCAAGATATTGACTTGTGCAATGCAATAACGTATTGTTATGTTTGTATTAAATGAAACTACTTCACACATGATGTTGACCCATCCAATGCATTACCTGTTAATACACAAGTTTTAAATAAAACCTCCCTTGTTTCTTCTTTATTGACTTGAACCATAATTTGAACATGAACTGAGACAGTATTGATGTAAAAATCGTAATTCTATTGTCTGTTATTGTAGGCCCTGGGTAAATGTAATAAAATGTGTCACTATTTTCAAAGAATATTGTACCTTTTACTCTCACTCCAATTATTGGACAGTTGACTGAAAACAAGACTTTGCACAGAAAATGTATGAGAAAACCAAACTTTTATTTAAATATTGTCTATCCTCATAAACAAAAGAACAAAATATTAAAAAACACCACTCTGTAAAATCTATATAACATTATTATAATAATATAAATAACGACAATATAAAAGCACCACACACTACAGCCTCGAAATGACAACACAATTAAATCAACACATAACTATATACAAATACTATAATATACATAAAAGGACTTGTGTCCAGTGTCTGTAACTCTGGTTGGAGGGTAAACAAAGTTATCTTTTTTTTAACTTCATCTCCTCCAACCACTGCTCCTTGGGAACACTCTCGACCGACGGGCAGTATATAAGCCCCTTATATTGACTGTGTCCAGTCGCCGCCGTCCTGAACTGCCCGCATTTCTTGCACGTGTTGTGCAGTACTTTGCGGGTCAGCTTTCGGGGGACGACTGGACCAGGAGCAGCAGCAGGAGCCGGACCAGGAGCAGCAGCAGGAGGGGCAGCAGAAGGGGCAGAGGGGAGGTGAAAACCCAGGGCCTGTGGAGCAGCGACCAGAAAAGGCACCTGGGAGGGAAATGTTGGAAACCTCAGCTGAGGGGTTGGGGATGGAGCAGGGAACCGCTGCTGCGTTACCACCAGCTGAGGGGTTGGGGATGGAGCAGGGAACCGCTGCTGCGTTACCACCAGCTGAGGGGTTGGGGATGGAGCAGGGAACCGCTGCTGCGTTACCACCAGCTGAGGGGTTGGGGACGGAGCCGGGAAAGGCGGCTTTGGCATCAGCAGCTGACGGCGCGAGGATGGAGCAGGGAACCGCTGTTGCATTACCACCAGCTGAGGGGTTGGGGATGGAGCAGGGAACGGCTGCTGTGTTACCACCAGCTGAGGGGTTGGGGGTGGAGCTGGAAAGAGCTGGCGCTGGGGACACAGCTCTGGGTGCTTTCTTTTTAGCTTCGCTTTGCCGACAGTCCTGCCGGGAAGGCTGTACAGGTGAGCTGGGTGGGTCGAGGTGGGTGCCGATGCCGGTGGCACAGTGGCAGAGGGTAGAGGTTGATCTGCTAGAGATACACGGCTAGGCAAGGTCAGCCCCTGCATGACCGTTGCATTGTCCTGCCTCTTCACCCTCTTGTTGTGCCACTGCACCAGGGTGGTTTGGCTGATGTCCACCAGTTGCAGGGTGGTCTGCTGCATGACCACCCCATTGGCCAGAATGCGCTGCCTGATCCTCCTGTAGTCCCCAATGATGAGGTCCCACCTGGAGACTGTGCAAGTCCCCGTCTTCTTGGGACTACGGTGGATGTTGCAGAGCCTCGTGAAAATGGCCTCGATCAGGCGGCAGCAATCTGGCCACTGTGCAAGGGGGCCAGAGGTGGTAAGCCCATGTCTTTTTAAACTATCCACCCCTGGAGTGAAGTCCTGCTTTTTTTTTGGAGACCTGAACCTCCCTGTGTCCAGCCTGCTCTGATGCCTGGCAGCAAACAGAACCCTCTGTTTGTCATAGTCCATCAGGTTCTGCCACAGAGCAACAATGTTGCTCGCCTATGCAGAGAGAGAACACAACAGTCCATGAGGAAAAAAATAAATGTATGCATGTGAATATGCATGACATGGCACAAAGGAAAAATAAGACAATGAATGCTCCTCACCATCTGGTTTCCTATGGCCATGGAGGGCTGGTTCCTCAGCTCCAACAGACACTCTGCCAGGCTCTCTACTCTGTCCATTCCTGGCATGCATGCATGATCCACAGCCTAAACAAAAATATAGAGATGAGCAACACAACTCGAGAACCCAGATACCGTGTTGTTATTTCTTCACACAAAATTATGTATTTATATACCCCAGCCTGGGATGAGGCAGCAGGCAGAGATGAGGCAGCAGGCAGAGATGAGGCAGCAGGCTGAGATGAGGCAGCAGGCTGGAATGAGGCAGCAGGCTGGAATGAGGCAGCAGGCTGGAATGAGGCAGCAGGCTGGAATGAGGCAGCAGGCTGGAATGAGGCAGCAGGCTGGAATGAGGCAGCAGGCTGGAATGAGGCAGCAGGCTGGAATGAGGCAGCAGGCTGGAATGAGGCAGCAGGCTGGGATGAGGCAGCAGGCTGGGATGAGGCAGCAGGCTGGGATGAGGCAGCAGGCTGGGATGAGGCAGCAGGCTGGGATGAGGCAGCAGGCTGGAATGAGGCAGCAGGCTGGAATGAGGCAGCAGGCTGGAATGAGGCAGCAGGCTGGGATGAGGCAGCAGGCTGGAATGAGGCAGCAGGCTGGAATGAGGCAGCAGGCTGGAATGAGGCAGCAGGCTGGAATGAGGCAGCAGGCTGGGACAGAGAAGCAAGCTGGGAGAGCAGGGACAAGAGCAGAGAGGAGGCTGCAGCCAGAGAGGTGGCAGCAGGCTGGGAGGAGGCAACAGGCTCGGAGGAGGCAACAGCTAGGGTGGAGGCAGGACTCTGGGACAGAGTTGCAAGCTGCGACAGCAGAGAGGTGGCTGCAGCCAGGGAGGAGTCAGGAGTCTGGGAGGAGGACGCAGCAGGCTGGGAGGAGGACGCAGCAGGCTGGGAGGAGGCAACTTGAAGGGAGGAGGCTCCAGGCAGAGAGGAGGAAGAGAGGCTTGGGTCATCCAGGAGACTTGGCACTGTACCTTCCTGGAAGCCCTCGTCTTCTTCTTCTTCTTCTTCCTCTCCCTCATCCACATCCTCCAGCATGTTGTCAGTCTCTTCTGAGCCAGGGATGACATTCAGGGGCTGTCCAGTCTGACTCAGAAGGTAATCCACACCAATAAGCTCGCCTATGAAAAAGAGCAGAAACACACACACACACACCACACACACACACACACACACACACACACACACACACACACACAAACATCATTAGTTGTAGTCAAAGCATTATATATACAAACCTTTAATTTAGAAAAATCTGACTTGTATTTGTATCATGTTGTGTCTGGCTTTGGCAATGGGAATGATACAAATGTAGCCTTGTTGAACTTCAGTTAGAACACTGAAAAACAATAAACCAAAAGAATGATGTAGCCAGATATTAACGAGACATACCAGTGTATTGGGAAGGTGCCCTGAAGGTTGGCACAAATGCCTGACCAAACAGCTTCAGGGCGTTGTTATTAATTGACTGGGTCACGTCACCGGAGTAGGTGAGGTAAGCTGACGGCGTGCTGGTCACCGCAGCAGTCCCCCGATCCTGGTTCCACCTGTTCAGGCCTTCCAGGAGATAGAGCTGGAAATTCAGTGCATTTGCACTAGTTCCTGAAAAACAAAACAACAACATTGTGTTGCTTTTCAATCTTAATGCTTTCACAAAATAACCTACAAGTTATTGAAAATATAAAACACAAGAGAGACACCAACCTGGAATGAACCTGTTCAGGTGGCAGTGGAAGGACTCCAGGGACGTGGACCCTCTGGCACAGCGGTACTTCGTCAGGATGATGCCGCACTTGGTGGTGGTGGTGCCTACCACCGCGTACAGCCGCACACCTGGGACGTCCTGGATGCACCTGACGTGGTGTTTCTGGACACGCCAAATGTGCTCCATCCGCACGTCGTCCAGCAGTGGCACACCCATGAGGTCTCTCCCATTTGCACCCCCCAGTGTCTGCAGCACCTGCTCAATGAGCTTGATGGTGGCCTCCTCACCGCGCGTCCTCCGACGGCAGTACCGGCTCAGCTCCTTCTTACCGATCCGCATGTCCACCATGCGATCGGTAATGCCCGGCACACCCTCCTGCCTGAGCTGCTCCCGCTTTGCCTGCCGCAACAGAGTGAGGTCCCCTGCATCCCACTCAAAGATGCAGGCAGACAAGCTGCCCATAAAGGCCGGGTAGAGGGTGTGAGCGTCGGTGGTGCAGCCGACGGCCAGCCTCCTCATAAAGTGCCAGATGTCCAGTCTTATGTGGAGGTCTGGCCAAGCTGCAAACCTGGTCTGCAGCTTGCTCGGCCCCTCGCTCTTGCAGCAGCCACAGTCCACGTACAGCAGCACGGGGGGTGGAACGTCTGCCTGCCGGTACCGCTCCATCACCCCAGAGACCATTGAATCCAGTCCCGGCCCCTCCTGCACCGTCAGGACACTGTTCAAGATCTGGCCGACCTCATTCCCAATGGAGGTAACCCACTGAGCCGTCCCCCTGCCGTGCCCAGCCAGCTTCTTTGTGATCTGTGATGTGAGGACAGTGATCTTTAAGATTACACTTCTTTTTTCTTTTTTTTTTACACATTCTCTACAGCAGTAAGAGAGTTATTACATACAGGAGAATACATATAATGTACATGGCAATCTATTAAACAGTCATATTATTTATTACCTTTTTGGTTGAGTCCATCTTTAAGATGGACCCAAATGTAGAGGTGATGCTGGCCTTGATGTGGTCCAGCCGGGTGAGGATGTCCATCCCGTACACAGACAGCAGCCAGCGACTGGTTGGCACGTCTATGTGCTTCGGCGGCTGCTGACAGACCACCGGTAAGAGGTTGGGCCCGTCTACAAACTCAGCACACTCCCCAAAATAGTGTGCCACCCGGTTTAGCCACTCTTCCCCGTGGTTTTCCTTCAGCTGCTTCGCCAGCCGTGCCGGACTGTTGCCAAGAGTCCGGTCCCGAAGCAGCCGAATCACGCGGATGTCACAAGCGTATCTGAAATGCACATTTCCTTTACTTTTTTGTATATTTAAAACAGGGACAGTGTATAGTAAATATATGGCACCAGATTATTCTAATATGCACTTGTATTTAAGCAATTACTAATACATTTGAGAAATGATTTAAAGAAACTATTCCATCATTGCAGTGATTTTTTACATGTTCATGGGAGGCAGTTTCAAAACCGTTTTACTCACTTGCGGGTCAGGATCAGCCGGAACATCTTTTGGTGAGGCAGGTCCAGCTGATTTCGGACAGTCTGGCTGGTCGACAGGTAGTTGGAGGAACACACAGTGCACCTGAGTGTCTCCGTCACCATCAGGTAATACCTGTCGATGTCCAGGACCTTCCTAGACCGCTTGTGGACACCATAACCCGTCAGCTGCTTCCCACAATCTGGGCAGAACACCCTCACCTTCCACAGGTGGTAGGGCATCCACACCATCAGCCGATGGGTGAAAAAGCGGTCGGGTGTCGGTGTCTGGTGGTAGATCAGGGCTGGAACAGGGGGTTCGTACCACAGCTTCAAATCTGGCCGCAGTTTGCCGGAGTGAAAGAGGGTGTTGGCAATCCACCTCTGGTCCTGCAAAGGGAGGGTCTTGCTCATTTCGCCGGGCAACCAGAATGAAGCTGCAGCACCAGCAGCGGCTGGCTGAACATCTCCAGACTCATCCTGTTTGTTAGACAACAACAAATAAGAATTAAGTGACTACACTAAATATGAAAAAGCCAGACCAATAAATAAACGCAGTACTCACAGCGTCTACAGCAATGCTGGTGGAAACACCAGCACCAGGGCTTGGGGTCCTCACAGAGGATGGAGAAGGAGGAGGAGCAAGGCTGGGTGTCCTCACAGAGGATGGAGAAGGGCTGCGTGTCCTCACAGAGGATGGAGAAGGAGGAGGAGCAAGGCTGGGGGCCGTAAAGAGGGTCCTCACTGGGGATGGAGCAGGCCTTGGGGTCCTCACTGGGGATGGAGCAGGGCTGGGTGTCCTCACAGAGGATGGAGAAGGAGGAGGAGATGGGCTGGGGGTCCTAGCCACTAAATTGGGCTTTAGTGAGGCAGACTGTGACCCACCAAAGCGTGATTTAGTAAACTGAAAGGAGAACCAAAGTTAATTTGAAGATGCAACACATACAAAATAATTCCTACAAAACATGAATTACAAAAAAATAATAATTCACCATTGACAAAGTCAGAGCGGGTCGCAAAAAGGACCGAGGGGCTGAAGCAGTCGCACCAGGCGCTGAGGCCACGGACTGTGGGTTAGCACCAGGAGGGGCTGAGGCTGAGGCCACGGACTGCGGGGCTGGGGCTGAGGCTGAGGCTGAGGCCGAGGCCACGGACTGCGGGGCTGGGGCCGAGGCTGAGGCTGAGGCCGAGGCCACGGACTGCCGGGCTGAGGCCGAGGCCACGGACTGCGGGGCTGAGGCCGAGGCCGAGGCCACGGACTGTGGGACATCAGCAGGAGACTGAAACAACAGCATTACGACATGCGATGGAACAGCAACAGCATAACAACATTGTAACAAACATGCGATGTAAGATAAACAATAAAAGATGTCATTTGTAAATAGATCACCATAACGTGGAATCCGCAATTACAGGCGATGGACCCTCCAAAGAGGGTGGTCTGTCCACGGGCCTGCATGGGGCATTTCTCAATCTGAAATGATAAGAATTGCTATTTAGCCTGGAGTGAGTGAATCAGTGTACTACGTCTGATTGACATTATCTGCACCATCGTATGGCATAATTTGAATCAAGTGCGTGGCATACTAGTGACAGAAATGAGTAATAGGTACATAGTTTGTAATACTTTACCTTCTGATAGAGGTCGTGCCACTTCCTCTGCCTTGGGGCTGGCCTATTGCCTCCTCCAGCAGGCCAAACCCCAGAGCTGGCAAATGCCCTCAGCCTCGCCATCCACTCTCCATCGCTCATGGCCTTGTGGCTCTTTGGTTTTGTGCTCATCTAAAGATAACATGGAAATAATAACAATTGCTGAATCTACATAACCATGACATTGATGTGCATACTTAGTACTGTAACGTTATTTACACGTGGTATTAAAACATGTAATCAAATCGATACATATTATGTAGACACATTATTTACATGTATCCTGTGTAATTACACTTTATCTATTATAAATCTGTATGTATTAATCTTTAAATATCAACAATAAACGTTGATGCTGCAGCTTGTGTGGACGTTTACGTGTTTCCACTCGGACTGTATTTACTGTGTAACGTAATGTGACACCGGACGCCGAGCCGACCGTGTTTACCGTGTATAACGTAGTGTGACACCGGACCGGACGAGAAAAAAATACAACACACGTTATTACATGTAGTTACGTTGTCGCTAGCGGTAGCTTTAGCCAGCTCGGTCGCTCGAATAAAAGATTTTCAAAAAATGAACAGTCTGACAGACGGAAATACAACGTTTTCGACGGCTATTTAAGAATAAATGGAAGGACAACTCACCTTTGACAAGTTCGACAAGTTCCAGGATATTTGTTCGGCAACAACAGGTCGCTAATGCCGACCGCATTTACGGACGAGAAAAAAAAGATTTTTAAAAAGTGACCAGTCTGACAGACGGAAATAAAACGTTTTTTACGGCTATTTTAGAATAAATGGAAGGACAACTTACCTTTGACAAGTTCCAGGATATTTTTTCGTCGTTGTTCGGCAACAACAGGTCGCTAATGCCGACCGCATTTACGGACGAGAAAAAAAAAGATTTTTAAAAAGTGACCAGTCTGACAGACGGAAATGAAACGTTTTTTACGGCTATTTTAGAATAAATGGAAGGACAACTTACCTTTGACAAGTTCGACAAGTTCCAGGATATTTTTTCGTCGTCAACAACTACAACAACAGGTCCGATGTTTTTTCTGCTTCGTGAAGCTGTGCGGTGCCTGCGAGATTTGGAAGTGCAGACGTGATTGGTTTCTGCGAGACTTGAGGTGCAGCCGTGATTGGCCCATCCAGGTCCATTCTGCCTTCACAATGGAGAGCGAGCGACGGCGATTGGACGATCACAATGGAAAGCGAGCGTCGAGATTGGACCTTTGAGAATGGATTCTACCAGACTCTCCTGCTTCAGGTAGCGCCAAAGCGCCACAGAGACAGCTGAACAGCTATGGGGTGTGGCCAAAATTTGAGGCCCCTCCCACCTGAGGCTATCAAGCAGAAATGAGGCATAGTTAGATCATTGCATCTTTTATTAAGCGTTCAAGTGCAGTCAACTACTACTGAACGGTGGTGTACTGGCCTCACGGCAAGGGCGACCTGGATTTGGTCCCCGGGATGCACGGCCCTGCTGTGAGGAGTTTGCATGTTGTCAGCGTGGGGGTTCTTCAGCGTCCTCCCACAAGGACATTTTCAAAATAAGATCTACTTTCATGCCTGAAAAGTATCACACAAAGTGTCCATACACAATATAACAGCGCCACAGCCTAAAAATTACAATATAATCCTAAAGTAGTTTCAACAGAAACTGCTCTGGCATCTGTCAGGATCCCCGTCTGACCCGATCTCCTCTCCTCATGTGTTCTGTCGTTCCCCTGTTTATTATTGTCATGTGTTCTGTGTTTTTCCTCTGCAGGCCTCTATCCTCACATCCTGATCCCACTAATCACCTCCTGGCAGTATATCAAACCTGGTTCTGCAGTCCCCTGTTGTCAGTCCGTACCATCCACTCACCCTGGTACTGTTACCACTGTCCGTAAGTTTCCGGTCTTACAAACCCCGGTTCTGACCTCTCTCCTCTCTACTACATTGTCTAGGTCCTACTAGTGTGCCAGCTGCCAGGTTGTGTTGTGTGGTTACCAATGAGCCCACGGAGTTCCTCAGAGATCCCGTGTCCAGCAGTCCGGTGTCGGCCCACGGGAAACCACATTGTTGATCCTGCCTGCCATCCTGTGTCGGGCCAAGGGAACCACACAGTCGATCCTGCCATCTGTCCGGCGTCGGTCCACGGGAACACACTGCTGACAGACACCTCGACAGGTCGTGCGGTTCGGTCCAAACCCACGTGTGAGCGTCAGTGGTGCAGCCAACGGCCAGCCTCCTCATAAAGAGCCAGATGTCCAGTCTTATGTGGAGGTTCTGGCCAAGCTGCAAACCTGGTCTGCAGCTTGCTCGACCCCTCGCTCTTGCAGCAGCCACAGTCGACGTAAAGCAGCACGGGGGGTGGAACATCTTTCTGCCGGTACCGCTCCATCACGCCAGAGACCATCGCGTTCGGTCCCGGCCCCTCCTGCACCGTCAGGACACTGATCAGGATCTGGCCGACCTCATTCCAGATGGAGGTCACCCATTGAGCCGTCCCCCTGCCGTGCCCAGCCAGCTTCTTTGTGATCTGTGATGTGAGGACAGTGATCTTTAAGATTACACTTCTTCTTTTTTTTTTTTACACATTCTCTACAGCAGTAAGAGAGTTATTACATACAGGAGAATACATATAATGTACATGGCAATCTATGAAACAGTCATATTATTTATTACCTTTTTGGTTGAGTCCATCTTTAAGATGGACCCAAATGTGGAGGTGATGCTGGCATTAATGTGGTCTAGCCGGGTGAGGATGTCCACGGACAGCAGCCAGCGACTGGTTGGAACGTCAATGTGCTTCTGCGGCACCTGGCAGACCACCGGTAAGAGGCTGGGCCGCTCCACAAAGTCAGCACACTCCCCAGCATAGTGTTCCACCCGGTTCAGCCATTCCTCACCATGGTTCTCCTTGGGCTGCTTTACCAGCCGTGCTGGACTGTTGCCAAGAGTCTAGTCCCGAAGCAGCCGAATGACGGGATGATATTCAGGGGCTGTTCAGTCTGACTTAGAAGATAGTCCACACCAATGAGCTCGCCTATGAAAAAGTGTGCGCGCACGCACGCACGCACGCACGCACACACACACACACTAGTTGTAGTCAAAGCATTATATATACAAACCTTTAATTTTTAAAAAATCTGACTTGTATCATGTTATGTCTGAATGGCTGGCTTTGGCAATGGGAATGATACAAATGTAGCCTTGTTGAACTTCAGTTAGAACACTGAAAAACAATAAACCAAAAGAATGATGTAGCCAGATATTAACGAGACATACCAGTGTATTGGGAAGGTGGCCTGAAGGTTGGCACAAATGCCCGGCCAAACAGCTTCAGGGTGTTGTTGTTGACTGACTGGGTCACGTCACCGGAGTAGGTGAGGTAAGCTGACGGCGTGCTGGTCACCGCTGCAGTCCCCCGATCCTGGTTCCACCTGTTCAGGGCTTCCAGAAGGTACAGCTGGAAATTGAGTGCATTTGCACTAGTTCCTGAAAAACAAAACAATAACGTTGAATTGCTTTTCAATCTTAATGTTTTCACAAAATAACCTACAAGTTATTGAAAATATAAAACACAAGAGACACCAACCTGGAATGAACCTCTTCAGGTGGCAGTGAAAGGACTCCAGGGATGTGGACCCTCTGGCACAGCGGTACTTGATGAGGATGATTCCACTCTTGGTGGTGGTGGTGGTGGTGGTGCACCACTGTGTACAGCTGCACACCTGGGACATCCTGGATGCACCCGACGTGGTGTTTTTGCACACACCAAATGTGCTCCATCCGCACGTCGTCCAGCAGTAGCACCCCATGAGGTCTCTCCCACCCCCCCCCCCCCCCCCCAGTGTCTGCAGCACCTGCTCAATGAGCCTAATGGTGGCCTCCTCACCACGTGTCCTCCTACGGCAGTACCGGCTCAGTTCCTTCTTACCGATCCACACGTCCACCAGGCGATCGGTAATTCCCGGCACACCCTCCTGCCTGAGCTGCTCCCGCTTTGCCTGCCGCAACAGAGTGAGGTCCCCTGCATCCCACTCAAAGATGCAGGCAGACAAGCTGCCCATAAAGGCCGGGTAGAGGGTGTGAGCGTCGGTGGTGCAGCCAACGGCCAGCCTCCTCATAAAGAGCCAGATGTCCAGTCTTATGTGGAGGTTCTGGCCAAGCTGCAAACCTGGTCTGCAGCTTGCTCGACCCCTCGCTCTTGCAGCAGCCACAGTCGACGTAAAGCAGCACGGGGGGTGGAACATCTGCCTGCCGGTACCGCTCCATCACGCCAGAGACCATCGCGTTCGGTCCCGGCCCCTCCTGCACCGTCAGGACACTGATCAGGATCTGGCCGACCTCATTCCAGATGGAGGTCACCCATTGAGCGTGGCCAGCCAGCTTCTTTGTGATCTGTGATGTGAGGACAGTGATCTTTAAGATTACACTTTCTTTTTTTTTTTGCTGTCACCAACAATGATAATGTGTACAGGAGAATACATATAATGTACATGGCAATCTATTAAACAGTCATATTATTTATTACCTTTTTGGTTGAGTCCACCTTTAAGATGGACCCAAATATGCAGGTGAGAGGCAGGTCCCGCTGGTTCCGGACAGTCTGACTGGTTGACAGGTAGTTCGCCGAACCGCAAACTACCTGGTTGCTTTTAGGTCCTTTCCTGAACTCCAGTGACAGCATCAGCAGCTGAGGGTCCCAGGATGGAGCAGGGAAAGGCTGGTGCTGGGGACGCAGCTCTGGGTGTTTCCTCTTCAGTTTTGCCTCGCCGGCAGTGCTGTCGGGCAGGTCGTATAGGTGAGCTGGGCCCGTCAAGGTGGGTGCAGGTGCTGGTGGCAGAGACTAGAGGGTGATCTGCTGGAGATACGCGGCTTAGCAAGGTCAGCCCCTGCATGACCGTTGTATTCTCTTCACCCTCTTGTTGTGCCACTGCACCAGGGTGGTTTGGCAGGCGTCCACCAGCTGCAGGGTGGTCTGCTGCATGACAGTCCCATTGGCCAGAATGCGCTGCCTGATCCTCCTGTAGTCCCCGAGGATGAGGTCCCACCTGGAGACTGTGCTGGTCCCCGTCTTCTTGGGACTACGGTGAATGTTACAGAGCCTGGTGAAAATGGCCTCGATCAGGTGGCAGCAATCTGGCCACTACGCAAGGGGGCCAGTGGTGGTGAGACTGTGTCTCTTGACACTATCCACCCCTGGAGTGAAATCCTGCTTTTTTTTGGGGGGGGCGATCTGAATCTGCCCGTGTCCAGCCTGCTCTGGGGTCTGGCAGTTAACAAAACCTTCTGCTTGTCATAGTCCATGAGGTCTCCCTGGGAACAAACAACTGCAATGAGACTGATTGAACAGGCCAGATTGTAAGAATGTCTAATTAGTTATGTGGCAGAACAATATTGTGTATATATTACCACGATACAGGTTCATTTAAATATTGCAACAACTCACCTCTGCCTGTTTCCTCTTCCCAGGGTGTTCGGTCAAAATACTTCCCTGGGGCCTCAAGCACCCATTTATAGTTCCGGGAAGTACCAACCACAGGGAGTGGGTAGGGGGGGGAAGTAGAGATGTGTTTCTCTATTTATTTAGATAAATTGTGTTTTATAATTTACTTTACAGGGATTGTAAATATTTGTAACTTATTATTGATATCTTTGGGTTGGTGAAATCATGTAAATATTTATTGTACATATGTCATCAATATACTTACCTGTAGATGGTATGTCTGGGCTAATTAGAGTGAGAAGGTGTATACAAAGAGCTCAGTTTGTTTGTGTAGAGAGACTTGTAGACACTGGTGTGATGTTTAGAATATCAAAATAAATGAAGCTTCATCTGAAACCTCTTCTGGACTCCTGATCTGCTCATTTTCCTCCATGGCCGCTCGGGCATCCTAACAGTGGGATTTCTCAATCTGAAATGAGGAGAATTGCTTTTTAGCCTGGAGTGAGTCGGTGTACTACTTCTGACATTATTTGCACCATCATATTGCATTATTTTAATCAGGTGCGTGGCATACTAGTGACGGTAACAGGTACGTAGTTTGCTATCCTTAACCTTCTGATAGAGGGCGTGCCACTTCCTCTGCCTTGAACAGCTATGAGGTGTGGCCTAAATTTGAGGCCCCTCCCACCTGAGGTTATCCAGCAGAAATGAGGCATAGTTAGATCATTGCATCTTTTATTAAGCGTTCAAGTGCAGTCAACTACTAATGAACATATTATTACACACTACAATGTTGTCAGCCAATATTAAGCCCCAATGATGTCATATTGTGTTCCTGGTTTGTCCACCCTTTACCCCGGATCACGGAAATAAAGTTGCCTGTTGCATTTAAATAGATGCTGGAGGTAAGTTTCCAATAGAACTGTTTTGTTGGTCCAAAGCGTCTGCGAAAATAGAGGCAATTAATACTAGTGAATTCACAATTAACTCCATTGAACTTGTCCCATGCGTGGTGTACTGGCCTCACGGCAAGAGGGACCTGGATTCGGTCCCCGGGCTGCACGGGCCTTCTGTGAGGAGTTTGCATGTTGTCCCCCGTGTCAGTAATATACTTCCGTATATAAAGACTATGAAAAAGCCCATGTCACCTCATGTAAATGGGGGACGTTTTCAAAATAAGATCTACTTTCATACCTGAGAAGTATCCCACAAAGTGTCCATACACTGATACACAATATAAGCGTTACAAGAAGTTTAAGTTTGTGTATTTAGACCGGGCATCGGCGTTTTCAGCCAAAACACAGAAGATACTCCATTTCCCCAAATGCAATTCGGTGACAAAAAAAATCAGACGTGTCGTCATCCTTGGCACCGGAAGCGCAAGATTACATCCGGGGCTGTAAACCTCTTCGTCTGTTTATATTTTGTGTGTAAGTTTTGAATTTTTCTTGGTGAAAACCGCGAGACGGTCCGGTTCTTATTACACGACCCATAAAACAACAAAAGTAAGTTTTTTTTGTCCTTAATCTCTACGCCACAATAGAGTAACGTTAACTGGTAGCATTAACTAGAATGCATAATGTTACCAGTTAACGTTTGTGCTAAGCTAATGTCAGCTAGCAAACTCCAGTTAACGTTTGCTCCTGGGCATTTTAAAATTTAAAACTGTCGCTGCTGATTTGCATGTTTAAGCTCCACACATCTTAGTTTTAAATCATACCGCACCCGTTGATGTATTTTAATTAACCACACTGTCGGTTAACAGCAGCTAAAGCTGACAATGCTAACTGTTAGCCAAATAGCAGCTAACTTAATGTTAGGCCTTCAACCGTTAAGTTACACCTGTGGTATTTCTACTGTTTTGAGCATATAGATAATCGACGCCTTTACTTTGAACCTTTCATGTTCCACTGAAACCCCTCTACACCAGCTGGCCCCGCCGCTGCCTGTCACCATGCCCGCCCTGTTGGAGAGACCCAAGCTGTCCAACGCGATGGCCAGAGCCCTCCACAAGCACATCATGAGGGAGAGGGAGCGCAAGAGACAAGGTGCGCAGTCTGTGTGTTTTAAAACTAGCCAACCGAAGAGGTAGAAGTGTACAAAGCTGACTGCAAATACTACGTTCTCTGTGAAAGAAAAATAACTGAAAGTTCCCGTTTGTTATTTAGCCTATTTTCCTTCTACACTAAGGAATTACTACCATCTACTTATTATTCTCCTAAATATGCAGCTTCCTCTACTCACCCTGTGAAAAGAGTTATTGTCATGTCTCGGTGTATTCACAAGTACATTTAATATCTAATAATACTTCATCTAATTGTTTATTAAGTAAGACATTTTGTATGTGTTGTCCACCACCGCTAAATACCATGAATATAATATTTCAGAGGAGGAAGAGGTGGACAAAATGATGGAGCAGAAGATGAAAGAGGAGGAAGAGAGGAAGCGGACAAAAGAAATAGAGGAGAGGATGTCTTTGGAGGAAACCAAAGAACAGGTTGGAACTTTTTAAAACATTTCAACTGCAATCTGTGTATCAAACTTTGCCATTTTACCTTGGGTTGTAACACATAATATGCACCTAGTGGTACAGCAATTTGTTTTCTTATGCTGTGATTCCCAACCCCCAAACTAAACTCCAGGTAATGAAGATGGGGGAAAAACTTCAAGGCCTCCAAGAGGAGAAACATCAGCTCTTCTTACAACTCAAGAAGGTACTTCATGAAGAGGAGAAGAGGCGCAGAAAGGAGCAGAGGTAGTAAGGATGACGCAGCGTTTTCATTACTTTCATACATAACAGTATCATAGAATGATGTTATTAAACCCAGACATTTTTAATTTTTTGGTATTTTTGGTATTCAGTTGCATTTTTGTTCTTTCTAGTGATATCACAACATTGACGTCGGCGAGCTACCAACCCAGCCTGCCCATGCACGCAGGGCAGCACCTCCTCAGCATTCAAGGTAAGGAAGATTTCATTATTAAGAAGCCCAATCTGGGTATTTGTATTAGTCTGTTCCTAATACTCATCCCTCTCTTTGACTCTCTAAGGCAGTCCAGTCAGCCACAGTCGACCTGGTGCGCTACTTGGAGAACGTAGTAAACAGCTGTTCCCAACAGCTGTGATTCCAGTGAGTAAAGCGGTCTGATATTCAGTCTTACACGTCCGTGCTTTAGGAGATGCTCATTTAGACACCAGTGTTGCATATGTGACTGTATGCCCCTCCTCCTTCTCTGTTAGGCACGTCACTATCAAACCACCGGGTTCAGCTCTGGCTCGGCAGAGCACGGCCAGTTCAGCGGTAGCCAGGGGGTCCATGAGTCCTACGGGGTGGCTCAGGGCCAGCACCCCTCCACCTACGCCGCTGGACCCTCGGTACCTGTCAGTTTCGCAAGCAGTTCTCAGATCAGAGGTAAAGGACGTGTATGTATAAGTGGCAGGGTTCACACATCATCTGAAGAACATACAGTCTACATGCGGAGATTATTCTTCAGGTTTTGTCAAACTAATAGAAATTCCTCAGTTCAGTAGTCCTTCATAGTTGTTCTGGCAAGCGCTGCGATCAATAATTTGCACCACATCACAGTGGCTGTAGTGGCTATAAAACAAAGAAACGTTTGTTCTCCCACAGGTGCGTCTGCATTCCAGGCCATGCAGTACCTCCCCCACCAGCAGCCCGGCTACCCCCTCCACAGTCAGTTCACCTCCCAGCCTGGTCAGTTCCTCCACTGTCATCGTCCTTGGGTTCCACTGCTGATTTATTGCTAATGAATATTTGTGACAGTCAGAAAAAAAGTCAACAGTATTGTAAAATATCCCCAATGTGTGCTCTGTGTTTGATGTAAATGACCGCTTGGTTGTAAACTTCTGTATCTCCTGCAGGATACATTCCCGGAGCAGGGATACCCCTCCAGAAGCAGCTGGAACATGCCAACCAACAGTCCGGCTTTACCGATGCAGTAAGAAATGAAATACCAACATAAAAATATTGGATAATGTATTGTAAAAAAGCGTGATTGTATTGAAACATAGCTTTTTAAAACGACTTACAAATGAAAATCTTAGAACATAAACATTCTAAGAATTTTGGCCCAAGCCTTTCCAATGCTACTGTCTAAATGTTGGAAGCAGCTAGCATAAACTTCATTCACCCGCCCTTTTACTTCAGGTCTTCACTTCTTTATCTGATGACTATTTTAGTTTTTTTTTTATTCCGTCTCATTGATGTTCTCACAGGGTGCTTTGAGGCCGATGCATCCACCAACCATGCACCCTTCTGCTCCGGGACTGCTGCCCACACCATCGCTGGCAGTCCAGATTTCCACTGCAAAGGTGAAGGCCCAAACACACACTCACACACTCATTACTTCCTCTTGATAGCGACCTTTCTTTACTGTCATGTGTTTCTGGTCATGTTCACTTAACCCGTCGTTCCATGTTTCCTCCACCAGGCCCCGTTTCAGAGCTCTCCCCAGAGCGCTCCTCGCCACGGCTTCCTCCCCCACAGCCAGAGCGGCCAGAGGTTCTACCACCACGGAAAGTAACTCGCCTTCATCGTCACCGAGCTTCACTCACGGTTCTGGAGAACCTTTTGGACGAGTAATCAACAGTAATCGTTTCATTTCATGTACAGTACCTTTTTTTGGCTTTGTTAATAAGTGACTATCAGTCCTCATGCTTATGTGTTTTTGTAAACATCCAACATTGATTTTTACAGAAAACACCAGGTGCTCTCGGATGTGAATACAAGGTGCTCTTGAAGTCAAAGAGAAACCTCAGGGCTGACTTCAGGCACCGAGCCGGGGGTGAAGTTAAAATGCCCTTTTTTGCCTTTGAACTCTTTCAAGCTGTGCCCTGAGGAAGACCCCCGTTGTACTTTTTAACTTTGATATGTCCTAAACTTAAAAAAAACGGCATTTAACTTTCATCATCAGCTGCAAGTTCGCCTGAAGTAAGCCCAGAGTTTTCCCTTTGTCGACAGATTGTTATTTTACCTACACTGTAAAGACGTTCTGGAGGACGATGTGCGCTAAAATGTCAATAACTTGTATAAAGCAAGACTGCATGAACCAGAACTTATTCTTTGTTTACTAGCATTCATAATTACATCAGTGGAGGGTTCAGTGTCTCTGCTCACTAAAAAGTAGGGACAAAAAGCAGAATAGAGGAAAATATTCAGCATGTAGATCAAGTCTACATGTTTTCCCCTAACGTAACACACACACACTTGATGACCACCGCTATTACTGAAATGCATTAACTTAACCAAGTCCATTTCACTGTGTTGCTGAAGTCTGGTGCATCACAATGGACCCGTTAGTGTTGGTTATTATTCACAGTGGGGTTTTTTGCGTTGTCCTCTTCGACAGACCAAACGAAGTCTGAGTCTCTGCCGTTTTTAATGCTTTTATGTCGCTAAATAAAATAACGAAATGCCCAGCCCAACAGTTTGTGTCATCTTTATTTTTTCACTCTGCACAGTCTGGATTTGCCGTATGAACACAAGGAAAGGATACCAAACTGTAACATGTTATCCACCTCCTGAACCGTTACTCGAGGTTCAGGACTACCGAATTCTATCTCACTCAATTTCTCCAAACAGCCCGGTGTGAACGCCTGCTCTGAAGGCCCCTGCAAAGGGCATTTTGAATGACTTTTGAACCTGGTTCTTGAAGCAGGGGTTTGTTTCCTTTTGACGCTTCAAAACCTTGAGAGAAAAAGAAACTGAACCCTGGTGTGCCACGTCGGTAACCTTTGTTTAATGGACATGTTTCAGGCGGTAAAGCGAACAGCAGAAGGGGCTCGTTCAGATCTTCAAAAGAAAAGTATTAATCCTGAACAAGCCTCGACAGAACAATGCAGATCCAGAGTTGAAGCCCTTCATAAAACAGGGGAACATATAAAAACAACAGTTTTGACTTTATCACTGCCTTTCTTTTCCCTGATGGTAGCAGGTTACTGAATGTTTGTAGACCTACTCAATCATTAGTGAGAGACCTTCTACACCTCGTATCTATTTACATCTGTTGGTCCAGCCTCCTGTGGTTTCATTATGTGTGCATGTACGTAGCGGTAGTTTGTTTACTGTTTGACACAAAAAACAGAATGTGTGAGAGAGAGAGAGAGAGAGAGAGAGAGAGAGAGAGAGTGAGTATGAAAAGACAAAAAAAAAGGGGTGGGGTAGCATTGACGAGGCAATATCCCCTCCTTTCCCCAGGTCCAGTGCATCTCGTTTGCCCCTGAAACAGAATTACAAGATGGAGGAATGAGAGGAAAGACGAAAGAATAGTCAGAGTAGGAAGGTGTTGAAGAAAAAAATCTATATATTTTAATGAGACCGTGTTTTATCTAGCCTCTGCAGAGGAAACATTGCACAACTGACGGTTTTCAACACATTCTATGTGTGTGGACGCTTCTACATTCTACAGTCAACCGTTTGGAGGTGAGAAAGTGCATAAAACAAGTTTGACCAAAACAATTACAACAATGCTACAAGCTGTTAAAGGCTGTAAAATGAAGTGCAAAAAAAATACAACATTGCATAAAAATACAATGTGAAACGTCAGCTTTCATTTCTATTCCATAGTGCTACGTAAAAAATCCAACTCATGCACATAATAGATTTAACATGAGACAGAAAGTACATTAAGGGGCAGGCAAATCCACAGTGGCACATTTTGTCAATTAGAAATCTCACTAGTATGTCCAGTTGAAACAAATATATATACACAAAAGTCATAATGCAATAACATGGAAAACATGGCTATTTCCAGTATAGTGGATATGCATATTTTTGGGATTCTTGTTGACTGGAGTTGCCTTCCCCTTGGTCCAACGGTCGACATTAAAACTGTGCATTTACATGACATCACACACACTTGCACTGGCATGGCACATGCTGGTGGCTCGTGGTGTAACACCCAAACACACACACACACACACACACACACACACACACACACACACACACACTCCTCTTCAGGCAGGCTGGGGTCAGGTAGTAGCTTGGGGGGGGGGTGAGAGCTCTGTATTTACCTGCAGTGGCTTATTTACCCAAGGCTTTGATGCCAATTGCAGCTTCTTCATCCATTGCATTTAGAACAGTGACCTGAAAGAGCAAACAGAAGAGGATCTTTAAGATGAGGAAGTTGTGTTTACTGCTTACCTCACTTGATCAAAGCTGTCAAAGTTGAATAGACGAAGAGGTGAAGAGAAGCACTGACCAGAATCTCCTCTCCGGCTTCGTTCTTGCTCTCTATCTCTTTGCCCAGGTCTCCCTCGGGAATCTTCAGGTCCTCTCTCACCTCCCCACTGTCCTGGAGCAGAGACAGGTAGCCCTCTTGGATCCCGATCAGCTGTGAGAGGGGAAACAATAGCGAACAACAGAAAAGAGTAAGCGGCAAATCAGCATTTTATGTCTTGATGTTGCATAAGTTTAGCAAAGCTTTACAGGTGATTTTCACAGCAGACGTTACTATTCGTAGTAGCAGGAAAGACCCGCGTGTTACTGATAACTTTACCGATGATTCTTTTCCATCAAGCGTCTCTTTTAGCTGCATGACTATGTAATGATGAATTAGACAAAAATAAAACCATATATAGACTATAACAATAAAGACTGTCCTTGAAGTGTGTTAAAGGAAAGAAGATGTACTACTATGGAACATAATCAGGTAATACTGTTAATACTAGATAACAAGCCACTGTCTCTTCAGTCCTCCAGCTGTCTCACCTGGTAATCCATTCTTTTGATGTTGGGGACGTCCATGTTGTGGGTGGAAGGACAGATATCTTCATACTTCTTACCAGAGAAGATGTCGATACCAACCATGTGGACCTGCGCGGAAAGAAGGAAAGATCTGCCTTCTGACTGAAGTGTAACCCAAAACAAAACATCCACTTAATAAAA
Organism: Cebidichthys violaceus; assembly: GCF_023349555.1. Taxonomy (NCBI): domain Eukaryota; kingdom Metazoa; phylum Chordata; class Actinopteri; order Perciformes; family Stichaeidae; genus Cebidichthys; species Cebidichthys violaceus. Next base: position 3,964,842 of record NW_027176361.1, read on the forward strand.
CATCAGCATCCATAAGATATTCAATCTCCAATGTGTCAAAGCAAATGCTTGAGTTACCTACTACCCCTTAAAAAAAGGTTAGTCTGCTATGAATGATCAAGTGTTTCACATTTAAACTACATTAAAACACATTATTGTCCCTGTGCAGACTGAAAGTGTCCATTGATATGAATGACTGTGATCTTGTGTTTAGTCCCAGCACTCCTACATGTGCTGACCTTAGCGTGGCCGTGCTTGCCCGTCTTGGAGGTGGACATCTCGACGATCTTGCAGGGTCGGCCTTTCAGCACAACGAAGCCGTTTTTACGCAGGGCAGAGCACTGCATGGGGTAGGTGGCGGAGGCCCCGGCATCACCCGTCTGGAAGTCAATCTCTGCGTCGGCCATGCCTGCTGTGGAGGCCGACACACCGGATGCAGACGTTAATATACGTTTGTGATAGATTCAGGAGAACGACAGCAGGCACAGTCAGCCGATTAATGCAGTTATTTGATGTTATGTCTTTACCTCCGTCACCTGAATGTACCCGAGTTAATCTGAATGTATATGTTCTGTGGCCTGTAACCCTACAATGGGTTCATTTCAATCTGTAGATGAAGTCAAATATATGTATGTTGTGTATCCTCTGCCCCCCCTCTGATGGGATGGAAAAAAACCCTGTGAAAAGCAATAAAACATATTTACAAAAAAAAAGAAAAAGATATATGAACATGTTTTTCTACAAAATTCTTGTTTCATCAGATGAAAAGGCACCAAAGTTGTTAAACCTTAAATTGTGTCTAAACACAAACAACCACAGAGGGATTTGCCTCAAGAAAAAAAAACCATAAAACTTGCTAAAACAGTAAATATCTGATTAAACTAGAAGTAAACAAGACTATAAAAATGATCAGGTGTTCAATACCAACTTTTGGAACTCAACTGTGCTGAAGTGCAACATTTAGATTGACACTGATTGAACAGCCACATAGAGAATATTGTCTAACGATTGTAATAATTTATTTTACTTCATACTGTTAACTAGAGCTGACATCAGTATTTACTCGTGAATATCTGCCAGTAGCTCAGCAGAACTAGATGGACACGTGAGAGTTGGCGGGTGATACCAATTAAAACGTAGGGGTGCAGAGGAAGGGACACTTTCATTCACTGCTGAGAACTGGGCAGAGTAAAGCAACAGAAACATGACACCTGTTAGCCGAACCAAGCCCAGTCCTACTGTAAACAAATAATAATCATAAAATGAACTAAAACACATTCAAAGTTACATTGGAATTTTTTTATGTAGCTGCAATTGTAATCATCGATGTGTGTATGTGTGTGTGTGTGTGTGTGTGTGTGTGTGTGTGTGTGTGTGTGTGTGTGTGTGTGTGTGTGTGTGTGTGGCAAACTAGGTTTTATAAGATAACCAAACTTTTTAAATGGCGCAGACTACAAAAACTGCATTAACTAACTCACATTATTCTAACAAATGAACATATTCCTGAAGAAAATACATAATTCAGAAGTAATGGGCTTTACTGCACGATTGACGTTAGAGTGGCTGTTGACGGGTAACACCTGAATGGGGCCGCTAATCCGCGCTAATGACCCGTAGATCTCATTTCAAACGGGCGTTTCCGCGCGTGACTGATTTCACTACCTCTTGTCGAGTTGCAAACGGAACATAAAACGGTAAATAAATAAAAATAAAAACACAGTCGCGTTATGTAGATTGAAATCACTTCTCTGTTGTGTGATGTCCCCGGACGGTCCCGTGCGGTGTTGCAAAGCAAAGACAAGGCTCATGGCGGCCTGGTGCGCGCAGAGCGCGCCGCGGCCCGCCGTCGGTGAACGGTGTCCACACGCATTCACGCGCACTGACCGCGCTCAGGCCGAGGCCCTTTTGATTACGAGACTGAAGTGCAACAGGCACAAATGACTACCTTTAATGCACTTTAATGCCTGTCGCAATATGAATACAGGCCTCTCTATTAACCACCCTGATTATATAAATCACGCGCTGTGGCCGTCAGCGCGCCCACAGCTACAGCAGCGCGAGATATTGATTGAATTGTGGCCCGCTATGTGTACAATAATGACTTAGCTAATAGCGCGCGCGCGTGTGTGTGTGTGTGTGTGTGTGTGTGTGACAGCAATAGTGCTCGTTTTACATGAGACATCAAGCACGTCTTGCAGGATTTTGCAAAGTTTTTTTTAAAAAGGAGAGCGAGGTATCTGGTATTTGTTCCATATTGGCGACCAAGTCAGAATGTAGCTCTCGAGGTCTCCTGCTGGTCCTCCTGGCAAAAACAAGAGCGTAGTGTTTACTTCATGGGGGCGTTTATAGGGAACATAACGTTATCAGCTCCAGACACACATGTGCAGGAGGACAACTCGTCTGCTCAGGCGCACACACGCCCCGTCTATTGGATGCGTTGTAAAGGGAACTTACCCGAGTGATAATAGCTCTCCTCCTCTTGTGTTATTTATCCCTTTTAATTCCTCCTCCTCCTCCTCTTCGCTCCCGTCTGTCCGCGCTCGTCTGGTCGGGAGTCTGTCTCCTCCTCGGTGGCTCGTTTGCTCCCTTTTTTCTCCCCCTTTTAGCTCTCTCTTTTATTCCTCTCTCTCACCCCCGTCTCGTCTGCTCCCCTCTTCTTCTTCTTATTCTTCCTCTTCTTCTCCCCCCCTCCCCACTGGTTTGTAATCCAGGTCGCGGTTCACCTCGTGAGGAGGTACACGATCGTCAAGGATCGCAGCGCGCGCGTGGACCCCGATGAGTGTGCACCGTCTGCAGCCTGCACTCCACCTTCCCTGTCTCTCCCTCATCCAGCTCCTCCTCACCCACTGTCACGATGTAAAAATAATCGAGACACGCGACTTCCTGTTGGGACTGCCAGAATAAAACCTAATCACCAGTCAAACACAATACAATGTAATTGTATAGTCACGAGAGCCTTCCACGTTATTGATATTAGAAAGAAAAACAGAGTTCACTCAAACTCAAGGTCCACTTACTGACTTTTTCTAGTCCTGTCCTTTCAACCGCATCTCGTGGTTTTCATCAGAGGATGAGTTAACACAGTTATGACAGTAGGTGACATCATATAAGTTGCACAGTCCGTTTGTTACATTGCAGTCTAGAATACAGATGTTATATTGTATTTCAGAGTGTTTGATACGATGTAACTGCAATACAATGTCTACAATGTATTCTGGAACAGCTATTAAACACTGGGTCGGGGCCCACTGGTGGACCTCGGAGCGCCGTCTAATGGGCCGTGGAGGTACTGTTTTAATTTTTATATTTGATCTAATTGTGTTCAAGAATTCACATAGTTGAAAAGACCACCCTGTGCCCGTAAAAGCTCCAAAGCTTGTGAGGAAACATGACCCTGAATACATTCAATTTGGATTAATAATGTCAGGCAGTGATGGACGAGGGTAAGCAGAATATTTATTTTGGTCATTACAGCTGACAGTGGCATAGCATATATTTACAGCCCACTTTATTCTTCTATTTTTGTCATGTTATGTTTGTTTTCCTCATTTATTTGAGAAGGTGGTCCTCAGATTTTATTTTTGTAACAATCACAAGCGGGCCTTAAGTTACAAAAATTTGATTACCACTGATCTAGAATGTAGACTTATACTGTATTTCAGAATATATGAAATACTGCAATACGATGTCTGCAATGCATTCTATAATGTAGATGCTATGTTATATTGTTCTCATTGTATTGCATTGTATTCTTGCATCTTGTCAGTACTGTCCTGTGTACAAATGATGTGATGGTTAAACTTTAAAATCATCTACCTTTATAGATCTTTTATATATATTCCTGTCAGGTTTTTTTGTATCGAACATGCCATTATATTAGTCATGATCAAGTGCAGAGTTTAATGTAACATAACATGTAGAATTTGTTTTATTATACCAATAACTAAAATGTGAAAAATACTTCATAGACATTATCACACACCCTTTCATTGAAGCGGCAGTTGCAACTTTTCTGGTCTTTTATTTGGCTAACTTAAAGTGAAAGTACAGTGAAAGCACAAGGCAGATCAATGTGTGGAAAGGACTTTTTATTCACTAAACAAACGTTTAATAAACAGGATCCCAGCGTTTCTTCCTACAATTTACGCTGTATCTTTGAAAATGTTCTTAATCCACAGTATCAGTGCTGCCGTGCTCCTCCGCTGGCTGTAAGTCCCTCTGCTGATAATAATTATGCTTCTAATTTGAGTCTTTTTCATGTCGAGAGACCCATGGCTTCTGAGCACAACGGATGGTTTCATTGAACTTGGCAGTTATTAGTGCTGCTTGGTTAAATTTAGTGCTGTGAAACTGGAGTCCTATGACCTATGTGGTGAAGGCTGGAATCAAAGGCAAAGTTATTGTGACCCCAAAATGAAAAATTAGTCATCGCTTTTTTTAATCATAACTTAATTTAAGTGCATCAAACCCAGAGCAAGCTTTTGCACCCAGAGTCTAATAACAGAAACATTATTTACAAGTCAAAATATGACCTTTTCAGACAGCTCATCCAGCAATCAAGTCCAATACGGAAGTGTAATTTTAGGATGAACTATTTCTTCAGTGCAGAGCAGCAGAAAACCAGAGCTGGACTCACGGAGTCACTCGATCAGTACCTCGAATTACTCAGCGCTGTAACACATATAGATCACTTTGTAAATAGCAGGTACATCTCACAAACAATAGGTTAGCCCATAATACTAAAATGAAAACTATTCTCATCCATCATCATCATCATTGCCATACTAAATGCATGGAGCAAGTCCATTCTTCTCCCTGCTGGCCAAACTCCAACACATTCAGAAGAAAACACAACACTTTTGGCTCCACTACGTTTAGATTACACATTACAAAACATGTGATACGGTCATACAATGCAATACAAAACTCACTTACAAAAATGCAGAAAAAGAGACAATTTTAAATAAATCAATACAGTTTTTTTTTTAATTTCTACTCCATTGTTCATGTTATTACTTTCCAGGCACTACACTTATTATCTAAAATTGTTAAAACTACAACAGTAGGCTACTATGCATACATATTCTTAATATAATAATAATGTATGATAGGCCTAATGTGTCTCAGTCACAGTGGCCAATTACTAACTTTTGATCAATTTAGCTGCTAATAGAATGATAATACTTTTAAGTACGCATTTGAATGCAGGTTTAAAAAGAGGCCAGCGTAAGAAGTAGACAGTGGCGGGTTTTTATGTGAGCTCCTGGGTTAATTACGTCATTGAGGAGGATTAGGTCTGCATCCAGAAGGAGGCAGTAATGCAACGCCAAGGATGCCAACTGCCGCGGAGCCTCAACGAAGAAGAAGAGGAAGAAGAAGAAAAGTTTCGGGAAGCGCAGGAGGGAGGGGACTCCGGAGTGAAAGTGTAGTAATCCGACAGCCAGCATGAGCGACGCCGAGGCGCAGAGCGCTCCACCATCGGCACCTGTGGAAGAGAAGCCACAGCCGGAGAGGAAAGTCATAGGTGGGTGTAGATGATTATGGCGCAAACCTGTGCGTGACAAGTAGTTAAAGAGTCTTTAAAAATACCAACTTTAGTTTGAATTAATGTGCGTTTTAAATGGAAGTGAGTGAGAAACTGATTTATAGGATATTTTTGCAGCCTAAAGTTAATTTGCATTATTAAAAATAATTTTAGTTTCATACTTTTTTCCGTATGAAAACGTTTTCTTGCAAGTCTGCGCTAACTACAGAAAGGGAGTCTACCACTTAGGGTAAATCGACAAAAAACGGTCAATTTTTCATTTCAGGAGCAACACGTGTCTTCAGTTTTTAAACATGGGTTTTGTGGGAAGCAATTCATTTTTACTATTAAATAAAACCTCTACTGTGAAACCAAATATTAACTTGAGGGTTTTTACCGGCTGAAAAGAAAGTGTTTTAATTTAAAGTTTTCCCAAAAATAGGTCACTGGAGTTCTCTTTACATTTCCGCACATTCGTTTATTTTAGCGGCTTTTTGTTTTTCTGCGCTAAGAAGAAAAAGGGGGAAATGAACTGTATTATTTGTATTTAAAGTGTCTGTTAACAGTGTGAACACATGACCCAAATTTCCTCTTTATCAGCCGTTGCGCGCCGCGTTCCGACCCGCTCGTGCACGCGCGTGTCCACACAGGTGCAAATCATTTCGCTGAGGCACTAACGTCCCAATTAAACTTGCTTTAGAGGACTTTCAAGTCCTCGTCCTGGTGAGGACGTTCTTGTTTCTGTTACCAGATGAGAAACACGTAGCCGTGTTGTTAACACACACACACACACACACACACACACACACACACACACACACACACACACACACACACACACACACACACACACACACACACATATATCCCTCCTCGTGACCTGGCACAGACCTGGTTTCAAAGTCTTATTGTTAATGATTGACACACAGAGCTCCCTTTTCTTGTTGTAAGCAGGGCTTCCATTGATGCAAGATAACATTAGCTTACAGTGTGTTCTTGGAATGGCTGTGTCTCGTGAAATGTCACTGGGATACACATTTTAATCATGTGCTCCTGTTTTATTATTGTAGCCACCTTGGTTCAAGGCACAGTGAAGTGGTTCAATGTGCGTAATGGATATGGCTTCATAAACAGGTACTTTTCCTCTACATAACTGTGGGGCATCTACATTACTCGCACCACTGAGATTTATTTGCTTATTAAAAATTGGAAAGCCCCCATGAGCCATGTTTGCTAAACTGTTTTTTTTTTCCCCAGAAATGACACCAAAGAAGACGTGTTTGTTCATCAGGTAAGTTAATGAGCATTTTTCTTGAATTTGTGTTTTTCATGGGTGGATGTGGAACCATCCTGAGACATTAAATCTGTCCCCTCAGACTGCGATCAAGAAGAACAATCCTAGGAAGTTCCTCCGCAGCGTTGGCGACGGGGAGGTTGTAGAGTTTGATGTGATTGAAGCCGCCAAGGTGAGAATCGGGGGGGGAATCTATTTCATTGTATGGCATTTAGGGCTTTTATTCAAAATAGAATATTTTGATAGATATTCTGTATTTGTGAAATAGCTTCAGTAGCTCATCTGTCACTTGATACAGTTTTTACATGTCCCATTCCAGCCCCTCTCTAATGTCCCACAGGGCTCAGAAGCTGCTAATGTAACCGGTCCAGGCGGTGTTCCGGTCAAAGGCAGCCGCTACGCTCCCAACAAACGCCGCTTCCGTCGACGATTTTACCCACGCAGCCCGAGGCCCAGTGAGGAGGGAAAACCAGCTGACGGCCAGTCCTCCGCCGCCGAGGGAGAGGGATCAGGAGAGAACGATGGCGTGAGACCTCAGCAACGCCGTCGGAGGCCAAGAAGACCACGGCAGGACGCGCAAGATGTAAGCTGAAGGGGAAACGACAACCTGTAGGGCTTTTTAACCACAACCCTGAGTTAAATGAGAGTAAAGCAGGTTTTATATTGGAGAAAGTAAAGTTGCAATACGGTTAAGAACTACTCTATTTGGGATGTTTCGAAATTGGCAAATTCGAGCTGTTCTGCGTCAGACTAGTTTGACTTTTTGTCGGCTTGATCCGTCAGGGTGAGGCTGGAGAGCAAAAGAACGGAGTGGCAGAGGGCGACCAAACGCAGCGACAGCCGCAGCACAGATTCTGGCGCCCGTACCGCAGGTGACGTGGCAACGCTGCCGATATTTTGTTCATTTTTTTGTTTCTGTATTACAGACCTGCAAAGCTGACTCAATATGTCCTTTGTCCTGGGATTCACAGACCGTTCCGTCCTCGCCCACCTCCTGATCAGGCCGGAGATGGCCAGCAGCAGGCCGCTCCAGAAGGCCAGCAGCAGGCCGCTCCAGAAGGCCAGCAGGCCGCTTCAGAAGGCCAGCAGGCAGAGGTCCAGGAGCAAGGCGAGGGGAAGCAGACGGAGGCCTCCGAGGGCCCCCAGACCAACGGTGAAGCAGCTGAGGGCCAGAAACAACGACGCCAGTCTAGACGGCGCAGGCAAAGGAACTCGGAGTCCTCTACCTCGAAAGTGAGTGTGAGTGTTGTTCATGGTCGGTAAACTGCATCAAGCGACGTATGAGCTGCTGAAGCTATTTCAATACAAAATGCAGAATATCTATCAAAATATTTTGAATAAAAAGTGTCTTTAGGATTATTTTCCTGCCGGTTTTGCTTACTGCATGCTTAACTCAATTTTATTACTTGCACACATTGCAGAATGATACAGAAAAGTCTACATCAGAGCCCGGTACCCCACCTCAGACCTCCAAACCAGATGACCTTAAATCCACATCAAAATCACCAAAGGGCTCCCCCAAATCCTCTCCTAAAACGGCAAAATCACCTGAGGTAAGAAGCCAAAACTGCTCTTTTTCACCGCTGTTCGTTGTGTGGACACAACTATTTAAACGGTCTCCTTCCCTCCAGCAGGCAGCTGACACAACAGTCCCAGCACCGACAGAGTGACACCAGTGAGAGGACAGTCTCTCGTGACCCTTGGTAAGAGGTGGGTCATGCAGAGTGGGAGATGTGAGGGTGTTGGGTTGCACTTCATGTGACTCATTGGCTCACATCTTTTAACAGGCTGTATATGGATTCAAGGTGGCATTGAAGGGATGGCAAGATTTTTTTTTTTTTTTAGTCTTTATTAAGGACTTGTGTGCTTTTGTTTGTACTTTGTTGTGAGTGTTGGGAGCAAATTCCAGTGAAAGCTTGAACTTTACGAACCTGGATTTCAGATTCTTTTTGTGTTTTTAATGCATCTGTCTGCACAGTCTTTCTCTCCCTTGCGTTTTTATTTTTTGTTTGTCTTTTGTTTCCGTAGGTCCTAGGGTTGGAGGACTAGACCTATTTCAGAACACATGCACTGCTCTCCCCTCCCTGCACTTCCCCCATCCTCCAACCCACCCAGTCTCGCTGTCGTCCCTCAGGCCTCCTCCCCGCTCATCTTGTCCCGTCTAGACGCGGGACAATTGGAGGGGGGGCGAGGAAGGGAAGAAGGGGATACAGGTGGGTGGCGGGTGCATATTTAGAAATTGAAAGTACATCTTTTAAAAAGGGAAAGAATGGACAATCTGCTTGGTAGCCCAGTTATTCCAACCCCCCTTTAAAAAAATTTTTTCTTTAATTGCCTAGATGGGACACATCAAGTAGTTTATAGAGGAACCAGCCTTGATTTTTATTTAACTTTTTAAAATTTGGTTGAAGAGGGGAAAACCAAGTAGGTGTGAGGTTGGTGGTGCATTATGGGAGTCAGTTTAGTTCTTTTACCACCTCAATCGATTCTTGAAACGTACTACTCCCTTCATCTCCTCTGTTGAGGAAAGTTTGATGAAAAGAAACTTTATTTTTGTGTTTTACTTATTTGTGTGTGTTTTTCTTTGGAGGGGATTATGTGCAATGTCAGTAGTAAAAATGCTAATTAATAAATCATGTTCGCAAATCCCGGTATACAGTCCTTATTTCTTCATGACCGAGGTGCCGATTAGAAGATGACGGCATTTGATTACTTAATTTCACAAATTTCAAGTACAAGGTATAAATTACTGGAGGCCTTCTCAGGTGTTTTCAGTAACATTGTTATTATACATTACTTGCATCCTTGTAGTCAATACATGACCACAGCATCATAATTCACACATTACAGATCATCTCTGAACAACTTCAATACAAATCTTCAGAAGGTAGTGATACACGCCATTAAAGAAAAGACGGCAAACTGCACACACGACAGAATAAAAACACAAACATATGATGCTTGTGAGATTTTAAAAAAGCAGCAGCTAGTCTTTACAGGCATCCCCTTTTAATTGCAGATCTTGCTCTAGTGTATCAGGCTTCTGTTAACACCTACTGGAGTGCAAGAAGAATTGAAACTTGTAGACCCTCATACCTTAATATTAACAACCACATAACACACTATATATGTACACATGAAGTACTAAAACAGTCTTTAAAAGTAGCATTTCTGCAGGTTGTGCAATAAGAGTTTGTCATGATCAGAAATCTACGTTGTGATGGCTCTTTGCCTTAAACTGGGAACACGCTACATGATTGAAAGCCCGGTTTGGCAATGAAGACTTTGAACTCTTTCACACTCTGAAGAGAGGCCGGGTGAAGTATTGGGACACAAAGATCAGCTGGCACGTTGTTATTAGGGCGGGGCATCATTTGAAATGGTTCTACACTCATGCAATAGCTGAGTTTCGATGCCAAAACTGTACTTTTTTTTGATACTTTAAATAAACATGTAATTGTTACAATAGCACTACCATTTTAAATGTCTACACAAGAAACGTATGGAAACATTTCAGTAGGTACCAAAAAAGTATGTTAGGATTTTAATCTTAATTCAAACCAGACGTGTGTGTGTGTGTGTGTGTGTATGTATATATGTGTATATATATATATACACATATATATACATATGTATGTATGTATATATATATACATACATATATATGTGTGTGTGTGTGTGTGTGTGTGTGTGTGTATATATATATATATGTGTGTGTGTGTATATATATATATATATATATATATATATGTGTGTGTGTGTGTGTGTGTGTGTATATATATATATATATATATATATGAATAACTTTGAGACTATGATCTTGGAGTTTGAGCTAAATGGTAAAAATCTGAATGCTATCGGTTAAATGTGTTGCAGTCGGTTGGATTTACACATCTAGAGTGTTCCCAGCTTTAATGAAAGTATACTTGGCTCTATGGCTGTACATGCTATTTGGGGGGAGGGGGGATTACATCCAAACTCTGAAATCTTTGGATGTCTTTATAAAGTGCAGGAATTCTAAAGTCTCTCCACCTCCGTCTGTCAATATTGCCACCGTGGAATAAAACCCTACCACATGGGCAGTCAATGCCTCAACAGTCCAGACCCTTTCTTCTGATCATCTTATTCCTTGAAACTACAGTAGTCAACTCTTAATCCATAGGTTTTCAGCCTCTGTCGAGGCTCGTAACGTCATATTACAGTGGTACCAGCAAAAGGACAATTCCAAAACACCCAAATTGTCACACTATAAACACTGCTTTGGCACCACAATCTATATGAATTCAACAGTTGACCTCGGTATACAATACAATATGTCAGAAAGTAAAAGTTTATAGTTGGGCCTACACAGTTTATTCCAAGCTGTAATCAGTCCCATCTCTCTTCAGGCAGGAACTTTCCTCCCCCAAGTATTCCAGCTCGGTGCAGGGCTTGTCCAGATCAGTGTCCATAGCCATCATTCCTCCCACAGAGTCCTGATGGAAGTTTGCTGCGATCTGGTCGAAGGTTTTGCCCCGCGTCTCTGGCACCCGGAAGAATGTAAAGATGAGGAAGAAGAGGAGGAGTGCTGCGAAGATCAGGAAGACGTATGGCCCACACAGGTCCTGGGGAAGGATGGGGATAAATCAAAATTAAAAGATACGAGAAGGAGAAGTCCATGGACGTTTGCGTAGGACATCCACAACATCTATTCAAGGTCAGAAATACTCACAGCGATATATTGGAAGCACATGCCGATGATGAAGTTAGCGGTCCAGTTGGAGAAGCCGGCCACAGCCATGGCAGCCGGCCTTGGACCCTGAGAGAATAGCTCGGCTACAAAGAACCAGGGTATGGGACCCGGACCGATCTCAAAGAAGGCCACGAAGCCAAAGATGGACAGCATGCTGATGTAGCTCATCCACGGAACACTGTCCTATCAGGTGGGAGGAAAAAAACGGTTCAGAGATTTGTGGAGAAAACACACACGACGGTACGGGATGCTTGCATGTTCAGGGGACTGACCAACAAAGCGAGAGCCGTGGTCATGATGACGGCACAGATGCACATTCCACCAAGTCCCAGCATGTGGAGCGTCCGTCGACCCATCCTCTCTATCAGGAAGAGCTGTTAATAATGAGAAGAGAGGTTGTTATCCTCAGTCTGCAATTGGAGGTAAATCTCACATATTCTAGTTTAGTTGATAAAGTTAGCCATTCACCTAGTTTAAACTGAAATATGATTCACTGTCACAACAAGCTAGATTCTAGAACAATGACATTTAGCAAGTGTACTGTTTACCATGTTAGCATGCTGACATTTGCAAAGTAGCACCACCAAAGCTAGGGCTGATTACAACGTCTTTAGTTTGGTCTTAAACAGAAGTATTGGACAAATTAAAACGTTGAGCTGATGATGGTGCAAGGTGAAATGTTGGGGGATCACAGTTGTTACACTTCATGGATGTTTTTACTCAATGAATTTCATGACAATCCATCCAATAGTTGTGGAGACATTTCACTTCAATGATGTGTCTGAGCAAAGTTTCACATGATTCCATCACAACGCTCTTGAGATATTTTTAGTGTGGATCAAAGTGGTGAACCGTGCTGCTAGAGCAGCTACAAATCCCGCTTCATAACACCATTTAATGACATTGAAATGTCTTGACCTGCTAAACCAAACTTGACTTATTTGGATGCAGGAATGTTAGGGAGGCGGGCACAAGAAAACTCTGCCGTGTTATCTTATTTGCTCTATGATAACAATTTTACACGTTAATAGAGACACACTTTGGTACATAGCAAGGCTGCAATCTTTATTTTACTAATTTCACAAAAGATTGAACATTCAAAATTAGATCGTTTATCAAGGAAGGAGGAGAGACATCAAAAAGCCAAGATAAGGGTATGATACTGACCGAGACCACGGTGAAGGCACAGTTCACCACGCCTGCTCCTATGGTGGCATAGACTGGACTCTGGACTCCTGCCTTCATGAAGATACTGGTGGAGTAGTAAAAAATCTGAACAGAGGGGTGTACAGATTAGGATTATGTCAATATTCTACTGCACTGATTCACTTTTGGGACTTTATGCCAGGTGCATTTACAGTATGTCACTTAAACAACTAAAATGGGATTTTTTATTTTTATTTTAATAAAGGACCCCCCCCCCCCCCCCCCCCCCCCCGACTCACTGCGTTGATCCCAGACAGCTGCTGGGAGAGCTGCAGCAGGATGGAGATGATGATGGGCTGGCGATAGAGCGGAGAGCGAAAGAGCTCCAGGATGGAAACCTTCCTCTCCATGTCCATCTTCCTCTTCTCCTCCTTCATCTCCGCCAACATGCTGCTCACGTCCTGCCTGCCCGTCAACCTCCTCAGGCCTGCACACAGGTGTGTATGTTCAATTAGAATATTCTTACCAACACCTGTTTGAAACCTGTAGACAGTTTATTTGTACAGGTCTTGCCTCAGCTTAAGTTTAAGACTAGACGAGTAGTTCAGCCCAAAATAAGAATTTAGTCTTGACACCTTATCTTCAGGTCAAATAAATGCCCTCTCAGGTTTTTTAGAAAGCAGTAAACACACACTGTTAGTTGGTCTAAATTCACTTTGGCTTCTCAGCCTTCTCAATGCTAAATTTTGATGAGCAACAAAAATACAGAAAATGCCAATAAAACGTCTTGTACAGCATGATCCAACTATTTTAGCCAAATCAACAGAAACAAGCAAGTCGGGAGTAAAATATGAATTTAATTCTAAAGTGAATAATAAATAAATATGTTGACCTGCCAAATTAAATTCTAGAGATATCTTGATAATACTATAATACCAGAAAATAAAATGATGATGAAAGTGACCCTTTTCTATTAAGGAATAGAGCTTATTCCAGTATAAAACCGAGACCTTAAAGATGTCCTAAAACCAGTGTGGAGCCCTCCAGCCCCGCTCACCTCTCTTGGCTTGGTGCTCCTGGCAGCGCACGATGTAGAGGAAGCGGGGGCTCTCGGGGCAGAAAGGCAGAAGTGCCATCTGAAATACAGCCGGCACGACTGCTAAACCCATCAGAATTGGCCACAAGTCCTCAACGCCCAGTAACGACTCCAGACCGAGGATCTGCGTAGGAGGAGGGATCAAGTGTGAGGGCTTAAGATGTAAAAAAGACACTGTAAGGACTTCAAGGAAAGGCTATTACAAAATATTCATATTAAACATTGAACTCAGAGAGACACTCGTTCATATAAGGGGACGTTGCAGCAGGAGTTTATACAGAGAGGTTTTATCAGTTTTAACACGCTGTCATACCTGTGCTATGAGGATGCCGGTGACTATAGCCAGTTGATGCAGCGTGCCCAGTGCACCTCGCAGGCTTGTAGGAGCTATCTCACCCACATACATCGGTGTCAGGCCTGATGCCAACCCTGCAGAGAGGAAAAGTTTGTCAGAAACTTTCATCAAGTGCATGGACAGATAATGGGCCCCTAGGCACAGACATGTAAAGGGCCCCCAGCTAGATCCACCGATTCAAAGAGACATCTCTTTGGTCGTTTGGCATTTCTTCATAGACATTTTGCGTCTGTTTTTGATCGTTTTAGATCTCCCTGTAGAAGTTTTGCGTCTCTATTTGGTCATTTTGCATCTCGTAAAGTCATTTTGCATCTCTTTTCAGAAGTTTCACATCTCTTTTTGGTCATTTTGCATCTCTTGTAGTCGTATGAATGTGAATTTCCTGCTCTAAAGTAGATATGTAAATAAAACAATGAGAAAGTGGAGAGTAGAACAGTGGGCCGCTCACCGCAGTAGGCACCAATGATAAAGCGTCCGAGGATCATCATTTCGAAGGAGCGGCAGAGCTTGGACAACCCCATGAGACTTCCACCAATGAAGGCAAACATGTTGTTTATGAGCATGGCTTTCCTCCTGGAAGAAAAAAAACACAGTATCTTTGTATTAATTAAGCAGACTTTAAATCTTAATTTGACATCAAATATTCTTAGCAAGGGTGCTGCATTTGGAACAAAAGTCTTAATTTATCACCCAAAAGACTAACATGAACTCAAACCTTTTAAGAGTATTTTTTTCATATTTTATTGCTGAAAAAGCTGTTTGTAAAAATAAAACAAGCTTATGAAAATAATGTACAGCATAAAATTATAGTGAACAAAGATATTACTGTTGATACTGTAAGTGTTAGGGCCGTGCAATGACTGAGACACGCACTAAAGTATTTAAATAATGAACATTATACAATAGATTTCTCTATAGTCTGTGTGCTGTTTAGAATACAGATTCAGTATGATAGCAGCCCATGAAGTATACGGACCCCTGAAAGCCTCCAGAGGGCAGTGTCATACAAAAACATTGAGGCCTTCATTTAGCTGCTTAGACCATCATTACAAGTAATGTCGCAGCAACAAAATGAACACTAAAGATACAAAACGACCAACATCAAGATATTTTAAAGATTCCCTAAAGAGATGTTTTGCGACATATAAAAATACTCTACCTAGATTATATATTATATATATATATATATATATATATATGTAGATATGTTTATTGCGGTCTGCTTCGCCTGTGCTCATGTCTGTCAGTTCCCTCCCCCAGTCTGTCTCACCCACCAAACAATAAGGTCTACAGTTAAAAGTGAACTTCTATTTGTGCACTGGAGACTTAGGTTACATCTAAATTAGTTTGACCTCAGGGGTCACAGCAGCTCCCGCCGTCTTTATCAGCCGCACCGGTACTGCTTTTTTTAGGAGGACCTTGTCCTGAGAGCACCCAAACTGAAAGTTACTCCCCTCCTGACCCCTCCTGGCCCAGTGCTGCCAACTCGGTTAAGATCCCCTTTTAATGAGTGGAAGCTGGGGGCTGCAGTTCATTTCGCATCCCAGCTCAGGTTACAGAGGGAAGGAAGTTAGTGACTAGAAACTGGATGGTGGGATCCATTTTGGATCCATGCAGAGGTGGACAGGAGAGACAGATGTATCATGACTCACACAGTTGGTCACTGAAATATTTTACAATTTACCTGATTGTCCAAGTGTAAGAAAGCATGGACTATATACATACTCTACAGTATGTATACTGCATTATATACTGTATTCTGTATTAAGTTTATTTAGGTGTGATATACAATGTTTTTAACAGTTTTGATGAACTTGGGTTCATGCAACAGTACACAGAATAAATAACTGCCAATTCCAGTAGAAATACCTAAATTAGAGTGAGTGGCATCCTGTGTGTCTCCCTACCTGCCCAGCCACTCGGAGACGAAGCCCACACAGAAGGAGGACAGCATGCCACCAATTGAGAAGATGGCCACGGACAGGGACCAGAGGGAGGTGAGGGTCCCTGCGGGGATGGGCTCTCCATACCGGTGCACCCATGTCGCGTTATACTCCTGCTCAATGATCTACACAGATGCATAACAAATAAGGCTAAAGTTTAAGTGTTAAGTTTGTGTTTTAATATCTCTTTGATAGCCCAACTGGAATTTAAAGTCAGTCTTTATAAATTCAAATGTGTCAGTAGCACAGAGTCTTTTAAGTTGTCATGTACAGATAGAGAAAGCTGTCTCATAATGTCACACGCACACATGAAGACACAGCAGCTCAGCCTCTATTCTGGTTTAAGTGTCTTCATGAAACCACGTCAGCTGAGGGGAGTCTGTAGTTGTTAGGACTCATCAGCAGGTGCCTGAACACCAGCAGCTGAGACAACTCGCCTGGCTCGGTTTGAGCTCTGACTGACTGTGAATGTGTCACTAATTCCAAACTACAGTGTGTACAGTGTGACATATTAATATATGGATTTGAGTGAAAGTATGTACTGACTTGTCCTGGCAATAGAGCAACATATACTACAGTATATTATACGGGCAGTCATAAGACATACATTTTTCACATGCAGTACCCATGCATGCCTTTATGCTGGAACATAAACTGCAATATGAGCTCTCTCTATATACACATACAGTGTTTTTATGCAAAGGCATCATAAGAGTGTGCAGCACCATGTTGCCTACTGGATGTGGCAGTAAACTAATCCATTGCAACGTTTCCATGAGCACAACTAAGATGCTCAACAAACTTCACTTTGCTCTCCTGTCTGCCCTCTTAAATATTGAGTGTTGACCTGACTCCCTTGTATTTATGTCATTTGCATCAGATGCAAGGTCTTGTTTCCCTCCAAGTTTATTTTCTAAACACCATCGGCACCGGTTGAGGCCGATGTTGTGGCATCAAATACACCGCATTGTAAAATGAAGGAAAATATGATAAACAACTTTGTTGACGTCTGGTTTAATGTCACTGTGTTTGCCTCCCGCATCGTACGTCACACTTCTTTTAACACATTCTTAAATGCCAATTGGTGCCGATTGCCACCAGTCAATTTCATTAGCTAGTTTTGATGCTTTGTTTTTTTACCTTCTGAGGTGCATTGATGACTCCGATATTGTATCCAAACTCTAGAGATCCCAGGACAGCAGTGAAGACTGAGAGAACAAAGGTTCCAGTCAATGTCTGGAGTACAAACACACAAAGAAACACATAGAGAGAGGTAAAAAAAAAACAGTGAGTGTAAAGATAATAATGGCAAATATAAGAGAGCTTCGGGACTGTGGCAGTACTCCCTCCAACTATATATAGCAGTGATCCTGATGAGAGCAAATCGCTTCAGCACTGCAGCTCCCCATCAGGCTACAGGCACCTGTCTCCACGGTGACAGACGAGACAACCCCTTGGGGAGATGAGCTTTTCCCTTCCAGTAAAGTGTGTTTAAGTCATTTAATCAACTGTCAGATTAGTTACCTGGCAGCTTCATTTTGAAGACATAACTATGCAACAGAAACATGTTATATTCTCATATGAAGTCTTTAAAAGACCTGCTGGTGAAAACACACCCATCATGGCTTCCTGTAAAGTGGACATTTTGGTGACATGGCGCCTCCTGACAACAACAATATGATGTGTGACTTTAAACTACAATTTGCTGCTCTTCCTATTGTACTGTATTGTATTTGGTTTTATGGATAATTCAGCAAAGTTTGAGTTTGTATGTGGTTTGTTAGCGTGCATCTGTAAGTTGACCTTGCTGTGCTGAGTCTCTAGATAAGTTCTGTTTAGTATTCACAAACCAAAACAAAAGGTTGTGCGTGCGTGTGTGTGTGCACGTGTCCTTGCAACAGAAGAGGTGAAACATCAGAAGCAGCCAGGCAAGCTCTATTACACTTCATGCATTTTATTTAAAATTGCCTCATGCATAGTTGAACGCGCAGTAATTCATTTACTTTTCACTAATCGTGAATGAATCTGATTCCTTAGAACTCACATAGCGTGTTTGTTTGTTTTTTTTGCTTAGTTTGAGTTTCCACGCTTCCAGGATTTATTTTTCATTAAAGCCAAAACGTCTGAGCTATAACAGAGGTTCCCAAATCGCTGGAAGATCAACCCGTCACAGACGGTGTTCACTGATGCCTGTTTATTGGTGATGAAGCAG
This sequence comes from Cebidichthys violaceus, assembly GCF_023349555.1. Lineage (NCBI taxonomy): Eukaryota > Metazoa > Chordata > Actinopteri > Perciformes > Stichaeidae > Cebidichthys > Cebidichthys violaceus. Next base: position 3,983,123 of record NW_027176361.1, read on the forward strand.
CTTCAAAAGTTTTTTGTCTACATGGCATCACAGACTATAGTCCACTTTCTCTTGTTTTCAAGATCGAGTAGAGATTAAACTGTCCACAATGACAGGCTTGACACTTAAAACTGATTCATACGTCCACATGACCTAGAACCCAGGGAGCAGACAGCACAGCTATTCTTTATGAGGGTGGTGAAAAGGAACCAGTCAAACAAGGTGGCCTATAACAAACTCACAGTTCTGACCTGTAAACTCAGATATTGGGCTGGTCAAGGTCACTGCTCAGGACTAAATAAGGGCCAAACTCATTCAGATCATGGCTGATGTTGATTTTTCCATACAGCATTTATAGTTACTTATTTTTGCCAGGGACAAGGTTAACTGTTATTATTATTGTCAATTGTGCATTATTTTAGACTCGATGTAATTTTCTCTGAGCAATAAACGAGCTTGTTCTATTTTTTTGATTTATACGAGGCAACCTACAATACGGCATAAAAAAGCTTTGATTTGCGCTTACACTGTTTTTTGCATGACGGAGACAAAACCCGTGCGTAAAATCTCTCCAAATAAAAATACGCACCGAACAGTTAAATGCGTACAGCTTTTCCTTGCCTTTGCGAGTAAACAACAATACCTGCCACATTTAAATTGTGTTGCAAATTTGTGAAAAGCTCTCAAGAAACACAAATACCTCCCCTCCGAGTTGCTGAAACCCGGCCGGCATGACTTTGGCAGCTCCAGGCACCCAGTAACGGTTGATGACAGATGCGTCTGGTGCCAAATGGAGACACGTGAAACTCCCCCAAAAGGACAACAAGCCCCGATTTAAACCTTGAGCACTTTAACAACAACAAAAACGGAACGGAAAAGTAAAATCCTGAAGAGGAGCCCAAAGTGATCAGTCTGCTGCGTCCTGTATTGCAGGGTGTCCTCTCTTCTTTAAACTTTGTGTTGTGTCCGTCCAGCTGGAATAGAGTGACAGCCGAGCACCCACGTGCACGCCCCTCTCATATCGAGAGGGTTGGGGGTGAGGCTGTTCCAGGCCAGAGAGGCCCTGTGGGCTGATCTTGCGGTCCTCTGACAGAGGTCGAGACGCAAGTAGGAAGCTCTATTGACCTTAACGACGATTGGCTGCAGGGAGTGACAGAACACTCACGGTATTCTTACGGATGAGGAGGTCTGGTTTTTATTATGGCAACAGATGAAGAAAAGTGAGAAAGCTGTGATTACATTTTAAGATTCCTGTTTAAATCAACAATCATATATCTCTGGAGCTCATGAGCTGAAGGTTTGCTGAGGGCCAAATTTGGTGTCAGGGCCCCTCTGTTTATATTCCCTGTTACATAATGTTATCTGGCCTTTTCAAAGAATTATAAACTCTCTACAGTAAAAAAATAAATAGAGAACTTCACACACAATAATGTGGTGCATCTTACTTTGTTCATGAGGTGCAACATTTGTAATATTATGTTGAATGATCAGATTTTTGACCAACAAATGTGTTAAGCATCATCTATAGACGGTAAAACAATTCACTGTACAGGTGTTGGACCTTAGAGGAACCCAAGTCAGAGTCCAACATGCCACCGGCTATGACTCAACATTTCTCCTGGGCAGCAGAGAGGGGCTCGTCTTTGACGCCCTAGCTGCCTTCGCCTGTCTTTCTAACAGCAATAAATCCTTTTCTATTTCAGATCACATGCCAAAGGGGTCACACACCACAGCACCCGTTCCACAAACCCTCCCCCCTCTGTTGCACACAACAAAGCTCAATCCTCCTGAAACAGGCGACAGGTGGACCCTAAATTTGGACTGTGCCACCCGAGTTAACTGTGTAGTTGTGGTGAGGGGACGTTTGATGATGGAGTGACGGTGTGTCCTAGGCGGGGATTAAGGGTTGTGTTGTGGGCGGGTTGCACTGAGCGGGAAGAGTGCAGATCTGGACTCAGACCTCAGTGGAAAAATATCTGCTCTAGATCTTTCAATCAAAGGGTCCACCCCTTGCAGACACACCTCCGCATCATGCCACTCTCTCCTCTGAGCTTGCCGCCTTCGCCTTTTCCTGCCCTCATACGAACATTGAGAAAGAGAACCTGACACCCCTCATCCAAAGCCAGTGGCCCCAAGTCCAGTCATGTGTCTGTGTGTGACTCTGACTAAATGTAGAGTAACTTTACACCATCAGAAGAGCGGTGTAGAGCCTCACCAACATACTTTAAGAGTTCATTTGCGCCATCAGGGGCCGATAGACGATAGCTTTCCAAAAAGTATGAATTCATACAGAGAGAGCCAAGAACAACGATGGAACTAAAAGTACTGACTGAGAAGATAGTATAAATAAGTGTGAAACCTTACACCATGCAGTACTTTTTTTAATCCAAAAGTGCATGTTTAGCACTATTTTGCAATGCAAAATGTCCCCTGTGTTGTCCCCAAAATGGAAATTGGCAATCAGTGTGTGTTTTACTGTTATCTAAAACAAAAAGTCACAGACGCAAACACATCATGTGCCTGCCCTCTGTTACTCACAAAAGTGTTGTAGAGACATAGCCCATGTAAATACTGCTCCCTCTTGTCTGGACCTGTGTGTGTGTGTGTGTGTGTGTGTGTGTGTGTGTGTGTGTGTGTGGGGTTGGTGGGATCAGCTGGTTCAAAATCATGTTACAGTCGCGTGATGGATGGCAGGTGTCGTCGCACGATATGGTCAGCGCCCCGTGAGTGGTGGCCAATAACGCTCACACCAAATTGCATCTCTGTCATTTGTTGGGAGAAAAACTATGAATTATTATGTTTAAAAGTGATGTTTTATCGCATAGATACCACGTACTGCAGTGAAAAGGCAACTGTACAAAATTACACTCATCTACAGACTACCAACCACGATTTCACAAAGTTCAAAAAGAGCAGTAGACGTGCATTCAGTTCACTAAAGTTAACATTTAATTAAAATGACCAAATTGTAATCAGTGACAAATATGAGCAATGAAATAAAACAATTATCCATATCCAAACAATTATCTGTACAATAAATATGAATACCGCTCACATGTATGTCAGGGCTTGTTCCTAGTCTATTCTCCATGTAGCTGCATACAGCAACACACCTTATGACCATTACCAAATTATAGTTAGATGTGAAAAGTTCATTCTTATGTATGGCGCTCTCTGCTGTATGTCTGCAGTCATTCTGGACCGTATCCCTTGAAACCACTGGAGACGATTCAAAACACACACACTGATGTGGGCTCTCGTCCTGCCTCATGACGTGCACACCTCGAGAAAATAACGAATTGCGCATAACAATCTGCTGCAACAATGTGCAAAATCTCTTTTTGCACATTGACCCTGTCCTGTTAGACCTCACTATTGGATCCAGTTCATAGTGGACTTGCTGGCACCATCAGCACATTCACTCAAAGGTCAAACAGCCACCTGGCCGCAGAGTGGCACCAGTGACGGCTGACTACCAAGAAAGATAGATGAGAATCAACTTTCAGCGCGTACTTTTTGGACGTGACTCTTGCCAGTTCAGGACGAGACGTAGGCAGGTCGGCTTGACCGCAGCTGCAAACCCCCGAGTGAGATCCTGCTCTGAGTTTCTCTGCAGATCTGGACCCCAGTGGTGGAGAAGTTTATCTAATCAGCACTGGGGCATTTGAAGGGTGATGAAAGGCGACGTCATCCAGCCTGTAAATGTAGATTATAAAATCATTAAACAGCGTTAAAGTGTGAAATTAACAGATTCAACCTCTAGTTGATTTCACACGCTGGAGAACCACCACTGACAGTCCTCGGGTAAGATGGTGACCCTGTCCACTCCAGGGATGTTGCTTCAAAGTAGACCTCTGACCTCCCTGGAGAGAGAAAGAAGTGTGTGGGTTCACCCCTCACAGATAGGTTTACAGTAACAGGTGTTACAACTGGCTACTTTGCATTTTTAGTAGTTATTATCCTTTGGAGTTTGTCATAGAACCAAAGGATTATAATAATAACAAGGAACTAATTATAGTTTTTTTATTATTTTAATTTACACTAAGGTTTCTGAGAGCAAAATATACATTATGCACAGCATCCACATATGTGTTTTGATTTTAAGTGTAGAATTTATGTGAATGTAAGCTTTGGCCACAGAAATTACAATTTATGACTTGGAATATGTAATAGCTAAGTCAGCAACCAATGGTGTAAATGAAGCAACAGTTTTGGTTATTAGAAAACTGCTTAAATTGTGCACTAACTGAATATATTTACAGTAAATTGCGGTGTTAGAGTGAAATCCATTTTTATTTCCATACGTCAGGATGTCGTCTGGTTGCTTTCAGGCTCAGGAGAAGCTTGTCGTTTTTTTCATGCATAAAGTGTGTTTATTTTGGAGAAAAAAGGTAAATAAACTTAAGTAAATTTAAAGTCCATCTGCATCTAGTTTAGTCCTAACACAACCCGTGACCGAGACTTAAACACTCCTAATAGTCATTCACATATGCAGCCAAGGCCATTGCAACAATCCATTTGTTTTGAACGTTCTTTATTAAATTGCAATATTTCCGAGAGTCTTGAATGCAGCAGAAGCGTTACGCGATGTTACATGTACGCACGTCAGAGGCCACAACGCTCTGTGATTGGCCAGTGAACGGGATTAAAAGACCGCCCCTCTTCCTTCCTCTTTGTGGGATTCCCCGACAACAACGTGCTCCGCTAAAACTCAAAATATTTTGAACTTTTTCGGCTGTTTCAGATCGCCTCCTCTACTCCCACCTGTGACTCACCTTTCTCGGACAGCGGTAGCGGGACACACAAGGTAGCCGTGTCGTCACACATATCTAACTGTTTACACCAAGCCCCCGAAAGACCCTCATGTGTCCGATTAAGAAAGTTTTACGACACTTTTAGCTAACGTTAGTCGGTCGCATTCCAAAACGTAGTGCTAACGTAAATTAGCTTGTTAAGCTAACGCTGAGCGCGCCAGTCAACAAAACTATGCGCTTTCATTGCAAACCGAACCATGTCATACAGTCGACATTTGTTTTGCTTGCCGGCACTTTTTGGCGTTTAGTGAAGTTGTATTCGTCGAGTTGCCGTGAAAGAGCCCACCCAGGGGCCTCTGTTTGTGTGGGCCTCCTGCGTTAGCTAATGTTAGCTAACGTTAGCCACTGCAATGGTTTCTCGTGATGTTTGTTTTGGGAGGCGCTGATCGCAAAGTCCGTTTCAATTTCAAACGGGCTAACGTTAAGTGAAGTATCTATTTTTTTTTTTTTTAGGAGTATATATTTTTAATTCAATTTTAGTTACACAGGCTGTCACCAACGTCAGTGAGCTGAAGGCCTAACTTGTTTTCAACTTAGTTAACTTGTGTTTCCTGTGTGGCAGAAACCAGCTTTTAATATTTTATCATTCATTCATATTTAAGACTTTACGTCAACTTTCAGATGAACTGACGTTAAATGATAAGCGACTAGCGTTAAATGTTAAGGCCATTTATCAAATATAAGGTTCCTGGCCTCATCTTCTCAAATGTAGGGAGTTTCTCTCTTTTATTATTTCATTGTAAATCAAATGTTTTTTGTATTTTATTTTAAAAACAATCTAATTGGAGACATCACGTTGGGTTGTTGTAAAGTGTTGCTGTAAATCACTATTTTCTGTCATTTTATTCACCTAACAATCGATTATTCATACAATTAAATGAATAATAAAAGTCAGTGTAGGTCATACACTACTCGTTAACAGGAACTTAGTTAAATTGAGAGTTTGATCAAGATGTTTTTACATTGCCTCATTGGTCTAACTCTTACTTCCTGTTGATACCAACAGCACTCCGGCAATTTGGCTCTTCCTAATTTTTTCTCAACCGGAAAAGGAGGGGAAATAATGATGGAAGAGCAAAGTTTAGACTGTTTGTCTATGAGCCAGGCCCTGCCGCTCAGCCAGGACTCCTTCAAAGAGCTGTGGGAAAGTGTGTAAGTTGTGTTTTGATAGTAGATATCATTTGATCTCTTTTATGCAATTTTTTTTTTTAATGTCAGTTTACCACAGAAAACAAGTTAACCTGTTTGTTTTTGCAGAGTGACTCCCTCAATCGCCACCATTCCAACGGTGGTCGACGTGCCTCAGGAGCCATGGAGGACAGAGGGGAACATCTTACTGCTGGTAAGCATATAAAACTTTCTGTTTGTCAATATTCGTATGATAATAACTTAATTCTGAACATATTTATTCATGCAGACAGAATCCCTGGCTGAGGGGTTTGATGAGAATTTGTTTGAGCTTCCTATGGAGATGTCCACTACAGACAGTGTTACTCCCCCTTCCTCCACTGTCCCGGTTACAACCGACCACCCGGGGGAATATGGCTTCCAGCTTCGCTTCCAGAAGTCTGGCACTGCCAAGTCCGTCACCTCCACTGTAAGTAATCCCGGGCTTAAAACCTAGATCATCATGTTGATTTCATGCATTTTAAACTGACTGGTATGTGTATTGAATATGTACCAGGTAACTTGTCTTATATCTGTTCTGATCAATGTGTGACAATTGACTATCAACTTCAACAACAGACATCTGTACTTGGTGCAAATGTGTGATTTAACAGAATTAAACAGAATGTAAACGTTGGACCACAAATATCAAAGTTAAACAGGACTCGCAGCAGATTATCCTGCAACCAAACACGGCAAGGAGCAGAAGTTTGAGCCCCTTGTAGGAGACAAAGGGGATTTCTGTAGCTCCTCAGTTTCGCCATTCACTCCTCAACTGAGTTCTTTCATCCATAGTAAAAAATAATTGCGTAAACTCAGGTCCTGTGTTGTTTTAATTCACTTTATTAAATTCAACTTTATTCAAGGATTTTCTTCAAATTGAAAGGTTTTACTACAGTTAACTCACTCGTCCGTCTCTTACGGTTTTATCCGCCACAAAGTTATTTAAACTTGTGTGTAAAACACAGAAAAACGTTTAGAATAGACTGTTAATGTCTTACCTTGGAATCGCGTGTAAAATCCTATCTTTTGTAGATGACACGGTGGCATTCGTGTGGAATCTCATTCATTGTGACGATTGTAAGGTCTAGAGTCAGTCACTGCGTTTGAAGAGCCAATGGCATTCATGTTTGCACGGCGACTCACCCAGCATTGCGCTGCAATTGGCCGGTTTAGTTGAGGTTAGGGTGTTCTGCCCTGAGACTCACGCCCCTTGCAACTGGTGCTCTGCTCTGTGTGAGAGTGTCTGGTTGTAAAGCCCAGCTCTGACATGACGGGACATGTTCCTCCGCCGTCTTCCTCCAGCACCAAATGGGTTAAAATGGATAAAAGCGAGGTAAAAAAAATAGTCTTTTCATTTGACATATCTCACCTTATTTGGAGAACCTCACAGGTAGTTTTTATTCTTTTAGAGAAGAAATAGTTTATGAATACTTTTAGAATAGTGTTTAGTCTTTGTGAAAGTTTTTTCTGAGACAGATCTCAGACCATTGCTTGACGTTTGAGTCCTCGCTTATATACTCTCATATCTCATGTTATCACTAACAGAACTGTTAGTGATAACGTGTGTGTGTGTGTGTGTGTGTGTGTGTGTGTGTGTCTATATATAGTGATGATGTATGGCGTTCTCCCTGTGCTTTCTCTCAGTATTCAGAGAGTCTCAACAAATTGTATTGCCAGTTGGCAAAGACCAGCCCGGTTGAAGTGCTCGTGAGCAAGGAGCTTCCTTTGGGCGCCGTTTTCAGGGCCACGGCGGTTTATAAGAAGACCGAACATGTGGCCGAAGTGGTCCGCAGATGTCCCCATCACCAGAATGAGGACGGTAAGGGAAATGTGCCAGTGAAAAACCGCAGTGGAAGAACGTTTGTCTTTACTAGAATTATTTCTATTTTGATTGTGAGCCTGATTTATATCTGGTGATTAAATAGTTGTATCTGTTCTCCTTTCAGCTGCAGAGCATCGCAGCCATCTGATCAGAGTGGAGGGCAGCCAGAGAGCTCAGTATTTTGAAGATCTGCACACAAAGAGGCAGAGTGTGACTGTCCCGTACGAGCCCCCACAGGTGCGACTGCCCCACTCGATTTCTCCGAGGGGGAACTTGTCTTCTATAGCAGTTATTTTTTTTCGAATATTTTCTACGTGAGTATATGAACCAACAGCAGCGTGTCACATTTTAGCCTGAAAATTCAATGTTCGTAAAGTACAGACATTATGAAACCATCCATGAATGTGTTTCCCAAAATAAAGGCTGCTTTCAGGACTCCCAGAGGAGTCGATTAGGACTTAAATAAGTAAAGTTGCCCTTTATCCCCGACCGTACACAATTCTACCAGCAGGCAATACGATTGTTCTTCTCTTCCTGTTCCAGTTGGGCTCAGAGATAACGACCATCCTGCTGAGCTTCATGTGCAACAGTTCCTGCATGGGGGGCATGAACCGCAGACCCATCCTCACCATCCTGACCCTCGAGACTCCAGAGTAAGTGCTGCTCCTCTCTTAACAGGTGTGAGGGGTTTTGCTGGGAATCTGGAATGTATCGTTTGGGTATAAAGAAGCCGTTTTGTATCTGGCCGGCTTGGTAACATTTTCACCAGTCTCGTGTGTTTTTGCTGAGCGTGTCCCTTCTTTTATTTGTGCTGCCCCAGAAAGCATGCGTTTACGCTCACCTCCTACGTCTTCTTCACAGGGGACTTGTTTTGGGCCGGAGGTGCTTCGAGGTGCGTGTCTGTGCTTGTCCAGGCAGGGACCGCAAATCTGAGGAGGAAAATAAAAACAAGAGCGGCACCAAGGAAACTAAAAAACGCAGTACGTTTTTGTCGCATTTCTTGAGGTTTCAGTTTTCCGTCTCGGCTTGCCGTTTCCTTGCTAACCTCACTTTGTGTTTCTTTAGAGAGCGGCCCCCCGGCTCCGGCTCCTGGCACCACTTCCAAAAAGTCCAAGTCGGCCTCCAGTGCAGAGGAGGACGATAAGGATGTGTATGTTCTGCGTGTAAGTAAAGATGCGTGCCGTTACACCGCTGGGCGTCTTTTACAAAATGCTTCATTCTGTTTGATAATTCCCTTTGATCTCTCCTGCAGGTTCGGGGTCGTGAGCGTTATGACATGTTTAAGAAAATCAACGATGGTCTGGAGTTGCTGGACAAAGAAAGGTAAGAAATGCATCATTACTTTCTGTCGATTAAAGCTTGTAACTTTATTATAGCAATATAATATAATGTGTCTCAATTTAGTCCACACATTAAGGCTGCTACTCTTGTTATTGGCTATTTCAGAAATTTAAACCATGTGTGTCTCTAACTGGATTTTAGCCTCAACTCTTGTGCTGTTTTTTTTAGAGATTACCTGCCACTAGAGGTCACTGTGCATAATATTTAAATCAAACCCACCGACCACAGGTCAACTGAGCTCATTGTGTCCTTAAAACCATTTCAGTTGCCACAGCCTCCTTAATTCCTGACACCAGCTGGATTTGTCCTTTCTGTCCACAGCAAAACCAAGAGCAAGGTGTCTGTGAAGCACGAGCAGGCTTTGCCTTCCAGCGGAAAGCGACTCCTGCAGAGAGGAGAGAGGAGCGACAGCGACTAAGAAGCTCCTCGTCTTTGGTCATGAAAACAAAACGTCCTCGCTTCCTCCTTTCACGCCATCAGGTTTATTTCAAGCTTTTACTTTAAAATCACCTCTTGTCTACGTACTCCAGAAGACTTGATTCAATAACTGTGCTGCCTGATTGTTTACTGTACCGAGTTCTGGACAGTGTCTCGCTGTTTTTTGACGTTTGCCGATAATGCATTATTTTTGTTTTTCAAGAGATTGTCTCTTGGTTTGTCCTCAACTTTTGTTTTTATATTTGTCCAAATAGTTCTTATTATTTTAAGAGTCAACTTGGTAAAATGAACAGATATGTGGTTGCAAAGGGTCATAATAATAATAATAATAATAGTAACACGAGTCACTGCCATTCGTTTAAAGTCACACTACCTCCATTAATGTTGCGGTGTTACTGTACCAGTAGCTCATGTGATTTACGTCCTGCCACACTCTCCTTTAGGTTGTTAACCGGACCAAATGTTTCAGTTCAGCTCCGAGTAGATATCCAACGATCAAAGTCAGAAACGGGAACAAATTGTGTGATTTTTGTAAAAATGAACAGCCGGTTTGGTAGATTGTGGGGCTGGCTGGATCACCCCGAAAGTGTCTCCCCAGCTTGTAGTATTTGTAACTTTTTTTTTTTTTTTTTTTTTTTCATTCGGTGGAGAACAGAAGCGATTCTGACATAGAAATACAGGAAAATGTGGACAATAAATTTGCAACATGAAATAACGAGAGAATTGCCGTGGAAGGATTTATACGGTGCAAACCACTCTGTTTGGATACCAAAAACTATTATCCGTTTAAACTAACATGTGATTGGTATTTACATTTTTTCATTTCCGCTGACCATGCAATGTTTGACTTATTCAGCACCGATCACTGTCAGTCAATTGAACCACTTTTTCTTTTACACTGCCAAAAAGAAGTATGTTTTAAGGGTTTTTTCTCAGCTGTGTTTCCGTTTCTTCATAGATTACTCTGGGAACTTTAGTTTTGTAGAAGAGGTTTATCTTTCTATATTGTTATATTGTTATTGTTTTTCCACTGCTTTTTTTGTACTAATTTGCATTTTGTTACTCAAAGCTTTTCAGCAAAAAATAAATTCATAAAGTCAAACTCGTCTTGTATTCTGTTACACGACATACACACATGTTTTCTGTCTCTTTACTCCCACAGTTTATTGCACTATTCATTACATCACACCTCTTTATTCATATTAGTACTTTGCATGGTGGGAAGATGCAAACCCAGGAGCATATTTGTTGCCTTATGTTGAAGGGAGTCTTGTGTTGCTAGTCAAATGCGCTGGGTTTTTTTGTTTTTTTTTACCTGTTGATCTTCCGTGTTGCTGGAACAGTCGTGTGTTTGTGTTGCGTGAACGTCTCTCATTCTCGGATCACTTCTGCTCAGAGAAGCAGGTCACATCTGAAGCGTCAATAGCCTGGGTGAGTAGTGAGACGTGTTCATTATTAGTTCAACTTTATGTAGTTTAAATGAATTTGATTTGGTTCTTACTTATTATATTTCACAGCAGCAGTTCTGTAAAATTTCATGAAGCTTCCCTGAATCTACGATCCACAGGAATCCAACATGGGAAAGTTATATCTCAAGGAAATTTTTTTTTTATTTATTTCTTGTGAGTATTGTTTCCTCTTAATGGTATTTATCTGTAAAATACGTCCATTTTTAAAGATGGAAGAAAAACAGTTAAAGCTGCAGTTAATGATTATCATTAGCGATTAATCCAAATCTTGATTCAAATTTTAAAGGTACACCGATTTTAAAAAATATTTAAACCAAATTTAGCTTTGCTTTAAAAGTTAGAACGTAACAATTACTTCAAAAAAATAAAATATTATTTAGAACTTGCAGCTTTATCTAAAATATGTCTACAAAACTAAAGAGCCAAACATGCTCTTGTCCTGCCTCCCAGATGTAACAGTTGTTTATTTTTATATCATATTTAAACTGAATATCTTTGAATTTCTAAAGGTTGGTTACAAAAAATAAGAATTTAAAGGGCTCTGATAAATCGTAGATCAGTGCCTCACAAACAGCAAGTCTCCTGTCGGTGTGTTTCTCTTCAGCTCTGGTGTTGATGTGCAGCGCTGCAGAGCGAGAGTACTTCCACCATGACTGGAGGAACCTCACATGGGAGGAGGCCAGGAAACACTGCCAGGTACAACGTGAAGCTCGGCTCTATGTCCGACGAGGCTGGACTGTTTGAAAATACTGACGAGCTTGTGATTTCTAGTTAGTACGGCACATGTGAAGCAGCATTTAATTGTACAGTTGTCAAATTAAAACCTAGTAATTAACATATTCACTTCCATGTCACATTGCAGAGTTTGGATAAGACAGCCAGTGGGATCAATGCTTTGAATTTCACGTGTCACACAGTCGTGTTTGCTGCCAGTTTATACTCACGAGAAACAGTTGAAAGCACTTTTAAATATATTACCATAGCTGTACAAATGTTGAAATCATAACCGTTGATTTGTTCATTTTAAGTTGTCACCAGAATGGTAGACTCTCATCAACACTGACGGACAGATTGTCCATTTAGTTCAGGCCTGTACGAAACAAAATGAAAAGCTCGGTCTGCACCAGATCCACTGTAAAAGATGACTGACTCTTCACGTCCTGTCAGGTCTGTTTCAAAGAGCTGATCACGGTGACGCCTGAAAACATCAAAATCGTCTCCCAGAATCTCACCTCTGGCAGCTGGGTCGGCCTCCGCAAGAACTTCTCCTCCACCGATAATTCCAGTATGTCCTGGTCCCGCTGGGCCGACGGGGAACCCCTCATCTTCCAGAACTGGTACCCCGGTTGGCCTGTGTTCAAATCCTCCTCCGAAAAAACATTCTGCTCCTGTAACTGTCCAGAAACGACGGCCACGACGACGACGAGCTTCACCAGTTTCACAGAATTTACAAGCCCAGATGAGACAAGCTTCACTACCGACGTCACAGACCAAACTGTGACGGACTATACTGGACTCCGGGAATCCATCCAATACTCTCAACCCACCACCGCTGCGCCCACGATGCCAGCATTGGCAGAGTGTGTGCGATCACCCATGCTGTCGCCGGATGACCCCGAGACTACGACAAACTACATCGAGGACTCCTGTGTGGCCATGCTCAGCTTTGGGGCCTGGGTTGAAAAGAGCTGCGCTGAGCTTCTGCCTTTCATATGTTATGACGGTAGGACTCATTGAAAGCCCCTTTTGTTGTTGCCCCTGGTATTTTAGATCACTTTTCATTATAGAACAGCCATAGACGACTTTCCTTATAAGTTAAGAAAACACACAAGTGATCTTAATTAATGTTATATGTTTTCTGTCATCTAGAGAGTGTTTAGGCATGCCGCTCAGACTGAAATTCACCTCAACGTCTAACATTGCTTCGCTGAAGTAGCTTTTCTAAAAGTACTCAGTTTTTATAAGCCACATAAGTGTTGCTTTTTCATCCGGGATGATTAACACATGCAGGGATTTATAGTCTAATTGTACTTATTCAGAATATACACCTTATGTTTGCACTCACACACTCCTCCTCTGTGTATTCGTACCTTTGTGCATGTCTCTGCTTCTTTGCCAATTACCAATCTTCCCCGTATTTCAAACCGCAGATCGTTTCTTTGGCCGAGCCACCGTGACCAACACCACTTCTGAGAGTGCTATTCTCACATGGCTACCCGGGCCTGGGGACATCGACCATTACCGCGTTGAAGTAACAGTCGACGAAGAGCCAAAACCATTCCGGACCAACAATTATACCTATGATCTTGTCAACCTGTCAGCCGGCACCCACTACTCCGTAAAGGTGTTCCCTGTTAAGTGTAGGAGAGACCTCGACCCGCAGGAGACCGCCTTCTACACCAGTGAGTTTCCCTCCTTTTTTGTAAAATCTGTTTGTTTTTTTCCCTGCTGTAAAAGGACTCTGATCACCAATCCTTTTTTTCAGCACCAAACAAAGTGGAAAACCTCAGCATCACCGACGTGACAGAAGCCTCGGTCTACCTGAGCTGGAACAAACCGGCTGGAAACGTGGATTTCTATCTCATTGAGGTCCAGGGTGGCGAGCAGATTCAAAGTATAACAGAGGGAAAAGAAGTCGGCAGTTTGACGCCTGGAAACCTGTACACATTCACCGTCCTCTCAGGAGTCAGGGACAATTCTACTTGGAGTGAAGGGACCATCATCACAGGATACACCAGTGAGTTTAACTTAACACTAATGAAATGATGATAATGCCCGACAGGACTGATGCAGCTGTGTTACACTTTATGCACTTTGTACATTTGATTGAATTTGGTAGAGAATTACTAGAAGTACACTGTATG